>NC_140182.1:40791072-41296072 GCF_963971535.1 Notolepis coatsorum | reverse complement strand
ATGTGTAATGAAACAGATACGTTTCTGAACTGATGAAGATGCATTAATTAGTGTGCTTGTGCAGACTAGAAGACATATAGCTGGCCTAGACTTGTGCTCAGAGTCTTGAAAGGTCATCACATATACCTGGGTAACATGAAAAACAGTGATATATGTAATTCACTTTAGCATATATGCTCTTTGGAAATCTTGCACAAAATCTACTCAATATAATCTATTTGAGGGGAAAAAATAAAACATACTGCAGAAGCCTACTACAACTAATTATTATTTATTTCGGGCAAAAGGTTACGTGATGATTTGTAATGCTTTTGTGTGCCATTTGTTGGAAGAGCTTTTTGACTCAGGGAATGCAAAATATATCTCTAGACTATTTCTGCAATACAGTTTTTGTGAATATTGAATTGCATCTTAATTATAGTTAGGATTCTAGTGTAGGGGTGTATGAAGCAGAAACATGTTGCCTGTATCCCGCTGCTGATTTTGTGATTGTTTTGCTGTAATTCATAAATTTATTGGATTTTGAAACAGTAGTAGTTATGTTGTTATTGTTGTTGTTTAGCCTCTCTGAAATGTTATTGACAGTATTAACTGTCTGTAGTAGCCTTATGTTGTTGTTGTTTAGCCTCTCTGAAATGTTATTGACAGTATTAACTGTCTGTAGTAGCCTTATGTTGTTGTTGTTTAGCCTCTCTGAAATGTTATTGACAGTATTTACTGTCTGTAGTAGCCTTACGCTGCCATGCACTTCCATGTATGTGTGTGCAAGGGTGTAAAGTACTTGAGGAATTGTACTTTGTTACAATACTTAAGTACTGTTTTGGGGGATTTGTACTTTACTTGAGTATTATTCGGTTTGTATACTTGTACTTTTACTCAATTACATTTTAGAGAAAAAAAACATACTTTTTACTCCTTACATTTAAAATGCAGACCTACAAAGTACAAAGTACAAATCTCGCAGGTCCAACACTTTTAATTAGTATAATTATTTGTTGCTCTGGCCGAACTAACGTTAACGTCATTAATCCTGCGGCCGCACTTTATTTAAAAACAGCCAATCAAATCCCCATTAATGGAAAATGAACCCGCCCATACCCATGCTTATTGGTCCTTGTGCAAGACCAGAAAGCGGGGATCTTTGACAGTCAAAAAAGTTTTTACTTTTACTTAAGTACATTTAAAAGTATAAACTTTTTTTCTTTTACTTTTACTTTTACAGATACTCTGACTTTTACTTGAGTACGATTTTGAGACGGTACCGATACTTTCATAATTTCTGGGTACTTTTTACACCCCTGTGTGTGTGCATGTGACATTTCCCCCCTGAAAGCCACTGTGTAATTCAAACCCTGCCTACAATTGCTAATCTTGAAAACGCTTGTGTGTGAATAAATAATTTAAACCCAATAGGTATTATTAGCTGGCAAATTGTGTGTGTGTGTGTGTGTGTGTGTGTGTGTGTGTGTGTGTGTGTGTGTGTGTGTGTGTGTGTGTGTGTGTGTGTGTGTGTGTGTGTGTGTGTGTGTGTGTGTGTGTGTGTGTGTGTGTGTGTGTGTGTGTGTGTGTGTGAGAGAGAGAGAGAGAGAGAGAGAGAGAGAGAGAGAGAGAGAGAGAGAGAGAGTGTGTGTGTGTGAGAGAGAGTGTGTATTTGTCGGTATTGTCTGATAATGCTGCACTGATAATGCTGGTATAGAATACTGCAATGCAGTTCTATCATGTGCATGTGTGTTCTTGTGTGTGTGTGTGTGTCTGAGAGAGACGAGGAGGGTAGGGGAAGAGACAAGAAATATAGACACATGTCCTGTTGATACACATGAGGAAAAGAGGAGGGAGGAGGTAGGAGGAGAGGATAGATTCCCTGACCTTCCATCTGTACGTTCTTCAGTAGAACAGGCTTCGTTACTTTGGTTCCCATTAAGACTCTTCCAGGGCCCTGTTTCTTGTACCTGGATAACTGAGTTAGCCGGATAACTTTAACTGGATAACTGAGTTAGCCGGACTTTCCGGTTCCCTGTACGTGGATTTTCCAAATCACCATGACAACAGATCCAAAAGTTTGAGCCTGGTCGAAAGCAGAGTTTAAGTTCAAGTTAGCCTGTGAACCATCGCCACGCCCCCGCAAAGAAGTGACAGCCCGTTTCCTGAAACTATTCCCACAGTCTACGATCTGCATTATACCATTCTGAATTACGTTTTTGTGCTCCATTCTTCCAGAGGGGGCTTTTGAAATGTAAAATAGACCCAAAATGCTGATACTAAATTCACTTTGTCCTAAATAATGCACGTTATATATACCGTGGCGACGGTGGCGCTCGCTCGTGCGATGTACACATTATGTGGTTATTTTAATTGTAACTGGGATTAAGATGTCTGATGAGATGCGCTGTTTGACGGATTTGAGAAATTGAATGAGCCGTTGACGTCACATTAATGAATGAGGATAAAGAGATAAACTTCATTCAAAACAAAGGATATTCTAAACACGGGTCTCTCGTTCATTAATGTATAAACAATGAATTTATCCCATCTGGCACAGTGGTGCAGCGGTAGTGCTCAAGCCTGCCAACCCAGCGACCGGGGTTCAAAACCCGGTTTTTCCAATATGATTTTTTTGAATATAATATTAATGATTATACGCCAAAGTAGCCTGGTTTTAAGTTAAAATATTATAAATCTACATGCATTGATGATGTCATTCTTTATATAGCTCTCAACGTGCACCAAATTGAATTATTCCTATATTGCAAAAAGAAGGAGACGACTAGGGTCTCGAACCCCGGTCGTCTGTGTGAAAGTCAAAAGAACAACCCGTTAGACCACATTGGAGATAAGTTAAAGATTGACTATACATCAATCAATGGGTAAGAGAGCCGTATCGTAATTCTGTATAACAGTTAACTAATTATTTTCGCTAGCAAGATCTCATTTGATTATTCAATCCAGCAGGCAAGTTTAAAGAAATATAATCTGATTGATTGAGGTAATGAGGGACTTAAAATTAGCCTATAGATAACGCATTTAACTTGTCGGCGAGGCGATTGAGCCGTATTGCAATCTGTCAATAAAGTCTTAAATCAATTAATCAATCAATGCCGTTAGAGAATCAGGATCTCTGCCATCTATACGTGCTGGCTTTTCACCTAAAGCGGCCGCGCGCATTTAGCCTGAGTCGCAAGTCTGGCTTGAGTTAACGAGACTGAATCCACCTTCGTGGAACAGGAAAATCCCGGCTTCAAACATCGGGTTAACTGAAGCTGGATAATGACATCTTGATCGACTTAGTTGAACCACGTACAAGAAACAGGGCCCTGTCCTCCAGTACAAGATGTTAGGACATGTCCACACGTATCTGGATATTTAGCAAAACGGATATTTTCAGGCTCCGTTTAAAGAAAAATCCTCATCCACACGACAGTGTTAAAAAAGAATTTGATCCAGACACAAACACATAAACGCATATAAATTGCTCCAACAAGCATGCCGGGCCAGTAGGTGGCGATACGCGATATCTCAAATACCATAGCGGTACCGAGCGGACAGGACAATTGACAGATACAATTTCAATGTTGAGATCACAATCTCCCGAATCTGAAACAAAATATGGCGAGTCCTTAACACAAACTGTTGTGTTGCACCCGGCTTTAGACCAAATAGCAAATTCTAAATTGTGTTAACCTGTTAAGCTTTTCTTTATCATAAATCGATCAGTAGAGACCGTATTAGATCCCCAGTTATCATATCATGGGGTATCATTGGAAAGCCACTCATTGGCTACAACCCTGTGCAAAGATTTTCGAGATTGCCAAATGATTGACGGAGCTAGAGCCCCGGGAGTCGGGGGTGGTAATGTGTACTTTTGCGTACTTTGGGGCACACATCACATATCGGCATGTAACTCGAGAACCGCTGAACGGATTTTGTCACCTGAAAGGGCAATCGACAGGCAACAAATAGGGCTTTAATTCTATCTATATATTGTATTAAAAGAAATGCACACCCGAGCCACTAGAGGTCGGCAAATAATCGTCCACATGTGGGCCCTTGGATGTTAAAAGGTCAATGTTTTTAAATATTTTTTTTGTAGCCAAGAGTAAATACCATAACCCTATCAAAAACAGTAGTCAACGTGTATATTACATTTTTTACAGATGTTTTATATGTTTTATCGGAAATACAAATTTATCGGAAAATGCTAATTATTGTAAAAACCGCAAGAAATGATTAAATCCAGATTCAAGATTTGGCCATAATAAGGGCAAGGTCAAGTTCAAGGTCAAATATGAATTTATAATTAAAGTCGATTATCATTAATTACTGTATCTACAAATCCTTCTGTTTAATCATCTTCCCGCGGTTAATTTGCTTAGATCTTTTGTACACATGATCTCAATAAGGTGGTGAATGAGCTCAGTGAGCATTTTCTCGTGCCCCGCATACATTTTTGATCATCATCGTCAAAATCATAATTAATCATAATTAATTTATTCATTACAATTTACTCAGCCTAGTAACAGACACAATATTTCTGACACTGGAAATACATACCCCCAGGTCCCTAGATGTTCCTAGATACCAAGAACATGCAAATTGACCTAGCAGAAGTGGAGCAATCTTCCATTTACTTAGGCATGTACCTTTTAGGCGAAAACGGTCTACAGATTAACATTAATAGACGCCAGACAGAAGAGCGTCTGCACCTGATGCGCTCTGATGTTGTGGATAGTTGAGGATGTTGGCATTACGCGTGAGTGGTCCCAGGATGACCTAATAACATTAATAGTTGAATGGTTACTGTACAGGAATTACAGGAATCATTTGAATATATGTGAGTTACGTGAATATGTGAATATAGCTTGCCCGTGGACACAAACCTTCATACGCATTAACAGCTCTGTATTTTAATACACACTTATATCATACAGTAACGTCAAATAAGATATTGAAAGATAAAGGATGAAGTTACAAAGGGAAAAGGGCAAACGCAACTCTTTGACAATGCTACAGTGCACAATAAAAAGAAAAGATCCAGGCGGAATTAAATATGCCTAGGAGTATAAAGGGTTTTAAACTTGGAGCAAAACAAGCTGAATCCGCTTCAAGACGCATGACATTTGGTATATACTAATTACAACAAGACATTCATTAATTGCATTGTTACTGTTCACATGTGTGGTGCTGTCTTCGCCCGTCACAGTCATAAGTAAGGATACAGTTTGAATGACATTTCAGCACCAATGCGCTGTCCACCGAAGTTATTATACCTAATGTAGTGAGTCTTCTTGAAGCGGATTCAGATTATTTTGCTCCGATTTGACATCAGTTTAAACCCATTGTGCGCTGTAGAATTGTCAAAGAGTAAGTGCTTTTGCCCCTTTTCATTTGTAACTTCATCCTTCATCTTTCAATATCTTATTTGACGTTACTGTATGATATAAGTGTAAGCTGTTAATGCGTATAGTCTGTGTCCACGGGCAAGCTATATTCACTTAACTCACATATTCAAATGATTCCTGTAATTCCTGTACAGTAACTATTCAACTAATAATGTTAAGTTATTAGGTCATCCTGGGACGCGTAATCCCAACATCCTCAACTATCCGCAACATCAGAGCGCATAAGGTGCAGACGCTCTTCTGTCTGGCGTCTATTAACTAAATTTAGAATGCAATTAGGCTTTTAACTGAAGCCGGGCGCAACACTAGACATGTTTAGCAAAACATTAAATATCTTTGGAACAGTTTGTGATAAGGACTCGCCTTATTTTGTTTCGGAATCGGGATATTGTGATCTCAACATTGCATTGTATCTCTCTAGCGAGAAATAAGCGGACAACAAATAAAACGTCACTCGCCACTTAGAGAAATCAAAAGCGTGTATTTAACAACCTCAAAAATGTTCGAAACACGGTTTATATTATTAATAAATAAACAAAAAACGAAAAGTCTACTTATGTCAACGAAAATGTCCAGTAGGCCTAACTAAATAACAGATACATCTCCGTTACACGCAAGCAACGTCTGATGGCCGAATCTGTCAGAGCACTGGAGTAGATATATACAGTACTGTTACATCCAGACGTTTATGATACAAGATACAAATATACAGTACTGCCGAGCAGTGGCGGACTGGGACACAAATTCAGCCCGGGACATTCAGACGCACCAGCCCACACACCGGCCCACGCACCGGCCCCGAAACCGGCCCACACAACGGCCGTTATGAAACACTTGTCCAGTATTAAACAACCCAAGGCTGTGGCTAAGGAGTCAACATCAGGGAGACCAAATCTACACACCGCCCCTAGATGTGCACTCATGCACAGTGCACACACACAGAGACACACACATACATATACCGTTACTTCCTGTCATTGGCATATGTTTTTTTTTTTTACTAACATCTTAGTGCCTCATTAGCCTAGGGATTAAGGATACATGAAGTATTAACTACACCATAATAATATTGAGGTTTTGATCCATAGAAAAGGTCTGTGCTACACAATTTCAGTTAGATTGGATTTATTGTCTTTTAATTTGGCACTCATGACATTAGTTGTTTGCCGTTTAATCAACATCGAAAGACCCCCCACTTCCTCCCAGACACCCATTCCAAGAGCTTGTTTTCTCTCTCTCTCTCTCTCTCTCTCTCTGTGTATGTGTCTCTCTGTGTGTGTGTGTGTGTGTGTCTCTCTCTCTCTGTGTCTCTCCCTCTCTCTGTGTGTCTCTCTCTGTGTCTCTCTCTCTGTGTCTCTCTCTCTCTTTCTCTCTCTGTGTGTCTGTCTGTCTGTCTGGACTGGGCTCTTTCTCTCCCCTCAGGGTCAGCTGTGCTGGACTGGGCACTCTCTCTCCCCTCAGGGTCAGCTGTGCTGGACTGGGCGCTCTCTCTTTCCTCAGAGTCAACTGCATAAGAAGAACATCAGCAATCAATAATAATGGCTTGAATTCATACAGCGTTTTTCAGCCTTTTGAAAACACCCAAAGTAGTAGTAGTAGTAGTAGTAGTAGTAGTAGTAGTAGTAGTAGTAGTAGTAGTAGTAGTAGTAGTAGTAGTAGTAGTAGTAGTAGTAGTAGTTTATTCAGTCATCATCTCACACAATACAATATACACCATCATTTAACAATATTTGATTTTACAGTGACTGAGAAGGTACAGACTGAAGCAATGCTTATATAGCCTATGCCTGTCCTATATTCTTAACAAAAATTTTAAAAATTAAGACTCCAAAACAGTATTCTAAAAGAAAATAGCAAAAAAAACAGTATTATTCACCCTTGTAGTTTTCAAAAATAGCTTTACAAACCATTTTCTTAAAAACCAAAAGCGAATTACTCATTCTTAACTGTATATCAGCATTGTTCCACAAAGCGCTTCACAGAAACCATCAAGCATTCACACTCACACAGTCATACGCTACTGGTGGTCGTGAGCAGCATCAGCAAACACAGCTTCCCTGTGGCAGACTGACGGAATCATGTCTGCTATTCAGCGCCAACCACCATCAACAACCTTCATAAATACATTCAACATTAATGGAATAGGCTAACTACCAACTTAGCTGTAGCAGTTAGCTGTTATATGCAATCACATTTGTTTAACTACGGGGTAGTAGTTGACCTAGTTGTTAGCTTAAGCTAGTTAGCTGTGGTTATCTACAAACATGTAGATGAGACTAATCGAGAACATGGCTAACTGTTGGGAATTCTAAGGTACATCTTATTTAAGCATGTAAAATGGCAACTAATCAATTCAATCAATTAGATTACCAATATTATATCAACATGAAAATTTGAAAGGGAACATAATAGTATTTTATTTGAGTATTTACTATTATAATATTAGTAGCCAATTAATTTGCAGCCCGTCCTAGGTTCTGATTGGCTCTCTAGGTTAGCACTTTAGCTTCTGATGCTGTGGTGGGCACTAGTCCTAACATTGCTAACTAAACTTTTAGTCAGAGAAAAAACATCACGAGTCACGACTATTTACGTCCACGTGCTGTAAGGAATCAGGAATACGGAAAGCACATTGTCTTGTAATAGAATGACTGAAATCACTGCAAGAACTAGTATAGGCTAGCTAGCCCTCATGAACCGGCACACACCAACAGTAGAATATGCACTAGGCTACTGCACGCACCTGTCATGTTACTGTTGGTTCCTTCCACTTGAACTTCATCATCATTAGCAGCAGCAGCTACTCTAACGCCAGCCCTTCCTCTACTAAACATGTCTGTAATTTTAGAACATTGTTCTGCGTCTTTTACTAGCAATTCTAGCTTTTTCAGCTCCACCCTTTCTTTTTTTGCATTCTCCATTTCTGCGCTTCTAGGCCTACTCGCGGTTGGGAGGAAACGTGAATCTCATTCACTGATGTCTCATGTCTCATTCAAGACTGGCTAACAAAAGCATGTCTTTCACTTAACACCAAGAAAAAAGTGTGTATGATGTTCACAAAGTCACCAGTAGAGGTCACTCACTCTAATGTGTTTCTGGGAGAGGCGGAGCTGGACATTGTACATTAATTCAAGTATCTTGGGGTCACATTGGACTCTACATTGACCTTCAAAAAGTAATGTGAAGAAAGTGACAAACACAGTCAAGTTTAACATCGAAAACTTCAGGCAGATCAGGCCCTGCCTGCCAGTTAATGCTGCAAGGATGTTTCTGCATTCAATGATTTTATCACACATCGAGTACTGTTTTATCAACTGGTCTCTTTCATATGTCACTACTCTTACACCAATAGAATTACTCTACAAAAAAGCCATAAAAGTATTTGATAAGAAACCAATTTCATTTCATCACTGTGATGTTTTAGAAAAACATAACATGCTAAGTTTCGAGAATTTCCAAGTTTTCAAATATACTTGCTTCATGTACAAGGTTCTGCATGGACTTGCCCCTCCCCCATTGAATGAGTTCATCCAACAGAAAGCAGACACTGGCATTACCACCAGGGCCATCAGTAGAGGGGACTGTAAGGTGCCTTTTCGGTATACTACCATTGCAAAAACTGTGTTCTCTGTTAAAAGTGGTAACTACTGGAATAGCCTACCAGTTGTGATTAGAGAGTGCCCTACATACTCCATGTTCAAGACCCATCTTAAACTGCATCTTAAGGCAAACCAGAACTGTGATCATTTTTAATCTGATTTAGTTTATGCAACTTGTTTATTGTTTTATTGCCGGCCCACACACTGGCCCACACACCGGCCCACATAATGGCCCACACACCGGCCCACATACGGCCCACACACTGGCCCACACACTACACCGGCCCACACACTACACCGGCCCACACACTGGCCCACACACTGGCCCACACACCGGCCCACACACTGGCTCACACACCGGCCCACACACCGGCCCACATACTGGCCCACACGCGTGTACCTGTTCCGCAACAGTAAGTGACTTCCGGGGTAGGCCTGATTGGCCCCGACAGGCACGTGACGCGGCAAACTCAGGACGCGCAACGAGGCTGCTGAGAGCTGTCGCGCGGAAATAGGCTGTCTATTGCCATTCTCTAACACAAACTCTAACCTTAACCAGCTCCTTAACAGCGCCTAAACTTAACCGTTCTAACCTTAACCAACTCCGAAACAATGCCTAACCTTAACCTTAACCTTAACCATGCCTAACCTTAACCATAGAAAGAATATTGCCATTCTCTAAGACAAACTCTAACCTTAACCAGCTCCTTAACAGCGCCTAAACTTAACCGTTCTAACCTTAACCAACTCCGAAACAATGCCTAACCTTAACCTTAACCTTAACCATGCCTAACCTTAACCGGCGAAAGAATACACGTTAAAAAAAAAATCACGTTAAAAAAAAAAGATTTGACAGGATTCGAACTCACCAACAACGGACCACAGGATCGCAGGACCGCTGCTCTGCCAGGTGAGCTATAGCGCCGAATGAGAGTTATGGCGTATTTGGACGGTTACGTAATTCCGTAACGTGCCGCGCGGCAGAGAAAGTTGCGCGTCACGTGCCTGTCGGGGCCAATCAGGCCTACCCCGGAAGTCACTTACTGTTGCGGAACAGTTACACGCGGCCCACACACCGGCACACACACTGGCCCACATTAGTGGCCCACACACCGACTCACACACCGGCCCACACACCGGCCCACAGACTGGCCCACATACTGGCCCACACACCGGCCCACATACTGGCCCACACACCGGCACACACACTGGCCCACATACTGGCCCACACACCGGCACACAAACTGGCCCACATTAGTGGCCCACACACCGACTCACACACCGGCCCACACACCGGCCCACATACTGGCCCACACACCGGCCCACACACCGGCCCACATACTGGCCCACACACCGGCACACACACTGGCCCACATTAGTGGCCCACACACCGACTCACACACTGGCCCACACACCGGCCCACAGACTGGCCCACATACTGGCCCACACACCGGCCCACACACCGTCCCACATACTGGCCCACACACCGGCCCACACACTGGCCCACATTATTGGCCCACACACCGACTCACACACTGGCCCACACACCGGCCCACACACTGGCCCACATTAGTGGCCCACACACCGACTCACACACTGGCCCACACACTGGCCCACACACAGGCCCACATTAGTGGCCCACACACTGGCCCAAAAAACAAAGTACAAAAAAAAAAAAGTTTTTTTGGACCAGCCCACTTTGGTTCCGGCCCATCGGGATTCGTCCCGAACGTCCCGATGGCCAGTCCGCCACTGCTGCCGAGGCAAAGATCAATAAAAGAAAATATATACATTGGAGGGGGAAGAAACGTAAGGTTATGTATAACCAAGTTCTGTGAGTTATGGTGACGCTCAGCATCATACTGCACTGTACTTCACTTCGTGCACAAGCACTGAATAAAAAATTCCACCATGTACCTTTACATCCCAACATTCGTCTGGCCACACCCCCATCCGCTTACCTTCATAAGCAGGTGTGTGGTCACCTACTCGCCTCCTTCCCAAACTTTCACCACAAGGCGAGATCAAGGGCCGCAGCGGCGTCTGATGCTGAGCGTCACCATAACTCACAGAACTTGGTTATATACATAACCTTACGTTCTGTTTTGTTATGGCTCTGCTCAGCATCATACAAGGGAGGCTGAGCGAGAGCCATAGCCCGACAAATGTACCCCGCTGAGGCCCCCCACAACCATCAGACCGGGGAGGACCGAGCCCCCCCCCGACCCTCCCTAATGGAGGGTACCCCCCCTATTGGAGGCTTACGGGAGGGAGACGGATCCAACCGTGCGAAGAGGAACTCAAGCAACTCAACGCACAGGGTGAGCAGACCGTGGCTTGACCCCACGACTACACACACGCACAACCCGCATGCCACCCGGGAACGAACGGAAGGAACAACCCTCGTTACTGCCCCCAAAATCACGGGGTCAAGAGCAACCCAACCCCGTGGCAAGGCTGTAGCAGCGGAGCGCGAAGGAAGACCCAGACCCACCGAAGGGACTGGATCCCCTGGGAAAAGGGGGCCCGGAGAGGTCAATGACGCCAGGCATCAAGACCCCACCAGGCGGTCACTTAGTGACACCGCCCCCCACATCGCCAGCGTATTCGGATAAGGCCCCTCCAAGAGCGGGCCCTTTCCCCCCAATAGCACACCGCCTGGCACACTGACCCTGCAGAACAGGCAGTCAGCATGGCCGTAAGCACTCAAAAAAGGTTAACCAACGGAAGCAGGCAGCGCACCGGGGAAAACCAGGCAGCAGGCTGTAACCTGAGCCTGGAGCACTGCGGACGAGACAGGCACCAAAGGAGTCAGCTGAAAACAGCCCCCCCCCCCCGGCGGAAGGGGCGTATGCTGGCGTTGTTGATCACCATGACAAAGCCTCCATCAAAAAAAACCCACACAGAGGGGTCGAGGCAGAGAAGGCTGACATGATTGGCAGACGTCATGAACGTGCAGGGGCACACTCAACCGGGCAACCCGGGAGTTGACACTGCTCCAACATACCAGGGAATCAACTACCCTCTTGGTACAGACGGTGGTTGTTCCTATAACCCCTCAAGAAAAAAGGGTTATCCCAGGCCTACGGTATCAACAAAACTTTACTTCGGACCGGGCCTGGCGGCTCGGGAAGCACACAGGGTTACCAGAGGAGGTCCAGAAGACCACCCCAACAGCCCCCTCTTCGCCATGCGTGAGAGGAGGAGCGAAGAAAAGAGAACCAGCCCCTTATGATAGTGCAGAGTACAACATGTACCCAACAAGGGTCTCCATAGCGCCTAACCTTGTGACACCCCGGGCCGACCCCCTGAAAAAGCCCAAGTCCCTCAGGGTACCAGAACAGCAGATCTGCATCCCTGGCGGACAAACGGGTTAACTGACCTGGACCAGCGTGACCAGAACCAGTCCTGTGCCCTAACCACGCCGACATGCCTACTCCAGGAGAAGGGGGAGATATGCGTGTTGATCTAAAAACATGAAAAGAGGGCGCCACCCAGACGGGCCGGTGTGAACCGTGCTTGGTGGCCCACCCCAAGGGCGTGAGACCCCTCTACCTATGTTCTGATCTATTCCGATAACATCCCCCAGATATGAACGAGAATCCGTCGAAAACCAGTAATAGGCTCTCGGAAGAGGAAAAAACCTCCATCCCAGTTGCTTTATAAAAACGCTGTTTTAACAACAAGCAACCAAGGCGTACTAGCTACCTGCATGATTCTTATCAGAAACACCCCGAGCTAGCACCATGCATGCGTCGGGACACAACCACATCAATGAACAGTCTAATCAGACCCCCCATTGAATCCTCAAGGCGCCTGGGAGAACGACAAGAAGGGTGTGGTGCTTCATATACTCCACACTCTTTTATTAAAAAGAAAAGAAACATTGACTGACATGAATCCCATTTGACACAGCTGAGGATAAAAACTGTTTACATTTTTATATCCTGTCATCCCCACCACAGAGGATAGACGGAACTCCCCAGAGAGACTTCCCATGTGAGTCATAGAGTGAAAAAACCATGGTAATCTTGAGTCATGTGACCAACCGACTCAAGTTACACACATATCGAGCGTAGTGGAACCGTAATTCCTACGCTCTATCCCGACACTTTGACAACAACAGACCGTACATACAGGTCTAACTCACGGAAGCCATCGTCAATAGCAACGTGCGTAGTGACGTGTGCTATGACGGGGGGAAACCCAATACTCAACGCCTGTTAATAGGAGCAGAGTCAGGGAAACCCTCCCCCCCCCCCTCCCTGCCAAGCCGCCTAACGGCTTGGCCCTGACTGGATTAATAAGAGATGAATAAACCCCCTGACCAATCAGAAGAGGGAAGGAGGGGTTTATTCGGTACCCCCTCACAAGCCCTTCCCTTGCAGACAACAACAACTTTAGCCACATAATACCTTTAGTAGCAATGCTAATGAATAGCGCAAGCTAATACAATGCATGCTAACCACAGACAACTGTGAACAGGGTTTACAACAAAACCAATCCTACACCCGCATCCATGTTGAAACACAGAAAAACACTGATAGAGAGAGAGAGAACGGCTGAGCCGTGGTACGTGTTCATACGAGCATTACTGCAAACCCAACACAACAGTGTTGTAGCTCAACATCACTGTGTAAGCAACAGAACATACAAGTAGCCTCTACCTTTTTTCCCTTTTTTCAACCGAGTGTAGGCTGCAGGCCTTGCATAAGTTCTTAACATGAACGTAACCCTCATATCAACCCATACTAGTGAAGATTCACACTTTGCAACCCCATCATATGTTTGGTGAAGAAACACACAGTTTGTTAACAAAAAATACAGTCCCCCTTTAGCGGGGACTCTTTATTTTTTAACAAATTATAATATGTTTAGGGCCGGGAAGGGAAACAGAGGGGACCGCAGGGGAAAAAAGTCACTGGGTCTAGCGACGCCTGCCGCCTCGAGCCGCTCGGGATTTGCCACCCCGGGGAGCACCGGAGGGACGGTAAGCAATCGGCGGCTGGTCTCGACGGTCCCTACCGTCGCCTCCGGGCGTAGATGGGCCGGCTGTAGCGGAGGCGCCCTCTCTCCTCCTGGCCTTCTTCTTCGAAGAACCAGCAGTGGCGGTGGTGGCAGCAGCAGCCACGGTGGAAGACGATCGGAGACGTGGCAGCCGTCTGACTCCACCGGCGACATCGGGAGGGGGAAAATGAGGTTGGAGCACGGAGCGTTCCTCCTGCATCTCTCTGCAGGTCGAGGTCATCAACTGCAGGGCCTTCCCGAACAGTCCAGCATCGGAGAGGGATGCCGCCAGGAGTGGAAGTCTCTTCTTCTCCGGTACACAAGCCTGCTCCAGCCAAAGGTGGCGCTGGACCAGAGTTGCCAGGGCGCACACTTTCCCAGCGGCTATAGCCTGCGGCTGAGTCAGATGCAGGATAGCTCCTGCCGCCTGGGCGAGCTGGTCATGTTGTACATCACTCAGCTCCATGCCGCCCGTCTATATCCCCGACATGAATCTTGCCAGCTGCGCGATGTTAGACGCGGCAGCTAGAGATTGTGTTCCTGAGTTGAATGACTGGTCACTCCAGTATGCCAACCGCCTCCCCGATTTCCCTTGGGGAACCGGCTTCCGTAACGGTTCCCACAACACCTCCGGACAAAGGAGCGCGGCCATCGGCCTATCAAGCCGCGGCACACCCTCTCTCATACCGTCGACCAAACCCGCCACCCGCGTGACTTGCACGTAGGCGGGGGTGAGGCCTATGATGTGGGAAACCACCTGGCCCTGACGAACATAGGCCGCCATTCAGGGGAAAAATGGGTAGACAACGTCCACCCCTCTCACCGGGCGACGCTGCCATAGATGACCTATGAGATCATCAGGAACAGGAACAGGCAGTGGCTGCGGCAGCGGCACGCCGTTTGCGACTGCCGCCACCGCCATGAGCTCGGGAAATAAAGCCTGCAGTTCCCCCTGCAGACTTTCCTCCACCGAGCCCGCATCCCTCACATACAGCAGGCTTCCACTGGTCAAGGAGCCACACTCCGATGTGGCTGATAGCAGGGCATCCCGCCGACAAGTCAGAGGTTCTTCTCCAACGTCTTCAAACGAGGCGCCCCAAGGAGACATCTCACCCCCCTCCAGTGTTACCTGAGCGGGCGGGAGAGCTGTCTCCACCGGGCCTTCAAACAAGAACCCGTCCGCCTCTATCATGTAGTCCTATGTTTCCATCGGGCATGTAGAGACGACGCATCCTCACTTGGCTCCAGCAACTCACCAAAACCGGGCCGTTCGCGTCTGCAAGCCACCATCTTGCGACGGGAGCGAGCTGACGCAAAATGTTTGCGTCTCAAATCCCCTGGAACCAAGGGAACCGGCCGCCCAACAGCGGACGATTCCTCGGAAACAGAGGAACCAGAGCCGGAACCAGGCCATCACACAGGCGACGGCACCGGTGCACCAGCTCCTTGGAGAGGCAAACTACCCATCGGACGCCTACCGGGCGTGGCTGTCAACCACGAGAGAGGTAACAGCCCCGCTCCAGGACGTACGACGGAGGCGGAAATGGAGAACCGCTGGTGAAGAGTGGCGTTGCGAACACGACTCTCCGGAGTAGACATTATGACTTAGGTTTTTCTATCGAAATATATGAGAGAAGAAAAAAATAAGCACAATGTAAACACGTCTCAACTTTCTTCAGCTAACAACCTCGTCAAGTGGGGATCTACCGAAGGCACTTCCTTGTGGTGAAAGTGAAGAAGGAGGCGAGTAGGTGACCACACACCTGCTTATGAAGGTAAGCGGATGGGGGTGTGGCCAGACGAATGTTGGGATGTAAAGGTACATGGTGGAATTTTTTATTCAGTGCTTGTGCACAAAGTGAAGTACAGTGCGGTATGATGCTGAGCAGAGCCATAACGAAACAGAACTGTATACTTCTGTCTCCCATTTCAGCACCAGGCGCTGTCCATTGTTATTATCTTCATGCGCTTCAAGGCTACGGGCGCCTATTGCCATAGAACAACAGTCTGAGCATGCGTAGTGAGCTGTGACGTCATTGTTTATCTAGACTATGCGTTTACAGTGGCTACACGGATCCACTGAACCGATATTTTGGAAAATCTTCACTTTAAAATGCTTTTTAGAAAATCTCTGTTTATGTTTCTGAAAACACTGTTTACGTGTGGATGAAAGGCCCAAACGTGGAAGAAAATGTGCATTTTGCAAAAGATCTGGATTCGTGGACATGGCCTTAGTGCCAGACTTCAGGTTGACCTGCGGAAACACATACAATTTCAGTGATTAGTAGTGAGATCTGATTTGAACACGAGTGGCGACACACCCACACCACTTCTTCACTGCCGATACCAATTCAGAGAACTAAACTTTCAGTATCTGCCCAATACCAAGTACTGTAACAATCTCATCCATCACTTTTACTGAATAGTGTGATGGGATCACGTCTCTGTGGGTTTGGTTTTAGTTTATTCCTGTGTGCTTTGGATGTATTTGGGGTTTTCTCTGGTGAGCTCTCAATCACCAGACATCAGCTAATTGCCATGCAGCATGGCAGGTGTGTGGGCTTGATTGCCACCTGATTAGTGTCAGGTGTGCAGTGCCTTTAAGCTGTAGCCCTATTTTCAGAGATTTCACCCTAAAGGTACATGCCTAAGGTCATGGTTACACTGGTGAATACAGCAACGTTTTTGTTGCTGAATGATTATGTTTGCTGTCCAAGTTAAAAAAAAAATGCCGTTTTGGCAGGATAACGCGTTGTCCTACTGGCAACGCTGAAATTGTGTTTCCGTTTTGGAGACTCGCCAAAACTCGCAGACAATGGTGCCATGTAATCTGTGCGAGCCAGATACGGAGTCATTGTTGCTCAACGCCCATGCGCAGTAGAGACCTGCACGGTTATTTCCAGTGTTTACAGCAGAGCTGTCCCAAGGAGCTGCGGCTACCATGTGTTGTCAAGTTATTGTTATAAGGAGCCCAGTCCAAGCTACAACAGTCTGCATTCCCTTAACAATTGTTTGTATTGAGCCGTATTGTATTGTACCCATTCTGCAATCTGTTAAATAAAGTGTACATCCATTCATTCTGCTAGCATTAACGTTACCAAGCTGCTAGCCACAATGCTATACTGTTATACTGGCATATCCCAATCACGTTAGCACGTAAGCTAACAAACTTCGCTGCTAGCCACAATGCTATACTGTTATACTGGCATATTCCAATCACGTTAGCACGTAAGCTAACAAAATCAGCGACGATCTTTTTGTGAGACTAAACTCCGCTCTTGGTGGTCAATTGTGTTGATGTTAGTTTTGTTTCATCAACAAATGAGGCAGAACACACAGTGAATGTATCCGTTTTGTTTATTGCACTTTTATTGCACTTTCTTTGCTGAAAAATAAATGGTTGGCTAAATGGCTCACTCGAGGCATTTAAAGATGGTAGATTGTTGATTTTTTGCAGGAAGTGCATTGGCACATTCAACTTTTCTGATTGGTTGAAAATTGCCTTCATGTTTGAACTACATCGCCACCTACTGCTTTGGCATTGTACTACATGTATATACATCACTGTGCTCAGGAGGCAAAAACAATGTCTAACTTGCCTGCCATTACGTTGCGTTCTGAAAAGCGAAACTGACCCTGACAACGAAACGAAAACTGGCCATTAGTGTAACCGCAGCCTAAGTAAATGGAAGATTGCTCCACTTCTACAAGGTCAATTAGCATGTTCTTGGTATCTAGGAACATCTATGGACCTGGGGTATGTATTCCCAGTGTCAGAAATATTGTGTCTGTTACTAGGCTTGAGTAAATTGTAATGAAAAAAAGGAAAATATAAATTATGATATCTTTTTGCATCTGTGCCGGTGAATAACACCATGTTATAATTGTGCTGGGACTGAGCTCGCTCACTGAGCTCATTCAGCACCTTCTTGAGATCAAGTGTACAAAATATCTAAGCAAATGAATAAAGGGAAGATGATTAAACAGAAGTATTTGTAGATACAGTAATACATTATAATCCATTTGAATTATGAATTCATATTTGACCTTGAACTTGACCTTGACCTTATTATAGCGAAATCATACATCTAAGCAAATGAATAAAGGGAAGATGATTAAACAGAAGTATTTGTAGATACAGTAATACATTATAATCCATTTGAATTATGAATTCATATTTGACCTTGAACTTGACCTTGACTTTATTATGGCCAAATCATACATCTATGGAAAAAGTTCCTCTTTCCAATGGCAGTGTTAAATCTGGATTTAGTCATTTCCCTGTGGTTTTATGACAAAAGAGATATAATTAGCATTTTTCCGATAAATTCTTATTTTCGGTCAATCTTAAAAACATCGGTAAAAATGAAAATATACAGTTTGACTACTGTTTTGATAGGGTTAAGGTCTTTACTTTTAAAAAAGAAACACAACATTTAACCACGTGTGGGCCCTCTTGAGGACGATTCGCGACGCGCCACTTTGCCGACCTCTAGCGGCTCGGGTGTGCATTTCTTCCTTCCGTCAATCATTTGGCGATCTCAAAAACCTTTGGACAGGGTTGTAGCCAATGAGTGTGGCTTTCCAATGATACCCCATGTGGGGATCTAATACGGTCTGTATTGATCGATTTATGATCAAAACAGCAGGGTCCCCCAATTGGGGGGCCGTACAGCTTAACAGGTTAAGTAGGCTTGGTGTTATGTGTGGGTATATTTGTATCCCTCCCATTCATGTTACCCTGTTAGGTTGTCCGTCTGTTCTATGTAACTTGTGTTCATGTACAAATGCAGCCATTCATGTAATCTTGATTTACATTTACATTTAGTCATTTAGCTGACACTTTTATCCAAAGCGACTTACAAGTTCTGTCCGACAAGCCATCAGGAAGGGCACAACTCTATCAGCTGAGCAACAATGTTCATCAAAGTGTTGAGTGCTACAGTGTAGGTTAGTTTATTAGGACAAGTGCATGACAGTACGGTTAGTTAGGGTTAGATTTTTTATTATTATTATTATAATTTTTTTTTTATTCAGATAATGGTTGAAGAAGTGCGTCTTTAGTCGACGGCGAAAGATTGGACGTGTTTCGGCTGTCCTAACTGGGGTGGGTAGTTCATTCCACCATTGTGGGGCAAGGACTGAGAATAGGCGACTTCTCTTTGATGACCCTCCCGGAGCTTGGATAGGAGTAGGTCTGAGGCGGCCAGAAGATGCAGAGCGTAGGGGTCTTGAGGGTGTGTAGTTAGAGACCATTGACCGGAGGTAGGCGGGAGCGGTTCCCTTTGCCGCACGGTATGCTAGGTCGAGGGCCTTGAAGCGGATTCGTGCAGCAATGGGGAGCCAGTGCAGGTCCCTAAGAAGTGGGGTGACATGGGCCGACTTCGGTAGGTTTGAAATCAGGCGGGCCGCTGCGTTCTGAATGAGTTGAAGAGGCTTAGTGGCAGTGGCCGGGAGGACAGCGAGCAGTGCGTTGCAGTAGTCGAGGCGGGAGATGACTGTTGATTGGACGAGGAGTTGGGTGGCTTCTTTTGTCAGGAAGGGGCGGATCCTTCTGACGTTGCTCAGGAGGAATCGGCAGGTTCTGGTGGTCGCTGCGATGTGAGCAGAGAAGTTCAACTGGTCGTCGAGGACAACACCAAGGTTCTTGGCGGTCGGGGACGCGGTCACAGCTGCATTCTCGACTGTGATGGAAAGGTCAGTCAAGGGGGAGGATTTGGCCGGCAGGTGGAGCAATTCTGTTTAGCTTAGGTTCAGTTTGAGGTGGTTGGTCGTCATCCTGGCGGAGATGTCGGACAGACAGGCCGAGATCCGCTCAGAGATGTGGATATCTGAGGGAGGAAAGGAGAGGAAGAGATGAATATCGTCGGCATAACAATGGTAGGAGAAGCCATGAGACGTGATAATGTTACCCAGTGATTTAGTGTAGAGGGAGAAGAGAAGGGGTCCTAAAACCGATAACCTATAACTGATTTCTGTGTTCTCCAGTGTTTTTTATTGTGTTCTCTGTCCTGTGCCTTAGTTGCTTGTAGTTCCTTGTCTTGGCTTCCTGTAGTTCTTTGTTTGTTTTCCTCCCAGGTGTACCCATTTGTAATCGGCCCAGGTGTTTCTTGTTCTCATCATCCCCTTGTAGATATCTTTTGGGGTTTTGTTCTCCCTTGTTCCCTCGTGTTCTGTGGCTGGTCACCTGTCTGCAGTCCTGTCATTTATTTGTTCGTTATCTTTTTATTTTATTCCTGCAACCTCAAAACTGACTGTAATTGTTGAAGTCAGAGGTTCTATGTAGGATTGTTAGTAACTGTCTAACTGCATATATAACTGTTTCCACTAGAGGGCGCTCTAGGCGGAGCCACTCAAGACACCACCAGGTGGCGAGTATAAATAGAGATGTCTCCTCCTACTCTACCTCTTTCCCCCCCAGCCTCTCAGTGAGAGGAGACCTCATGTGCTGCTGCTCATACCATGTGAATGAATAAACCACGCCGGTTAAAGGCTAAAGATAGAAACCATGCCTCTTGACCACATTATTGTTGCCCTATAGCCGGATTCTGTCAACAGTAATTATTATAAAAAACCATTTTGTTACTTTTGGTTACCGTTTCATATTATGTTCCGGTGATGCCAGACAACAAGTATTTTATGTTAATCAATGGTAATTGTAACTGAGGGGTACAATTCCCTGACTGTATTGTTAAGTATGGTAATATTAAACCACTACCTCTTGTACTTTAACTTCTGGCCATCCAGTACATGATATAAATATGATGAACACTTTCCCACCTGATGAAACGAAGTCCACACAAATGTACAAATCGAATATTTAATATAGCAAAAGGTATATACAACGTTCACTTGTTTACACTTATGATTTGAAATGCACTTGTATGGCAAATGAGTATTCGTAGGTAAATCAACATTGAATGTCCAATCTCTGGTTACGCAGGGAGTAAGTATACAACCTGAATCTTTAGGAAACTATAGCGATGGTACTTAAATGATTATAGCTGGATACACTAAGGGGGGGGGGGGTCCCGCTGGTTGTAAGACAGTAGGAGGGGGGGGTTAGAGAAGCCGCTGGCGGTATCCCATCTGGCCGACGATTTCTTGGGAGAATTCAAAGTCTTGAACACGGTGCCCACAGAACCTCGGTCCGCAGACGAATACAGCTGGACCCTCTGGTGGACGGTAGCTGCCGGTCCACAACGGAGAGACGTGAGGCGACCTCACTGGTGTAGAGCGCCGTCTCACCTTGACTCCTCTCCGGGGGGTAGTTCCAACACTCGGCAGTGTTGGCCGTTATCCATGGAATAATCAAAGCACCCAAAGCATAATCCAAGCCGTGGAAGGCTCGCCGTCGTCCGGGTAGAGTAATCCAATGTACAGGTCCAGTCGCCCTGGCCCGGAGCTCCTCGGATGCAAGCACCACTAGTGGTCTGCCCAGCCTGGTTAAGACTCCAGATAACGTCAGGAACGATGGGGGTACTGATAACTTTATAACTCTAACCGAACGATGCACCATACATAAATAGACTATTATTAGCTTAATAGAAATACGTCCAACTCGACGGTATAGTGCCAAACTATGACAATTCAACTATTAATCCACACGATATCTCAATGCCTATTCTGAGGCCAAGTAGGCCTTACTGCACCACACGTGCGTCGTGGGTGAGGCTTCGCGTCTGTTACTCGGTTGGAGGGTAAAGAACTAATGGACTAAAAGAAAGTTCTACTTTACTTGCGCCATATATATATGCGCTATGAACAAATAGTACCATTCGTATTTCGCCAGACGTATTCCTACGCGGAACCGGGCTTGCCACGACATGTTGGGCGGCACGATTGAACTTGAACCTAGGGGTATGGCTGCTGGCGCCAGGTTCTCGTCCAATGGTAGAATGAAACTATTATGGGCTGTTTAGTAGACTAAAGGGATATTCAGTGCATATTGTACAAGGAATATACAGGGGATATCAAACGATATACAAATACTATTTAAATATATATATAAATAAATATATATATTCGGTTTAATCTGATCCTTCACAACAGCCGCACCCTAATTAGTCCCACCTAATTAGCTAAGCAGAGACAGATTAACCGCACTGTCTACCACTCAAGGTCTGCTGTAAGGGTCAGTCAACTCACAAAGTCATGGGGTCATGGTCATCATCGATAGTATCTGGGAGTCGGGGCAGTTCTATTAGCCTCGCCACGGGTCGTGTGTAAGTGCGCCCTTGGACGAGTACTTCGGACCTTGCCATCGGCACCGGTGATCACTTTGCTTACGCAGCCAGCCGGCCACATAGCTCTGGGTAGTGACTGGTCGATAATCATGACGACTGTTCCTTCTGTCAAATTGTCTCTCTCTTTTACCCACTTCTGGCGGGTCTGTAGAGACGGTAGGTAGTGGAGTAGGAAGCTGCTCCAAAACTTGTCAGCTAGTACTTGACTGTACCTCCACATTCTTCGGCCGTTCGCTTCTTCAGGCCTGTACATTGTCTGGGGTAGCGCGGGGTCCAGCCGCCCCATTAAGAGTGTGTTGGGGGTGACTGGGTCGACATCTGCTACATCACTGGAGACGTAACCGAGGGGTTTTGAGTTCAATACTCCCTCGATCTCCGTGAGGACTGTCATTAGGACTTCTTCCGCCACAGTCTGGGCCCCAAGCACGGCGTACAGGGCTGTCTTTATAGAACGTACTTCTCGTTCCCAGGTTCCACCGAAGTGGGGTGCGTTCGGGGGATTAAACTGGAAGTCAATCTGGGATGGAGCGAGGTGGGTCTTAAGTTCTGGGCCCATAGCTTGGAAGCTCTCTCTCAGCTCTCTTTCTCCGCCTTTGAAGTTTGTCCCGTGATCAGACAACAATGTAGACGGTTTTCCTTTCCGTGATGTGAATCTTCGGAAGGCCATAAGGAATGAGTCTGTGCTCATGGTCGGGAGGAGCTCGATATGTATCGCTCTGGTGGTCATGCATTTGAATACAATACCCCACCACTTCTCGGTTCCTCTTCCTCTCTTTATATACAACGGGCCAAAGCAGTCCATGCCTGTGGAGTGGAATGGCTTGTCGCCGAGTCGGAGGCGACAGGGGGGTAGGTCAGCCATCCGTGGTATGCTGGGCTGCGCGCGCCACTTTCGGCAGTCTAGACAGGTTCGCTGGAAGCGTCGCACCGCTTCTCTTCCTTGAAGTATCCAATAGCGACGTCTGATCTCCGCGAAGACTCTCTCTGCTCCTGCGTGGTGTACATCCTCGTCGTATTTCTTTATGATCAGCTCTGTGACCTTGTGTCGGCTGTTCAAGACTATCGGGTACTTAATGTCATCCGGTAGATCGGGGGCTCTCCGCAGGCGACCACCCACTCTGATGAGATTATGGGCGTCACTCTCGGGTGCCAGGTGGAGCAGTCTGCTGTCTGATGGGACGGGCTTTCCTCCCTGTAGACAGTCTAGCTCATCGGGGAACGAGTCTCTCTGGGCTCGTTGTAGTAGAAGAAGTTCTGCTTCTTCGTAGTCAGCTGCTGACATGTCAGTGGTGGACTGAATCTCTGGGTGGTGCCACAGGAATGTCCTCTGCTGCGCACTCTCTAGGGTAATGCAGTCATCTATGTTGGGGTCTGTGGAGGCGACTGTGCTCAGTCCACAGAACATAGGTTTCTTGTTCTCAGCCTCCTCGTTACTTGCTTCCCGTGGGGTGGGCGTAGGCCACTCTTCTTCGGGGAGCTTGAGGAATTCTGGTCCGTCACTGTAGATGTTGCGACGGGTGAGGTCATCCAGAGACATTCCCCGGGTGATGACGTCAGTTGGGTTGTGTTTGGTGTCCACGTACCGCCAGCTCGCTGCTTCTGTTAACTCTTGAATCTCGGTGACTCTGACTCCCACGAAGACTTTGTATCTGCATGAATCAGACTTGATCCATGTGAGTACTGTCGTGGAATCTGACCACAAGATTGTTCTGTGCACCGGAATGGTGAGTTCACGTTGGATTAACGTGGCTAGATGCGCTCCTGCTAGGGCTGCGCAGAGCTCTAGACGCGGGATAGATTGTTGCTTTCGTGGGGCTATTCTTGAGCGGGCCAGGATGAAAGCAGTGTGTGTCTTTCCTCCCTTCTCTTGGGCACGCAAGTAGGCCACCGATCCATAGGCTACTTCGGAGGCGTCGCTGAAGACGTGTAGATCAATCTTGCATGTCTCTGGCCTCACTGTGGATGGGAAGTAGCTGCGGCGTATATTGACGCCTGGGAGTGAGCGGAGTTCCGTCTCCCACTCTCTCCATGTTGAGGCAAGGTGTGCGGGTATTGGGTCGTCCCAGCCCTGGTCCTTGTCCCATAGTGCTCGTACAATCATCTTTGCCCTGGTGGTGTAAGGTAGAATACATCCCAACGGGTCATATTGTCTGGCGAGTGTTCTGTACACACTCCGTCTGGTGGTCGGTGTAGCCGTCGACCTTCCCTGCTCTGGAGTCAAGGGTTTGTGTCTATAGTGGAGCGAGTCTGTTTTGAAGCGCCAGACTAGTCCTAGTGTCATTTCTTGGGCTTCTCCTGGGATGGTCGCCATCCAGGTCTCGCTGCTGGCAGCCTTGTCCGCGGGGGAGAGGCTGCGCAATACGTGCGGGTCACTGCTGGCCCACTGCCTGAGATCAAAGCCGCCTTTGATCAGGGAGGCGCGTAGCTTGATTAGGAGAGCCTCGGCTTCTTCTTGAGTCGAAACGCTTTGTAAACAGTTGTCCACGTAGAAACTGTTCTTCACACTGTGTCGGACCTCTTCATCTGCTGTTGGGTCCTCTGCGACGTGTTTCTGTAGTGCAAATGTAGCACAGCACGGGCTGCATGTGGTTCCGAAGGGGAGTACTTCCCACTGGTAGATGGCTGGGTTCTCATCTCCGATCCTCTCCCTCCATAGGAACCGCAGCAGGGGCTTGTCCTCCTCCACTAGTCTCACCTGCAGGAACATCCCTTTGATATCCCCGCTGATAGCCACCTTGTCCTGGCGGAAGCGCAGTAGCACGCCTAGTAGGGAGGGGCCGAGTGTGGGGCCGGGCAAGAGCTCTTTATTCAGATTTTGGGATCCGATCTGGTAGCTGCAGTTAAACACAATGCGATCCTTGCCGTTGTGATGGACCTTGTGATGCGGCACGTACCATGATTCGGTCGTCTGATCGGCCTCTTTAATGTCAATCTTTGTCACGTGTCCCGCTGTGATTAGCTTCTCAATCTCGGCGCGGTACACACTCTCTTGAGCGGGGTCTTTGGCTAGGCGCCGCTCTGTGTTCAATAGATAGCGCTCCGTGGCGTCTTTCTTTGCGTGAAAGGTGGGCATTCCCTCTCGCCTCAGGAGTGGAGTTGCGTATCTCATCACTCCGCCGACTGTGACTCTCTTTGTCCCCTGCTCGAGTAGGTTGATGGCGTAAATGTCTTCTTTAGAACGAATATCTTTCTTTTCGTTCTTAAAGGGCATTGTCTCTAGTGTCCATAGCCTCTCGACATGCTGCAGGAGAGTGGTGTCTTCTTCTGTCGTTCTGGAGTGGAGGCAGCTAGTGGCTGCTGTTCGGTTGAGAGATTTAGCGAGGGGGCCTTGTAGGGTCCACCCTAGGCGGGTCTCGACTGCTGCAGGACAGCCTCTGGGTCCTGTATGGACCCGGTCAATCGGGACTATGAGTTCTGCATGGTCGGAGCCTATCAGCAGGGTCGGGGTAGCGCCGTCTATGAGCGGGATGGGTAGTTGTCGCAGGTGCACATATTTATCCATCAACTTGGCGATAGGGTAGGTGTACTGCGATAGTCCTATTTCTTGGCTGGTGAAAGCGTTTTTTAATGTTATACCGTCGCTCTGGCTGCCCGTTTGCTGCGATAGTGAAGGAGACATTCTCGCCCTTTATCGTCTTTAAATCTCTTCTTATTGTCTGAATCGTCATTTCGTTCTTGCTCCCCCGCAGTCCCAGCTGGGCCGCAGCGGACGCGAGCAGAAGGGTCTTCTCTGACCCGTCATCAAGGACGGCGTAAGTGTCCATGACTTTATCTTGGTAGCTCAATGTCACACGGACTACCTTTAAGAGCACTTGGGCGCCGCTGCTGCTGGCGGGGTCAATGTACATGACACTTGCCTTGGTGCCGCTCGGTGGTGCAGGTGAAGGCCGTCTTCTGTTACTTTCGTGTAGTATATCTAGATGGGCTCCGTCGCACCGACTGCACCTTTTCTTTAGGCGGCATTCGGCTGCCATGTGTGGTCGCGCACATCGGTAACAGCGCCTGTTGGACTTTATCCATTGACTCACTTCTTCTGCATTCATCTTTGTGAATAGGTCACATTGTGACAGCCAGTGTTCTTTCTCACAGTAGGGACACGCTATCTTCCACTTCTCTTTTCTCGAGGGGGTGCTGTGGCTCTTACTGCTCGGTACTGACTCGGACTGGTGCATGACAGTCACCGATCTTCTTCCATCATTTATTCTCCTGGGTCCCTCTCTGGAGCTTGGCGTGCTCCGCCCGAATGTATCCAGTCGTAAGCTGCTGACTTCTCTCGCCAGGAAGTCGGCTAGATCAAGGAGGGATGGTTCGGGGCCGTTGGGATCCCGGTAGTCTCTCTGCCGCCTAAAACGCTCTTGTCTTGCGGGTGGCAGCTTCTCCAAAATCCTCTCGACGTTAGAGTTGGCGTATAGCTCATGCATGCCCTTTTCCCGTTGCGCTCCCAGCATCCCTACCAGGGACTGCACTTTGATTGACAGGTCGTCTAATGAGCGATTGTCTGTTGCTGGGGGTAGGCGATCAATATGCCTTATCTCTTGGATTACGTAATCCCATATACGTCCATATCTCTGGTCCAGCGCCGCCAGGGCCGCTGTGTATGGGGTCGTAGAGGTGGCATAGGCCAGCGCTATATTGTGCGCTCGCGGTACTTTCAGGTGCTTCAGTAATATTGCATACTTGTGGCGTTCATCAGCGACATCCACCATCATTGTCTCTAAGCACATCCGGAGCTCCGTGTACTGTGCTCGACTCTCATAGGCGAAGTCTGGAAACGACGGCGTGGCAATGTATGACGCCGTGGATGGCTGATACATCGGCGAGCGTTGGGGGAGAGACCTCCTAGGCGAGTCCCCTCTTGCGCCTCTCTGTGGGCTGGTACCGACAGGGTACCATGGCCCGCTGGTCCAGGTGCTATTCCTCGGGGCTGGTCGTGTGTCGTGCTCACCCGTGAATAGAGTCGGGGGTCTGTAGCGCAGCGCCGCGGGGGTATAGCCTGGGCTGTACTGGACCTCCTGGTCCGGTGGAGTACTGTGCTGTCGTCGGGCTTGGTTCTCCTCCTCTCCCTCTTCTTCCTCTATCAGGTCTTCCAGATCCTGTAATCGTTTATTTAGCTTCTCCGCAGTGTATGCCGCTCCTTCCTTGTAGCTGGGTCTCGCTTGGACCGGTCTGGGAAGGGGGTCTGCGGGGGGTATAGGCTCGGTCTGTTGGTCAAGTTCAGGGTCGCTTGCTCGGTTAGGAGACGCTGCCCTCGACTGTTGTCTCGACGAGTTCCTTGAACCCCTGGCGGAGGGAGAGGGTGTTGCCTTGCGGATCAGCTGCTCCATTAGCTGCGCTTGTAACTTGTCGCGCTCGATTTCGCGCTTGGTGAGATCTGCTTCTCTTTGGGCACCGGCAGCGGCGCGCTGGGCGTCGGCCCGGTCTCTTACCATATTCTCTTCCGTCTGAAGGCGTCTCATCTCCAGGCGTATGCGCTCTTCTTCGCTCCGTTGCTGTGCTTGGAGTTGTTCGCGCTCGCTAAGCGTCTGTGCTTGGAGACGATCGCGTTCACCCTGAAGTCGATCGCGTTCGGTAGAGGCTGTCAGACTGACAAGGAACGCCTGTTGTAGCATCCTCTCCGCTTCGCTGGGGGAAGGCAGTTGTGGAGGTGAGCCGCTCCTGGGTGTACTCGTTGGGGAGTCCTGGAGCTCTATTTCCTCGGCGCTCTCCTCCTCTTCTTCCGTGCAGAGTTCTCTCTCTGTAGGGTTGTCTTCCTCCCGGGGCTGGTCGGGGACTACTTCTTCGGTATTGGCGGGGGGTAAAGGCATGTCAGCTCCCTCCTGGTCCCCACCGTGAGCTTGGTCAGTTACATTAGAACCTACTAGGGCCTCTGTGGTCGGGGAAACCTGGTCGTTAAGGTCAGACATAATTTTACTTTCTACTTTTACCGCGTTTACCGTTTGTCGAAGGCTAGGTAGTTGACTGACAGCGTAATCCTCTAAGTACTGAGGTGTCTGTCGTCTGCGCCGCGGGCGTTCTACGTTAGGAGGACCGTTTCGTGGAGTGTTCATCATAGGCCATTTTAATATTAATAACACTATATTAATATTACACTAGTTACCATCCGGCTCGAAGGACCAATTGTAACTGAGGGGTACAATTCCCTGACTGTATTGTTAAGTATGGTAATATTAAACCACTACCTCTTGTACTTTAACTTCTGGCCATCCAGTACATGATATAAATATGATGAACACTTTCCCACCTGATGAAACGAAGTCCACACAAATGTACAAATCGAATATTTAATATAGCAAAAGGTATATACAACGTTCACTTGTTTACACTTATGATTTGAAATGCACTTGTATGGCAAATGAGTATTCGTAGGTAAATCAACATTGAATGTCCAATCTCTGGTTACGCAGGGAGTAAGTATACAACCTGAATCTTTAGGAAACTATAGCGATGGTACTTAAATGATTATAGCTGGATACACTAAGGGGGGGGGGGGGGGTCCCGCTGGTTGTAAGACAGTAGGAGGGGGGGGTTAGAGAAGCCGCTGGCGGTATCCCATCTGGCCGACGATTTCTTGGGAGAATTCAAAGTCTTGAACACGGTGCCCACAGAACCTCGGTCCGCAGACGAATACAGCTGGACCCTCTGGTGGACGGTAGCTGCCGGTCCACAACGGAGAGACGTGAGGCGACCTCACTGGTGTAGAGCGCCGTCTCACCTTGACTCCTCTCCGGGGGGTAGTTCCAACACTCGGCAGTGTTGGCCGTTATCCATGGAATAATCAAAGCACCCAAAGCATAATCCAAGCCGTGGAAGGCTCGCCGTCGTCCGGGTAGAGTAATCCAATGTACAGGTCCAGTCGCCCTGGCCCGGAGCTCCTCGGATGCAAGCACCACTAGTGGTCTGCCCAGCCTGGTTAAGACTCCAGATAACGTCAGGAACGATGGGGGTACTGATAACTTTATAACTCTAACCGAACGATGCACCATACATAAATAGACTATTATTAGCTTAATAGAAATACGTCCAACTCGACGGTATAGTGCCAAACTATGACAATTCAACTATTAATCCACACGATATCTCAATGCCTATTCTGAGGCCAAGTAGGCCTTACTGCACCACACGTGCGTCGTGGGTGAGGCTTCGCGTCTGTTACTCGGTTGGAGGGTAAAGAACTAATGGACTAAAAGAAAGTTCTACTTTACTTGCGCCATATATATATGCGCTATGAACAAATAGTACCATTCGTATTTCGCCAGACGTATTCCTACGCGGAACCAGGCTTGCCACGACATGTTGGGCGGCACGATTGAACTTGAACCTAGGGGTATGGCTGCTGGCGCCAGGTTCTCGTCCAATGGTAGAATGAAACTATTATGGGCTGTTTAGTAGACTAAAGGGATATTCAGTGCATATTGTACAAGGAATATACAGGGGATATCAAACGATATACAAATACTATTTAAATATATATATATAAATAAATATATATATTCGGTTTAATCTGATCCTTCACAACAGTAACGTAATACTTGGTTCTGTGACATAGTGGCTCCGCTCGGCGTCACTCATGCACTATCCTCGCATATGTGCACGCGCACTGAATAAAATTCCACAATGTACCTTTATCCCAGTATTCGTCTGACCACACCCCTCGTTAGCTTACCTTCATAAGCAGGTGTGTGGTCACCTGCTCTCCTCCTTTCTCGCTTTTACCACAAGGAAGTGCCTTCGGTAGTACCCCACTTGACGTGATGTAATAGTAGGAGAAGAGTTGGAAAACAAGAGATACGTTGACATCATATCTTTATTTTCTCTCTCACTATTTTCTAGAAAATACGGTGATATTGTCTTCGTCACTGGAGTGTCTGGAAGATGATGATCATTCTAAAAACCTCCACCGGTTTTCGTATTGGGAGCACGCCGCTGCATGCCTCCCAACTGCAGTTCCTTGCTGTGGCTGGTTGCGGTAAAACCTTTCAGGACACAGCTGGACTGTAGGACGCGCCGCTGTTGTGAGAAGCGGTGGGTTCCAGGTTGGTGAGTAATGTTTTGCTTGCGAGCTCCACTTGTCTGTTAGTGCTATGGGGGCTAGCTGACAATGTTTACGAACACCGGCCCCAGATTAGGGTCCTTTGTTCAGCCTCTTAGGCAACAGCGGAGGACCTTGGTCTGAAGCCCATTATAGCAACTAGTGGGCCACGACCAGTAACTGGTGATCCCAGGATCTCTGGATGCGTGGGTACTTCTCTGTCACTGTATAGGCCTCGTCTCTCATATGCAAATGAGAGTTTACCCTAAACGAGGAAATGTGAGCATGGATGTTCATTATCGGAAAATCCATGTTCAAGTCAGCTACAGCCCAGATGGGATTTGTGCTGGCGCCGCCGGATGTTGGTAAACTCACCGTTGTAAAACTGTGTTAACATCTCATTTCTCTTCTCTCTTAAAAGGTGAGGAGGGTTTCAGAACGGCGGCCTGTCTGAGTGTGACTTGTTGTATCGTTGTGTACGAGTTCCGGTGGTAGCTAATTAGCTTGCGTGCTAGTTGTGGCCTACTGTGTTAGCCAGTCAGCTGTTAGCTGCGGCGCTAGCTCGCTGTGTTTACCAAGCCTGTTGTGCTAGGCTAGGTAACATTAGCTTGCTGCTATCGGCCGAGAGCGGCCGTTGGCTTAATGCTACACTGTTGAACGTGCTGTGACTATAACATGTTTTAAACACTCTTGACTACGACGTCATCTTTGACAGAGGATGTCCGTCGAACCTGCCCGGAGCCAGGCCAGCGAGGACTGCGTCAACAAGGAGCACCGTAGCGGCGGGTTGGAGCAGCGAGCTGCCCGTGTCGTCAAACACAGGAGGCTGTGTTTACTTCGGTGCCATGTTAGAGACTGCAATTCGGTTGATCTGCGCTCCCGGTAGGCAAGGTTCTGACCAGACCTTGAACACTTCTTCTTGCTTTCCCTTCTAAATGTTTTGTAAATAACGATGTTTTCCAAAACGAGTCTTGCTGCACTACATTTAGGATACGACGCGAGTTATGTGTGAATTGTCTTGTCACTGGTCTCCATGCAAATCGGGTTATTGTTACAGATGTGAAAATGATCTGGTTTGTTGTGTTGAGACACATTGTGTGTTCATGTATCGTGTACTCACAACTAAGGGGGTTAAACTAACCTATAAAGCTATGCTTAGTGACATATGAGTAAAGAATGATTCTTTTCTCAGCCTGTAATGACAATGAACAGTGTGTTCACATATTAACAGGTTTACCTGTTTAACTGGCCGTATTAAGGGTAAAGTAGGAGGGTTGTGTTTCCCCCCGGTTCCCTGGGGACTTCTTCATCCTCCTTTCAGACATGTTGTTACACTATATTGTGTCACTGTGTGGTAGGGATACGATGTAACCCTTGGCTTAGTTGTTGGGGTTGTGCTAACCGCTTGAGAAACTTTATTTTCCTAAAGAAAAGATTGTTTGGTAACTTTTTCGTGTGTGCTTAGCAAGGCCTGTGGCCGATACTAATCGAGAATTGTGTATTCTCTCATTATGAAAAACGGCGTTCCTCTGTAGAGTGTTTTTGCCATTTTTTGTAGGTGATAATGGGTTGTGTGTGTCGTGTGACCTACAACTGGGTTGGGCTGGCCACAGAAGCACATGTGTAAGTCTGGTACCGGGGCTCTTGGAGGGCCCTCTCTATTCTGTGTTTTTTCCTTAGTAAAAATCAGATAGCAGGTTAGCACATGCGCTGTGTGAAGCTGTTAGACACTTCATGGAGCTGACTATGACTGCGTCATACTATTTTTGTCATTACATCGTATCATGGGTGTGGGGTCGTAAAGGGGTGAACTGGTAACCTTTCCTCCCCCTTTTTTCTGTTGGTCAGGGGTAAACCCACCTGTCCTTCAAGGTTCCTGTTACGTTACGGGGTGAGGGGGGGGGGGGGGGGGGGGGAGTTTCCTGGTCCCACGCCCTGGAATATTGGGCGTGTGCACCGCAGAAATCCCCCCGCCATAGAGTACGTCACTGTGCACGTCTCTGTTGGTAGGACTTCCGTGTGCTGTTCAGGTCCATATGATGGATCTGTTTCGGGGGGTGGTGAGGGCTCCTCCTCACGAAGCTCCTATTCGGGCCTTCTGTGAGTTGGGACTCTCCTTCCATGTGAGGGAGCCTCCTCAGAGTACAGTGCCTCCTCCTCAGATTGTCAAGGTGAGTGGAACCTCAAGAAGGAGTCCTACTCTATTGTGTGTGTATTCGATTCAATTCGATTATTGAGTGTGTATGGGTTCAGTGCCTCCTCCCCGGAGAGCCCTAAAACCTAACTTTTACATGGCTCATGAAGCAATATATTCTTTTCAATCTGTACAGCTCGCGTGGGAAGTCTCTCTGGGGATTTCCATCTCCTCCCTATGGGAGGGTGGTGGGATGTAAAAATGTGAACAATTTTTACCCCCGGCTGTGTAGACTGGGATACATACTGTTGGTGCTTCCTTCTTTTCTATTGAGAAGAGTTGGAGTTAGGGAGCATCACACCCATCTTGTCGTTCCCCTGGGCGCCTTGGGGATTCAATGACAGGTCTAAATAGCCTGTTCATTGATGTGGTTGTGTCCCGACGCACGTATAGTGCTAGCTCGGGGTGTTCTGTAATCAGGCGACTGACTGGCACGCCTTGGTTGCTTGAGGTTAAAACGGCGTTTTTATAAAGCAACTGGGATGGAGGTTTTTCCTCTTCCGACGACCTGTTTTGGTTGTCGACGGATTCTCGTTCATATCTGGGGGATGATGACGGAATGGATCTGAACATATGTAGAGGGGTCTCACGCCCTGGGGGTGGGCCACCGGGCGCGGTTCGCACCGAACGTTTGGGTGGCGCCTTCTTTTCATGTTTAAGATCAACACGCATATCTGCCCCTTCTCCTGGAGTAGGCATGTCGGCGTGGTTAGGGCACGGGACTGGTTCTGGTCACGCTGGTCCGGATCAGTTAAACCCGTTGTCCGCCGGGGATGCAGATCTGCTGTGCTGGTACCCTGAGGGACTTGGGCTTTTTCAGGGGGAAAATGCCAGGTCGGTCCGGGTGTCACAGGGTTAAGCGCTATGGAGACCCTGGTTGGGTACATTTTGTACTCTGCACTGTCGTAATGGCTTACGGCCATGCCAACCTGTACACGCTCGATCTCGTCAGATCTCGGCCGCTACGCAGGTTGGTCCTGGTTAGTACTTGGTTGGGAGACCGCCTGGGAATACCAAGTACGGTGTGCTTGGGGCTGGTTCTCCATTCTTTTCGCTCCTCTCTCACGCATGGCGAAGAGGGGCCTGTTGGGGTGGTCTTTGACCTCCTCTGGTGATCCTGTGCTTCCCGTATCGCCGGGCCCGGTCCGAAGTACTGTTTCGTCGACCCGTAGGCCTGGGTTAACCCTTTTTTGAAAAATGAAACACTTGTACTGCGGTATAGCCGGTGTATACCCGCAGGTGTGTTTTGGAGTTTTTTCTTGAGGGGTTATAGGAACAACCACCGCATTGGGTAACACCAAGGTGGTTGATTCCCTGTTGTGTTGGAGCAGTGTCAACTCCCGGGTTACCCGGTTCAGGGTGCCCCTGCACGTTCATGACGTCTGCCAATCGTGTCAGCCTTCTCTGCCTCGACCCCTCTGGGTGGGTTTTTTTTAAATGGAGGCTTAGTCATGCAACAACGCCAGCATACGCCCCTTCCTCTGCAACAGGTCCTGCATTATTATTATTCCGCCGGGGCGGCTGTGTTCAGCTGTCCCCTCTGGCGCCTGTCTCGTCCGCAGTCTCCTGGCTCGGGTTAACAGCCTGTTGCCTGGTTTTTTCCCCGGTGCGCTGCCTGCTTCCGTTGGTTAACCTTTTTTGTGTGCTTACGGCCATGCTGACTGCCTGTTCTGCAGGGTCAGTGTGCCAGGCGGTGTACTATTGGGGGGACAGGGCCCGCTCGGCTGAGGGGCCTTTGTCCGAATACGCTGGCGATGTGGGGGGCGGGGTCACCAAGTGCCCACCTGGTGGGGTCTTGATGCTGGCATCATGGACTTCTCCGGGCCCCCGTTCCAGGGGGTCCAGTCCCTTTGGTGGGTCTGGGCCTTCCTTCGCGCTCCGCTGCTACGGCCTTGCCACGGGGTTGGGGTTGCCCTTGACCCCGTGATTCTGGGGGCAGTAACGAGGTTGTTCCCTCCGTTCGTTCCCGGGTGGCATGCGGGTTGTGCGTGTGTGTAGTCGTGGGGTCAGGCCACGGTCTGCTCACCCTGTGCGTTGAGTTGCTTGAGTGCCTCTTCGCACGGTCGGGTCCGTCGCCCTCCCGGGAAACCTCCAATAGGGGGGGTGCCCTCCATTAGGGGGGGTCGGGGGGGCTCGGCCCTCCCTGTTCTGATGGTTGTGGGGGGCCTTCAGCGGGGTGTATTTGTCGGCCGGTGGCTCCCGCTCGGCCTCCCTTGTGCATGAGTGACGCCGAGCGGAGCCACTATGTCACAGAACAATAGGTTATAACTATAACCATGTTCTGTTAATAGTGGTGACGCTCGGCGTCCGACGCCGCTGCAGCCCTTGTTCTCACTTGTGGTGAAAGCTTGGGAAGGAGGAGAGCAGGTGACCACACACCTGCTTATGAAGGTAAGCTAACGAGGGGTGTGGTCAGACGAATACTGGGATAAAGGTACATTGTGGAATTTTATTCAGTGCGCATGCACATATGCGAGGATAGTGCATGAGTGACGCCGAGCGTCACCACTATTAACAGAACATGGTTATAGTTATAACCAGGGTGCGATCCACGGGGGAGCTGGGGCAGCCATGGCTCCCTTAGATCAGACATCAGCTCCCCTGAAAACATGATTTGTGAATCTTTGGGGGGTCTCTAAATTACTGAAAATAAATGCTACTTTTGCCATGCATTTCTAATTTTTCTGTAATTTTCTGTATCATCATCGTGTATAATAATAAACGTATGCTATTTTGGATGTATGATTAATGATTTGCGCACTAATTCACACGTAATATGGCAACATGCATGCTATTCTTGCAATTACCATTCGGAGCGTGGCGGCGCTGCAGCCTGCACGCACGGCACAAATCAAACTTGACCCACGTTGTAACCTGTGGCTGTGACTTGTTGACAGTGATCGTTTTGACAGGTAAATAAGGTCACTCAGGAATGGATAATGTCTAAACGAAAAATGCAACAAGTAATGTAAGGTTTGGCTCTTTCCCCACCACGGGCTTCTTGAAGTACTGTGATGATTGGTCCGCTGCTCTCCCACTCGCTCTGTCCCTTTAGGTTTTCTGTTAATCATTTCATTCCCCCATTCACACGCTTCTTCCCAGTGACGTCGTCAGAGACGTCGTTGATTGGTTCTCTCTCGTCCACACGCTTTTCAATCACATTCCCCAGCTGTCACTGCTTGTCAATCAATCAATCCCGTATTATTTATACCCCGTTTCCCCACTCTAGTTTTGGTTGGATCGTTTTGATATTTCTCTGTTTGCATTCTCCGTTCCTGCTGCTGCTGCTGTTTGCTCTCTGTGCTTTACCTCCAGGATATTCCAAGAAGCCTTCCTCTTGGACACCTTTTCCCCGTGGCGACGCGCTCGCTCCGCTGCTGTTCCAGCACTCATTACGCACTTCGTCTGGGTGAGTTTTTTACTGACTGTCTTGATCAAATTCCGTTTTCGTGTGTTTCTATAACACTGAAGATTACCACCTTTTTTATCAGACAGTCACTCACCCAGCGATCGCCTTTTTGTTGTTCTCACTGGGATAATATTTTTGGGACTTTACATCTCCCACTGTGTGTTGTTCACACCGAAGATATTATTCACATTGGATTGTTTTTTGGACTTCACTCTCAGTGTCTATTTTTGCACCGAAGATATTCACTTGGGATTGTGTTTTGGAACAGTGCTCACTGTGTGTATTTACACGAAGATATTCACTTGGGATTGTGTTGTGGAACTTTGCTCACTGTGTGTATTTACACGAAGATTAGTTCACTTGGATAACTTTTGTATTTGGGTACAAGTCACCTCTCCTGTCCTCCTGCTCGTTCCACCTGCACCCTTGTTGACTCGCTCCCTCTCTCTCTCTCTCGGTCCCGCAACACTTCGGAGATTCTGCCGAGAGAAGTCTGCAGAGCGGCTCAGACGTCAGCATCTGCTACCCCCTACTACCACCACGGGAGCAGCAGAACATTTTCCCCCTTGCGTGTGTACCTGTCTTGTTTGACTTGCCTATTCTGTGCTCATTAATTAGTCTCAATAAACAAGCCCTTGTTTTTGGCAACTCTGAATTCCTACTCTCTTGTGTCGTGCGTTTGGGGTCGGTGTCAAACCATAACAAGTAAGCCTAACCAATTTTGGTTTCACAAAGACAGTGAAGCAGTCAATCGACTTGACAGAGCAGCAGGAGGCGGGATCATCTACAGGCGACGCCGTTACAATTACACCTGCTGCTGGTGCTGCTCCGGTGGGGACTATTATATCTCTGACAAGACAACGCCCGGTGGAGTTAGTAAGTCAGGAGTCTGAGAGATAATCACGAGATACTGTAGACAGTGTTGGATGATGATCTATCATCTATCTAACTAAATGGATACTTTTTTTTATCATGGAATGTGCTGTGGAAGTGTGAGGTTTTGCCCGCTGCTCACTACCTTTTCTCTGTTTCTTTAAGCCTATACTGTTTATTTTCCCTTCTCACTCACTCTCTCTAGCCCCCACCCTCTCGTTCCTTACCCTTAGTGGCCACACCTGTTCGATATTCTATTATCTCTCGCACCTGTGGTGGCAGGCTAATTAGTCCCCCTGTGGGCTTTAAATACCAGGGCGCTTCCCCTCGTTTTGGCTTGGGGTCGTGTTGTATACTTGCCGAGTCATATTCTCTAAACGCCTGGACTCTTTCGGGAGATCCTCTGGTCTACCAATGCTGTAAGATGGATCTCTCCAGCCTTGAGATGTTTGCTCCAGCCTCCATCTGCTGTCGCCGTAGCCTGTGGAGGAGACATTGTTCTGCGCTCACTAATTCTCTACTGGAGGCATTCCAGTGTTCCACTCCAGACCAGCGCACTGACGCGCATCTTCCAGACCTTCGAGCTTGGCACGCTCCTCCGTACCAGCGCACTGACGCGCATCTTCCAGACCTTCGAGCTTGGCACGCTCCTCCGTACCAGCGCACTGACGCGCATCTTCCAGACCTTCGAGCTTGGCACGCTCCTCCGTACCAGCGCACTGACGCGCATCTTCCAGACCTTCGAGCTTGGCACGCTCCTCCGTACCAGCGCACTGACGCGCATCTTCCAGACCTTCGAGCTTGGCACGCTCCTCCGTACCTGCGCACTGACGCGCATCTTCCAGACCTTCGAGCTTGGCACGCTCCTCCGTACCAGCGCACAGGCGCGCACTCTGTTCCTAGCTCCGACAGCGGCTACCCGGTGGACGACATCCTCGCCACCGCCACTGTTCCGACGCGCACACCAAGGTGTGGCGCGCACTCTGTTCCTCGCTCCGACAGCGGCTACCCGGTGGACGACATCCTCGCCACCGCCACTGTTCCGACGCGCACACCAAGGTGTGGCGCGCACTCTGTTCCTCGCTCCGACAGCGGCTACCCGGTGGACGACATCCTCGCCACCGCCACTGTTCCGACGCGCACACCAAGGTGTGGCGCGCACTCTGTTCCTCGGCTCCGACAGCGGCTCCCCGGTGGACGACATCCTCGCCACCGCCGTTGTTCCAGCGCTCTGTTCCTCGGCTCGGACAGCCAGCCACCCGGTGGCGATGCCCTCGCCCCGTTGCTGTCCCCTTACCATTACGCATACGCCGGGGTGAGTTTTGATTGTGATGTCACTCACCCAGCGTAGTGCCCTTGCCCCCGTTCCCACTGCTGTCCCTGTACCTTTACGCATACGCCTGGGTGGGTTTTGATTGTGATGTCACTCACTCAGCGTAATGCCCCTTGCCCCCTTCCCGCTGCGTTTCCTGTACCATTACGCATACGCCTGGTGAGTTTAGATTGTGATGTCACTCTCCCAGCGTATTGCCTCTGTTTTTGGTTCTCACTTAGAATAGTATTTTTGGACTTTACATCTCCCCCTGTGTGTTTGTCACACGAAGATATTATTACTTAGTTCACTTTGTTATTTGGACTGTTCTGCACCTGCTCTGTTTTTTCCCTTTGTGCATTAACTATCTCCTCTGTCCTGCAGAGCGGCCCAGATGATTTCCACCAGTCCTCCCAGTTCCTCCCTGTTCCCCAGCCCGCCTCCGCGGGCCTCAGTCCCCTCAGTCCCTAGTCCTCTTTCCCTAGTTCTCCTAGTCCCTAGTCCTCTATCCCTAGCTCTCCTAGTCCCTAGTCCTCTCTCCCTAGTTCTCCTAGTCCCTAGTCCTCTATCCCTAGCTCTCCTAGTCCCTAGTCCTCTTTCCCTAGTTCTCCTAGTCCCTAGTCCTCTATCCCTAGCTCTCCTAGTCCCTAGTCCTCTTTCCCTAGTTCTCCTAGTCCCTAGTCCTCTATCCCTAGCTCTCCTAGTCCCTAGTCCTCTCTCCCTAGTTCTCCTAGTCCCTAGTCCTCTATCCCTAGCTCTCCTAGTCCCTAGTCCTCTCTCCCTAGTTCTCCTAGTCCCTAGTCCTCTATCCCTAGCTCTCCTAGTCCCTAGTCCTCTCTCCCTAGTTCTCCTTGTCCCTTGTTTACCTAGTCTCTTGTTCCTCTGTCCCAAGGCGTTCCCTTAACCTTCCCTTAGGCGTTCCCTTACCTTCCCATAGTGTTCCTGTAATTGTGATTCTCCCTTAAAGGGACAGTGCCTTTTTCCCTGTTTTTCCCTGTTGTTCAATAAATATCTGTTTCTTGGCAAACCATCATACCTGTCTTGTGTTGTGCGATTGGGGTCGGTTACAAACCATAACAGTACGACCCCACCAAGTCTACGACCCCAGCCAGCACAGACTGTGTATGTTGAGTTTGCCTTTTTTTTTCTTGTCCCCTCTAGCTCCCCTGTTTGCCCTGTTAGCTTCCCTGTTAGCCCAGTTTAGCTTCCTTGTTAGTCCTGTTTAGCTCCCTTGTTAGCCTGTTACTCCCCTGTTTAGCCCAGTTTAGCTTCCCTGTTTAGCTTGTTAGTCTCCCCGGTTAGCTCCCCTGTTTGCTTCCCGTTTTGCCCTGTTTGACCCCCCTGTAGCTAGCCATGCCCTGGCGGCTAACCCAGTCCCTCTGCATGGCCCCGGTCTGCTAGCTTGGCCCCGGCTGTTAGCACAGCCTCTATGTTAATGCAGCCTTGCAGCTGGCATAGGCCCTGTAGCTAGCCAGGCCCAAGCAGCTAACCCGGTCCCTCTGCATGGCCTCCACTTTTTTGTGTAGTTTCTCCCACTGCTAGGACTGCCCTTCAGCTAGCAAGGTCAGTATTCCCACAGCTAGGACTGTCCTTCCAGCTAGCTTGTTCTCTCATGCTGGTCCAGCCCTGTCTGCCAGCCTAGCTCCGGCAGCTAGCGCAGCCTCTATGTAGATGTAGCAGTACAGCTAGCATAGGCCCTGTAGCTATCAGTGCCTTGGCAGCTACCCTTTCCCTCTGCTAGCCTAGCTCGGCAGCTAGCGCAGCCTCTATGTTGATGTAGCAGTACAGCTAGCATAGGCCCTGTAGCTATCAGTGCCCTGGCAGCTACCCTTTCCCTCTGCTAGCCTGGCTCCGGCAGCTTGCGCAGCCTCTATGTTGATGTAGCAGTACAGCTAGCATAGGCCCTGTAGCTATCAGTGCCCTGGCAGCAACCTTCCCTCTGCTAGCCCTTTCCCGGTGCTACCATGGTTACCCCTTTGCTACCCTGCTTGCCCCTCAGTTCCTCTAGACCAGTTCTCTAGACCAGTTCTCTAAACCAGTTCTCTAGCCCAGTTCTCTAGACCAGTTCTCTAGACCAGTTCTCTAGACCAGTTCCTCTAGACTAGTTCTCTAGACCCAGTTCCTCTAGACCAGTTCCTCTAGACCAGTTCCCCCAGTTACCCCTCGGCGACCCTGTTTCTTTTGCTAGCCCCACTCTTGTGGTGGCTTCCCCTGCTGGCTTGGCCAGTACCTCTTGTTTTGCCCCCTGCCACTCTGTCTGTATTTGTTTTGGGTCGCCGGGTGGCTCCCGTTGGAGGGGGGGATACTGTGAGGTTTTGCCCGCTGCTCACTACCTTTTCTCTGTTTCTTTAAGCCTATACTGTTTATTTTCCCTTCTCACTCACTCTCTCTAGCCCCCACCCTCTCGTTCCTTACCCTTAGTGGCCACACCTGTTCGATATTCTATTATCTCTCGCACCTGTGGTGGCAGGCTAATTAGTCCCCCTGTGGGCTTTAAATACCAGGGCGCTTCCCCTCGTTTTGGCTTGGGGTCGTGTTGTATACTTGCCGAGTCATATTCTCTAAACGCCTGGACTCTTTCGGGAGATCCTCTGGTCTACCAATGCTGTAAGATGGATCTCTCCAGCCTTGAGATGTTTGCTCCAGCCTCCATCTGCTGTCGCCGTAGCCTGTGGAGGAGACATTGTTCTGCGCTCACTAATTCTCTACTGGAGGCATTCCAGTGTTCCACTCCAGACCAGCGCACTGACGCGCATCTTCCAGACCTTCGAGCTTGGCACGCTCCTCCGTACCAGCGCACTGACGCGCATCTTCCAGACCTTCGAGCTTGGCACGCTCCTCCGTACCAGCGCACTGACGCGCATCTTCCAGACCTTCGAGCTTGGCACGCTCCTCCGTACCAGCGCACTGACGCGCATCTTCCAGACCTTCGAGCTTGGCACGCTCCTCCGTACCTGCGCACTGACGCGCATCTTCCAGACCTTCGAGCTTGGCACGCTCCTCCGTACCAGCGCACAGGCGCGCACTCTGTTCCTAGCTCCGACAGCGGCTACCCGGTGGACGACATCCTCGCCACCGCCACTGTTCCGACGCGCACACCAAGGTGTGGCGCGCACTCTGTTCCTCGCTCCGACAGCGGCTACCCGGTGGACGACATCCTCGCCACCGCCACTGTTCCGACGCGCACACCAAGGTGTGGCGCGCACTCTGTTCCTCGCTCCGACAGCGGCTACCCGGTGGACGACATCCTCGCCACCGCCACTGTTCCGACGCGCACACCAAGGTGTGGCGCGCACTCTGTTCCTCGGCTCCGACAGCGGCTCCCCGGTGGACGACATCCTCGCCACCGCCGTTGTTCCAGCGCTCTGTTCCTCGGCTCGGACAGCCAGCCACCCGGTGGCGATGCCCTCGCCCCGTTGCTGTCCCCTTACCATTACGCATACGCCGGGGTGAGTTTTGATTGTGATGTCACTCACCCAGCGTAGTGCCCTTGCCCCCGTTCCCACTGCTGTCCCTGTACCTTTACGCATACGCCTGGGTGGGTTTTGATTGTGATGTCACTCACTCAGCGTAATGCCCCTTGCCCCCTTCCCGCTGCGTTTCCTGTACCATTACGCATACGCCTGGTGAGTTTAGATTGTGATGTCACTCTCCCAGCGTATTGCCTCTGTTTTTGGTTCTCACTTAGAATAGTATTTTTGGACTTTACATCTCCCCCTGTGTGTTTGTCACACGAAGATATTATTACTTAGTTCACTTTGTTATTTGGACTGTTCTGCACCTGCTCTGTTTTTTCCCTTTGTGCATTAACTATCTCCTCTGTCCTGCAGAGCGGCCCAGATGATTTCCACCAGTCCTCCCAGTTCCTCCCTGTTCCCCAGCCCGCCTCCGCGGGCCTCAGTCCCCTCAGTCCCTAGTCCTCTTTCCCTAGTTCTCCTAGTCCCTAGTCCTCTATCCCTAGCTCTCCTAGTCCCTAGTCCTCTCTCCCTAGTTCTCCTAGTCCCTAGTCCTCTATCCCTAGCTCTCCTAGTCCCTAGTCCTCTTTCCCTAGTTCTCCTAGTCCCTAGTCCTCTATCCCTAGCTCTCCTAGTCCCTAGTCCTCTTTCCCTAGTTCTCCTAGTCCCTAGTCCTCTATCCCTAGCTCTCCTAGTCCCTAGTCCTCTCTCCCTAGTTCTCCTAGTCCCTAGTCCTCTATCCCTAGCTCTCCTAGTCCCTAGTCCTCTCTCCCTAGTTCTCCTAGTCCCTAGTCCTCTATCCCTAGCTCTCCTAGTCCCTAGTCCTCTCTCCCTAGTTCTCCTTGTCCCTTGTTTACCTAGTCTCTTGTTCCTCTGTCCCAAGGCGTTCCCTTAACCTTCCCTTAGGCGTTCCCTTACCTTCCCATAGTGTTCCTGTAATTGTGATTCTCCCTTAAAGGGACAGTGCCTTTTTCCCTGTTTTTCCCTGTTGTTCAATAAATATCTGTTTCTTGGCAAACCATCATACCTGTCTTGTGTTGTGCGATTGGGGTCGGTTACAAACCATAACAGGAAGCCCAGACCGTCCAGACGGCCGGACCACAACATCAACAAGTGAGTTGTCCTGTTGACAGGATTCAAGAGGTTTATTTGTCACATACATACATACACAAGGCCTACCTACTACAGGCTACAGTAACGTCTGCAATCACAGTACCCCCCACCCCCCCCCCCCCCCCCCCCCCCCGCCGCAAAAAAATATTAAGGTTCCTTGGCTCACCCAAAGACCATGCTATGGTTCGCACACTGGTTATAACCTATTGTTTTGTGTGTTCGGATGCTTGTTCATTTTATGTTTCCCCTCAGTAGTATGAGTGTCCCAAGTACATGTTTCTAGGGTTTTCTCTTTCTGTAGTTCTTTTGGTTTGTTGTTTGTTTTCCACTGCTAGGCAGTGGTGGTTATTTTGGGGTCTTCCCCATACATTTTAACTAAATAACTGCTTCTATATGTAAAAAAGGCAGAAAATTAAGTCACTTTGCTTTGATTTCTAGCATGTTGTTGTTTTCTTGGTATCAGATTTTCGTATTGGGGAATATCAGACCTATATCAGTATCAGTTTCTCCCTCCCAATGTTTGGCCAACAATTCATATCAAATATTCCTCAGGTGTCATCTGTTGATTGTATTTCAGGGATTTAGAAAATATGTTTTACTTCGAAAAAATTCAATTCTGTATTGCTTGCCACCAAAGAGACTTCCGTCCCTTCAACAGATCTTCAAGATCCCGTCCAGATGTATTTTAAACCCTTAACAATTGTATACAGAACATTTCCACTAAAGGAATGTTCAAAATGGCATAGCAGCATCTCTACACCTTTACTCTCATTGAGAATGCAAGGATATATAAAGGAGTATGCAAATTGGCAATGAGCACAGATTTACATCACCAGGAAATCAGAGCAGTATATCAAGACATTTCAATACCTATTCAGCTTTCTCTGTATGCTAAAGCTACAGCTGTCAAGCTACCACATAATTTGACCGTGGTGGGTTCAACCTATTGGTGACATCATACATGCAACTCAGATTTCAGGGAAGTACAGAAAAGCTCTCTCTCTCCAAGGAAGAATGTGAACAAGGAAGACTGGTGACAATCGTAATATAGCAGATACTCAATAGTTCTTTCATATAAACTTGAAATATATATATATATATATTTCAAGTTGAAACATTATGTACACTACAATGCACTTTACTGCTCCTTTGCACTGTGGTTTGTTGTACTCTGTACTTGTACCCTGTGCAATGAAGTAGAATCTAATCTAATCTAAAAACTGGCAGCAAGCCCACGGCAAAGACACTTCATCTATTGAATTATGGACCTATATTCACCTCTAGCCTGATATTGGAACTATACCAACTATTGAAATGGTTCAGTAAATCAGCTGCGGTTCTAACTAAAATGATCTGGCACGTTTGAGTGATGTAGGATCAAGCTAGGTTCAGCGTTTCATTAAAATATTCTGGTAGGAATGATTTACGAGTAATAATAATCTTGAAAGGGAACTACCAGTGCTCACGGATAATGTACTTAATAATAGTTATTTTATGAATGGGCATCAGAATGGTACAAATGGTACAGACACATTACAGCACACAGCCGTCATCTGTGTTTGACTGGACCGAGATGAAGTGACCTACACTGTATTATATTACATAGACACAGATGAGGCCAGACATTAAGTGCACAGACCTTTATTTAAATATCAGCCCCAAGAGAGGGGTCTCTGTAAGGTTCCCTATCACTCCTGAGTGTGACAAAATTTATATATTTTACTCCTGCCAAACTGAACATACGTATTTATGTTGGTTAGGTGTCTGAATAGTCCCTTACAACCCTGATCGAACTTGTTGAGTTAAAAATTCTTAATGTCGTCTACTCGACTGAAATCGGAATCTGCAAAAGGAGGCCGCAAACAGCCCCCACGCTCTCCTAGTTCACCCCCGCCAACAGATTCTGCGGATGCCGATGACACCGGGACTCCGACTGCAGGGTTGCTACAAACCATGATGGGCTCCCGCAAGACTGATATCTTCGGCAAAATCGACTCCATTTCAACCTCTCTCAGGTCAGAGATGCTGTCGTTCAAACATGAGCTTAAGAAATCGATCGAGAACGTACAAAATAAACTCGACACGCAGGGAGAAGTTATATCGGAGCTGGAGCACGGCGTTACAGATAATAGCACCCGCATTAGTGAACCGAGACTAGCGTTGGCTCCCTGATGACTAGGGTAGAGTACCTGGACAACAAATGTGAAGATCTGGAAAGCAGAATGCAGAGAAACAACATTAGTAGAGTAGAGGGAGTAGAGGGTCCACGACCAACGGAGTTCGTGGCCGGGTTGCTTCAGGAGCTGCATGGCCTTGAAAGATAGCACTTGTTTTTCATATATAATGTAAATATCTATATATATTAGTTTATACTTGTTAAACTATAAACGCTGAGACAGACAGAGAACAGAGACAGTGAGAACAGACAGACATTTCCTATGTAAGTGTGTTTGTTCAAACTCAGGCTGTAAGCAGATAAGACACTGGCCAAGGTCTGTGAGCAGTCTGGCGATCACTTAGAAGTGGTGGGGGCAGGGTAGAGAGAGAGAGAGAGACGTTGCTATGGCTAACAGCCGTTGCTAGGGAGATACACTTTATAGCTGGGGGTTCTTCTGGGTTGAGTCAGACTAGCAGACGAGCAGACGAGCGTTGACAGCGAGACAGGAGAGGAGCTCCCAGCCCGCGGACGAGGATTGGGAGAGGCAGAAGGGGAACCCCGGCCACGAGGACATAGCTAGCTTCGGCTAATGGGACAGATAGCTTCGGCTAACAGGACAGGCTTCGGCTAGGGATCCAGGGCCCTCATTTATCAACTTTTCTTAGAAAGTATTCTACTTCCGTTCGTAAGCACAGAATTTAGAATGTGTGCACGCACAAAAAAAACGGGATTTATCACACGTGCGTACACAGGTCCTACGCAGTACGCACACCTGTCATGATAAATATCACCTTGCTCCTAAGCTGGAGCTTGTGCACTGTTTTAAGTATTTGCATACCAGAACCGCCCCGATTAACCATATACGGTAATGGAACACCCCCATGAAATGTGGAAAAGTGGACTAAGCCGAGGGAAGCGTGTTATGGAGAAATACGTGACAGGCTGACAGACGTGTACACGTACGGTGATGTCGGATATGATATCTATTAACCATTGCTGCCTGGGCAGCGCAAACACTAATAAAGACCGTGCTGGAATATGACTGCCTTTTTCCGTTTTGTTCGATTAATACCCAGGGATTAAAGTTCTCCTCAATTTTATTCCAAATCGCGACGGATTTTCCGTCAATTTTCTACCTGCTGCATATGATTTCTAGAGGCATACAATCTATTTTGATGTCAGTATTGGGTAGCCTATATAAACAATAATACGAGAGCATATACAAGAACAATGAATCTCACTGCCATGTATGATGTAGCCTATACGCCATGTGTAGCCTGCCTATGTGATCAATACAAACATGAACTTGAATTCCATCATGTCTGTGTGCGGGAGCTCACAAGGCTGTTGTCACAGTGGTACAGTAATAACAGTCTATTACTCGATCCATCTACAATATCACGATGGACCGTGCCATGTAGCCTGCCTATGTGATCAATAAAAACGCGAACTTGAATCCCATCATCATATTTACATAGTCTGTCCACTATGTTTATTACTTTGTTATTTCCCCCCCCTATCTATGTAAAGCGACCTTGCATGGGTCTCTTGAAAGGCGCTATATAAAATGAAGCTATTATTATTATTGTTGTTGTTATTATTATTATCACGTCTGTGCGCGGAGCTCAGTGAAGTTTCAACGGAGCGAGGTAATCTATTCTAACCAACAAATTGAAGTAGAAAGCATTTCGTTGTGGCCAATCTTATTTGGAAACATGACACAAAATAATAATAGTATGTCGCTTTTTATTTGAAACAATATTTAATGGCGTTTGGAGGTGGGTGTTCTGCGTCTGCCCCCCATGCCAAACAAGCAAGCCAACCTTTTGTTCGCGCATGAGCCTGTTATAATTACACTACCTTCGCTATTTCACAATGAACTATAATGAATTACGGTTCATACAGAACACGTGCCAGTGTCGGGAGTAATGCACGAAAGCTTATTTCCGCGTTGAAACTGCATGAACTGAGGAGCGCATAATGCCGTCCGTCTGCAGTAACGATCTTCTACCACGGGGCGTCAGCTACGCATGCTCCGAGCTGTGCGTAAATATAAAGTCAAGTTCACGTTCAAATTGAGGGCCCTCATTTAACAACGTGGCGTACGCACAGATATGTGCTTAACCCGTGCGTACGACCATTTCTAAGCAAAGTGTGGGATTTATCAATTTGAACGTGAACTTGACTTTGTGCGTATGTCTACGCACAGCCCAGAGCATGCGTAGGTGACGCCCTGTGGTAGAATATGGGGACTGCACACGGACGGCATAGCTCTCATCAGTTGCATGCATTAGTTTCAACGCGGAAATAAGCTTCCGTGCATTACTGGCGCGTGTTCTGTACGAACCGTAATTCATTATAGTTCATTGTGAAATAGCGACAGTAGTGTAATTATAACGGGCTCATGCGCGAACAATAGGTTGGCTTGCTTGTTTGGCACGGGGGCAGACGCAGAACACCAACCTCCAAACTAAGTTAGGGTTAAGGTTAAGGTTAGGGTTAAGGTTAGGGTTAGGGTTAGGCGGAAGAGACCCTTCGGCGCTAAACCAATCAGAGAGGGTCTTCGCTGTACGCGGCTAGCCAATCAGAGAGCGTCTTCGCACACATAGGCTACGTTTAAAAATCACCAATGCAGACCAGAAAGACTTTCGTCTTGTTTACATCAGGGTCCCCCATTTTCAATTCATCATAACATATATGACATACAGATAGACAGTACTGCTACATCTATACATATATGACATACCAGATTTACAAATACAGTACTGTTTGTGATACAAAAAGAGTAAAAAAAAAAAAAAAAAAAAAAAAAAAGAGAGAGTATATACATTTGATGAAGAAACTGTACAATTGAGAATGTTGTTGCATCTACAGTAGAGCAATCATCAATGTACATTATAATATATATTATAATATTTAAAGGTAGAATCGGTAATGGCGTCAAGCAGCGACCTCTAGGCAAAATATCCCCTCTTGGTACTGTGTATTTTTTTGTTTTGGTCTGATATGTGGGTTTTGGAGTTAAAGGAATACTTCACCCAAAATGAGATTGTGTACATTAATTACTCCGTGATGCCTTGATATGTATATCTACATATCCCTTACCTACTCTAGTTACGCTGCTGGCCAGTATGACTTACTACCATAGTGTCTTTATACCTGTATCACTGTACATATTAATACTATATCAATATCTGTACATATCCCTTATACTCTTACTAGTTACACTGCTGGCCAGTATGACTTACTACCATAGTGTCTTTATACCTGTATCACTGTACATATTAATACTATATCTATATCTGTACATATCCCTTACCTACTCTTACTAGTTACGCTGCTGGCCAGTATGACTTACTACCATAGTGTCTTTATACCTGTATCACTGCTTGTAGCTTTATAAATAAGTTATTGGTGTGTTCATAATATCCTACATTGTTGATTATTCTTATTGATTTTTTTGCATGGTGCATATTGGCTGTAGAGTGCTTTTGTAGGTATTACCCCACACCTCCGCACAGTAGCTCATATATGGTAGGAAGAGTGGTGCAGTCGTAATATGGGCCAAGGCCAAACGCCACGTGCACGCGCGCTCCCGTGCACGCGCGCGCATACATGTCTCTCTCCTCTTTCATGAGGCGGAGCTGGGGACGAGACGGGCGGTCTTTTGTCACATAACACACACCCAACACTCCACACAAACAAACAAACAAACAAACAAACAAACAAACAAACAAACAAACAAACAAACAAACAAACAAACAAACAAACAAACAAACAAACAAACAAACAAACAAACAAACAAACAAACAAACAAACAAACAAACAAACAAACAAACAAACACACACACACACACACACACACACACACACACACACACACACACACACACACACACACACACACACACACACACACACACACACACACACACACACACACACACACACACACACACACACACACACACACACACACACACACACACACACACACACACACACACACACACACACACACACACACACACACACACACACACACACACACACACACACACACACACACACACACACACACACACACACACACACACACACACACACACACACACACACACACACACACACACACACACACACACACACACACACACACACACACACACACACACAGCCGTACTGTATTGTACCCATTCTGCAATCTGTTAAATAAAGTTTTCATTCATTCATTCACACACACACACACACACACACACACACACACACACACACACACACACACACACACACACACACACACACACACACACACACACACACACACACACACACACACACACACACACACACACACACACACACACACACACACACACACACACACACACACACACACACACACACACACACACACACACACACACACACACACACACACACACACACACACACACACACACACACACACACACACACACACACACACACACACACACACACACACACACACACACACACACACACACACACACACACACACACACACACACACACACACACACACACACACACACACACACACACACACACACACACACACACACACACACACACACACACACACACACACACACACACACACACACACACACACACACACACACACACACACACACACACACACACACACACACACACACACACACACACACACACACACACACACACACACACACACACACACACACACACACACACACACACACACACACACACACACACACACACACACACACACACACACACACACACACACACACACACACACACACACACACACACACACACACACACACACACACACACACACACACACACACACACACACACACACACACACACACACAGTCTAGGTGATAAGTGCCGGCCGGGGTATACGGCGCGACAAGTAAATTTTGTGTCGTCGCGCCGTATACCCCGGCCGGCACTTATCACCTAGACTTTGCATAATAATAGGATGCGCGCACTTCTGCCTCAGTGATGTAGCCTAAGCGGCGTTTAACCGCATTTGACCACCACTGCATGCCTGGTAGGAAGAGTGTACAGTACAGTGTATACAGTGTTTTTTGGTTTAGAATGTGTCTTATCTTGCATAAAACACCAACACTCCGTGCCAATTTAGTCCTGACATATTTGATATGAGGTTTCCAGTTGAGTTTGTGGTCTATTATCACACCCAGAAATGTATTCTCAAATACCCTCTCCAGTTTAATACTATCAATCCTTAGTTCAACCGGTGTATTTACTTGTATATCACGTTTACCAAATATCATGAATTTGTTTTTTTTAAATATTTAATGATAATTTATTTACATCAAACCACACTTTCAGCTTGGTTAGCTCAGCTGCAACATCCTTTAAAAGCATTTGGAGGTTCTCTCCCTCACAGAAGACATTTGTATCGTCAGCAAAAATGACATTTTTCAATATTTTAGACACATTACCTATATAATTTATATACAGTATGAATAGTTTCGGGCCCAGAATTGACCCTTGCGGCACACCACAGATTATGTTTGACCGAGTGGACCTGTACTCCCCCAACTGCACAAACTGTTGTCTTTGTTCTAAGTAACTCTTTAACCATTTGAGCCCTACTCCTCTGATCCCATACCTTTCCAATTTTAGTAGCAGAATATCATGATTTATAGTGTCAAACGCCTTCTTCAGATCTATGAAGACCCCTATTGCAAACTTCTTATTATCAATTATGCTTGTCAGTTCTTCTACTAGGTCCATTAGTGCCAATGATGTTGAATGGTGTGGTGTTCCACAAGGAAGCATACTAGGACCGCTACTATTCCTAATTTATGCAAATGACATGTCGTCAGCTTGTGACTGCAACTTGTTCCTGTTTGCGGACGACTCAGCCCTGCTGGTCTCTGACAAGAACAAGTTACAGGTTGAAAAAGCCCTCAGCTCGGAACTAGGCAAAATCTGCATATGGCTCGCCGACAACAAACTATCATTACACATGGGCAAAACAGAGTCCATTCTCTTCGGTTCAAATAACAAACTCAGCAAGACTGACGACTTCTCGGTTACAGTGGGTGACAATATTGTCACAAGGAAAGATGAAATTACCTACCTGGGTTCCATCCTAGAGGCTAATCTTTCCTGTGACAAAATGGCATCCAATGTAATAAAAAAAGTCAACCAACGAACGCGATTCTTGTACCGGATCTCCTCTCTGGTAAACAAGAATACCCTGAAGACTCTAGCAGGAGCACTCATTCAAGGGTACTACGACTATGCTTGCACCTCATGGTACCAAAGCACCTCAAAGGCACTAAAAAACAAATTACAAACATCTCAAAACAAGCTAGTCAGACTACTACTTGACCTGACTCCTAGAACCCACCTCACCCCTGCCCACTTTGACAATCTAGGATGGCTTAGAGTAGACGACAGAGTACAGCAACTTGCAATGGGCCTGGTCTACAAGATACACTACGCGACCAAGGTACCCATGTACATGTCAAAATACTTCCCAAAGGTCAGTGAATACCACGATCACAACACCAGAGGGAGCTCCACAAATCATGTAAAACCCAGATTCGGCTCAAACAAGGGACTAAACACGTTTCGCAATTATGCCACATCAATGTGGAACGCCCTGCCTAAAGCTGTAAAGGAATGTGAATCACTACCCACCTTCAAAAACACTCTCAAAAAACACCTACGTGAGACTGCAATTCGAAACTGGCCCCTACAAATGTCCTAACCTAGTTGTACAGTAAATGACCAAGTAAGGCTTTGTCAACATTCCAATGTACAGTGTAAAATGTGTGTGTGTCCCCTACCCAACCCCCCCCCCCCCCCCCCCCCCCCCCACCTCCAATGTACAGCCCCCACCCAACCCCACCCCACCAACCTCCTCCAATGTACAGTTTCTACGCCAAATGTATATACACTCCTTTTCTGGACACTTTTGTATCACAAACAGTACTGTATTTGCAAATCTGATATGTCATAAATGTATAGATGTAGCAGTACTGTCTATCTGTATGTCATGTATGTCATATATGTTATGATGAATTGAAAATGGGGGACCCTGGTGGAAACAAGACGAAAGTCTTTCTCTGGTCTGCATCCCCTTAACAATTGTATGTATTGAGATGTACTGTACTGTACCCATTCTGCAATCTGTTAATAAACTTTTCAATCAATCAATCAAAATGATTCGATCTAAATCCATATTGACTGTCTATAAGTAATGCGTGTTTATCAATGAAACTGTCCAATCGTGCAGCAAACACCTTTTCCATTATCTTTGAGAACTGGGAAAGGAGAGAAACCGGCCTGTAGTTGGTGAATAGATTTTTCTCACCGGCTTTGAAGATCGGTATCACTTTTGCAGTTTTCATTTTGGTGGGGAAGGCACCCAGTTTGAATGAGAGGTTACAAATATGCACTAAAGGGTCTGCTATGGCTATTATTACTTGCTTAATTAAGGTCATGTCAATGCCGTTCCAATCTGTTGATGTTTTATTCTTAAAATTGTTCACAGTATCCATAATTTCATTTTTATCCGTATTTCTCAAGAAGATAGTACTTGGGTTTTTATTGATGTTGTTGATGGTGTTGTTGTGTATTTTTTTTTATCTTGTGTAACACTGTAGAGAGAGCAATCAACATGTCTTTGAGTGGGAGTGTTGAGCATATTTTGTATTGGTGGACAAAGTCATGTGTCTGCTCCTGTATGACATCACTGTGTGCATGCGTACAACAGACAAGGTGTTTTGATATAAAAGAGCATGCGCACTAAATAAACGGCCCTTAGCCTAGATGAAACTCAGTCCATGTGGTCGTGTCTATTTCTTCATGTCGAATGCTAATTACTTTGGTTGACTGCACACGTGGAGACTTCTGCTGACAAAAATGTCTCACGCAACACGTTCCACATTGATGTGGCATAATTGCGAAATGTGTTTAGTCCCTTGTTTGAGCCGAATCTGGGTTTAACATGATTTGTGGAGCTCCGTCTGGTGTTGTGATCGTGGTATTCACTGACCTTTGGGAAGTATTTTGACATGTACATCGTGTAGTGTATCTTGTAGACCAGGCCCATTGCAAGTTGCTGTACTCTGTCGTCTACTCTAAGCCATCCTAGGTTGTCAAAGTGGGCAGGGGTGAGGTTGGTTCTAGGAGTAAGGTCAAGCAGTAGTCTGACCAGTTTGTTTTGAGATGTTTGTAATTTTGTTTTTAGCGCCTTTGAGGTGCTTTGGTACCATGAGGTGCAAGCATAGTCGTAGTACCCTTGAATGAGTGCTCCTGCCAGAGTCTTCAGGGTATTCTTGTTTACCAGAGAGGAGATCCGGTACAAGAATCGAGTTCGTTGGTTGACTTTTTTTATTACATTGGATGCCATTTTGTCACAGGAAAGATTAGCCTCTAGGATGGAACCCAGGTAGGTAATTTCATCTTTCCTTGTTACTGTATGTACTGTGTGGATTGATTGAACACTTTATTAAATGGGCCTGGTCGACAAGATACACTACACCACTAAGGTACCCATGTACATGTCGAAATACTTCCCAAAGGTCAGTGAATACCACGCCCACAACACCGGAGGGAGCTCCACAAATCATGTTCAACCCAGATTCGGCTCAAACAAGGGACTAAACATGTTTCGCAATTATGCCACAACAATGTGGAACGCCCTACCCACAGCCGTAAAGGAATGTGAATCACTACCCACCTTCAAAACCGCCCTCAAAGAGCACCTACGGGAGACTGCAATTAGAAACTGGCCACTGTAAATGTCCAAACCCCCCCACCCCCTCCTAATGTACAGTCTCCTCCCCACCGTATGTATATATTTTCTTTTAGGATCTCTGGGTAACAGTCCTGTATATTTGCATATCGTATATGTCACAAATGTAACAGTACTATATACCTGTGTGTCCCTATGTCATAAATATCATGAATTGAAAATGGGGGACCCTGATGTAAACAAGACGAAAGTCTTTCTCTGGTCTGCATCCCCTTAACAATTGTGTGTATTGAGCCGTACTGTATTGTACCCATTCTGCAATCTGTTATAATAATAAAGTTTTCATTCATTCATACTACTGAGCAATAGTGCTAATCAGATGTATGTACAGAGTTGTTGTATTAATATGTATCTATCCATATATATTGTGACATCCTCCAGGCACGACGCAGTATACAAGTAGATTTCTTGAACTGATTTTAATGAAGCTTGTCCATTCTCCATCCAAACCGTAAATACATGAAAATGATACCATTAGCAATTGAAAGCCCATCAAAAACGTAGATAACATCAACCGTCAACATATAACGAAAATCATCATCCATAGCAATCAATACCTTATTGGCTGCGTGCCAGACAGTATAAGAGAACATCGATTGTGTTGCGTCTTTGTCCTTTTTCTTGTTATATTGTCTTGTGTTAGACAACTATTTTACTTGCTTGAATTGACCGCAAAGTCAAGACAGCCATCCATCAAGTCATGTCGGGTCTCAAAGAAAGGCGGAAACACGTCACCGGATATTAAGTGGGAAACAAGTCTTGTGAGACTAAATAATTGCACAAGCAAAAAGAAATCATGCGCCACTCATATTATCTATATTATAAACCCATATGAAATACAACCCTGAGTATTATTATTAATATGCAAAAATAAACATATAAAATTGTAAGCGAATATAACTATATTAACAAACTGTTAACCATAGCTGCATTTACATATATCCACATCCGTCTGTACATACCTGCATATAATCCTTTGTATATCTGTAGATACTAGCCTCTATCTATCTATCTATACATTTTGTACATGTCCCTTACCTACTCTTACTAGTTATGCTGCTGGCCAGTATGACTTACTACCATAGTGTCTTTATACCTGTATCACTGTACATGTTAATACTATATCTATATCTGTACATATCCCTTACCTACTCTTACTATATATATATATATGGGAGAAAAATAGAAAATGGGGATATTTATATAATATATCCCCATCCCAATTTCATATTTCCAATTCTCCCCTCCCCTGTCTTGAACGTTGCTAGACTATGCCTCCCACTGGTCGGCTGTAGTGAGGATAGAAGCCTTGCATCACGTGTCCCCTCCGGTACACGAGGAGGCAGCCTGTCGCATCTTTTCACCGCAGCAGCTCGAACTCTCAGTGGCGAGGAGTAACGCGTGGGAGGCTCACACTGCCCCCGATACTTCCTGTTTCCGCCGCACCGGCGTCACCAAACCGACTTGTAGGAGTCGCTGTCCACAACGTCCAATCCCCACCCACCGGCCCTCCCACCCTCTAACACTGCCAATTGTGTTAGTATGACGACCGGCCAAGCCGGTAGCAACGCCGAGAGCTGGGCTCGATACCAGCATCTCCTGCGTTAGTGGTGAGCGCCTTGCCCACTGCGCCACTCAGCCGTGCCACATAGAGGCAATTTCAACGTGCTTTACGTACATTGAAAAAGGTTACATCATATGGAATAGTTGATTTAAAAGGAATTAAAAAAATGTAAAGAAACATGTCAAAGAATAAAGGAAAGGAAGGGGGAAAAAACGAACAAAGAACAAACACATTTTAAGCTGCTTTTATCAGTAGTCAATGCTGGGACACATTAAACAGTATATTATGTTATATACTATATGTATGATATATTCAGTATATGTGAAGGTCACCTCCCACAGTCAGGCTGAATTAAGGGGCCTCCTTCTGTGTGGTGAACAACATGAAAACATAAAGAAGGATTACATAATAAACATAGATGATGAAGTAAGGTTTAGTCCATATTCCAATGTACAGTTTTGCTTGTACAGTTTCCCCCACCCACCTCCAATGTACAGTTCCCCAACCACCTACCCAACCTCCTCCAATGTACAATTTCTACGTCAAATGTATATACTCTCTTTTTTAGACTATTTTTGTATCACAAACAGTACTGTATTTGTAAATCTGGTATGTCATAAATGTATAGATGTAGCAGTACTGTATCTGTATGTTGTGTATGTCATAATATGTTATGATGAATTGAAAATGGGGGACCCTGATGTAAACAAGATGAAAGTCTTTCTCTGGTCTGCATCCCCTTAACAATTATGTGTATTGAGCTGTACTGTATTGTACCCATTCTGCAATCTGTTAATAAAGTTTTCGATCAATCACTCAATCATACACGCCACACTGAGGCCTACAACAAACTGACCGGATCTTCCTTTATTCATTATGTTGATTGTACTGTAGCACTATTTTACTCTGTCCATTCTATTGCATAATTTTACTATCTATTCTATTCTACTATTCTATTATTGCACTGTATTATTTTACTCTGTCTATTGCTTTTTATTACAGGTTCAAAACTGTCAGGTATTGAACTGTGTGGGTATCAAACAAGAGACTGTCAGGCTTTAAAACCTGTGTGGGTATCAAACAAGAGACTGTCAGGCTTTAAAACTGTGTAGGACCCAGGCCTAGAACTGCACCCTGAGAGAGAACTGCACCCTGAGAGAGGGAACTGCACCCTGAGAGAGGGAACTGCACCCTGAGAGAGGGAACTGCACCCTGAGAGGGAACTGCACCCTGAGAGGGAACTGCACCCTGAGAGGGAACTGCACCCTGAGAGAGGGAACTGCACCCTGAGAGAGGGAACTGCACCCTGAGAGGGAACTGCACCCTGAGAGGGAACTGCACCCTGAGAGAGGGAACTGCACCCTGAGAGAGGGAACTGCACCCTGAGAGGGAACTGCACTCTGAGCGGGAACTGCACCCTGAGAGGGAACTGCACCCTGAGAGGGAACTGCACCCTGAGAGGGAACTGCACCCTGAGAGGGAACTGCACTCTGAGAGGGAACTGCACTCTTAGAGGGAACTGCACCCTGAGAGGGAACTGCACCCTGAGAGGGAGGTTCGAAGGGTCAAAGTGGGTATAAGACAGGAGGGAAGACTGTCAAGTTTTAAACTGTGGATACCAAACAGAGAAGGTAAAGACGACTTTGAACTGTTGAACAGAAATCCAGAACTATTTTATTGCACTGTAAAAAAAGATTATAATAATAATTTGCATGGAATAGCGCACAAACTAAAGTATGTCGAAATTAACTGGTTAGTCAGTCTTGGACTATAAACAATGCCTGTCAAATGAGCCATACTATTGTCTCCATAGCTATAATACAGAACACACGATGGGTCCGCAAACATCGCTAAAATGGTCAATAACGCTGGCGCCATTGAGTAAAGATGGGAAAAGAGCGTGGCGGTCAATGAGTCAACAGGGACGGGGTTGAATGTGAACTAGATGAGGAAGGGAGGGACGTGAGTTTGTTTCTTCTCTGGTGTGAATCCTCATGTGTGTCTTTATATATGCCTTCCGAGTAAATCCTTTCCCACAAACTTCACGACTAAATGTTTTTTCCCCCCGAGTATGAGTTCTGATATGTACTTTTAAGTCACGTTTTGCACCAAATATTTTATCACAGGGTGCAACTATAGGGCTTTTCCCCAGTGTGGCTTCTCATGTGAATATTCAGCTCTCCCTGTCTACTATATCTTTTAGGACACAGTGTGCAACTATAGGGCTTTTCCCCAGTATGGCTTCTCATGTGTCTATTCAGGTCTCCCTGTGTAATAAATCTTTTGGGACACAGTGTGCAACTATAGGGCTTTTCCCCAGTATGGCTTCTCATGTGAAAATTCAGGTGTCCCTGTGTAGTATATCTTTTAGGACACAGGGTGCAACTATAGGGCTTTTCCCCAGTATGGCTTCTCATGTGAATATTCAGCTCTCCCAGTGTAGTATATCTTTTAGGACACAGGGTGCAACTATAGGGCTTTTCCCCAGTATGGCTTCTCATGTGAATATTCAGCTCTCCCAGTGTAGTATATCTTTTAGGACACAGGGTGCAACTATAGGGCTTTTCCCCAGTATGGCTTCTCATGTGAATATTCAGGAATCTCCGTGTAATATATCTTTTAGGACACAGTGTGCAACTATAGGGCTTTTCCCCAGTATGGCTTCTCATGTGTCTATTCAGGTCTCCTTGTGTAATATATCTTTTAAGACACAGGGTGCAACTATTGGGCTTTTCCCCAGTATGGCTTCTCTTGTGAATATTCAGCTCTCCCAGTGTAATATATCTTTTAGGACACAGTGTGCAACTATAGGGCTTTTCCCCAGTATGGCTTCTCATGTGAATATTCAGGTGTCCCCGTCTAATATATCTTTTAGGACACAGTGTGCAACTAATGCCAGTATATTTCTTGCCACAAACAGTACATGTGCTGTGAGTTTGAAGGTGAAGTTTCAAGCTCTCTGTGGGTTCTAAATGTTTTCCACACAAACCACAGTCACTAGAATGGGCTTTAAGATGGAGCATTAAAGCGTTCCTATTAGGAAAACATTTCCCACACACTTTACAGCTCCAGGTCTCACATGGTATTTGGTTTGATAATTTCACCTCATGGGATGAAACCACAGAGCTCTTGAACTGGTTGCTGTTAGACAAACTCTGTCCTTTGTTTTTCTGTGTCTTCTTTGATGTCAGTGAGTTTAAACCAGGATGAGGTTCACTAGTCTCCAGCCAATCATCACTGTCATCAGTTCCAGAACAGTCTGAAGAGAGGAGCTGGCCATCTGTAGTTGGTTCTAAATCACCAGCTAAGTTACTGACTGGTTCTGATAATCCACAGTCCTCTCCATCAGGTTCTGTTTTCATCTGTTCTGTTGAGGTGCTGGCTAGAGGCTCTGTCTCTCTGTTTTCCTCAGTCTGGGTTTGGTTAAACCATGAAGACCGAGGTTTCTCTTCATCATGTTCACTCTTCACAGGGACAGGGTTGAAAGTGAACTTGATATCAGCCTCCTCCAGACCTTGAAGCTGCTCTCCCTCCTGACTGGTCCAGAGTTCCTCCTGTTCCTCTTTAATCTGTAGGAGCTCTGGGTCCTGGGTTTGGTTAAACCATGAAGACTGAGGTGTCTCTTCATCATCTTCACTCTTCACAGGGACAGGGTTGAATGTGAACTTGATGATACCAGCCTCCTCCAGACCTTGAAGCTGCTCTCCCTCCTGACTGGTCCAGAGTTCCTCCTGTTCCTCTTTAATCTGTAGGAGCTCTGGGTCCTGGGTTTGGTTAAACCATGAAGACTGAGGTGTCTCTTCATCATCTTCACTCTTCACAGGGACAGGGTTGAATGTGAACTTGATGATACCAGCCTCCTCCAGACCTTGAAGCTGCTCTCCCTCCTGACTGGTCCAGAGTTCCTCCTGTTCCTCTTTCATCTGTAGGAGCTCTGTCTGCTCCTGGCTCAGACTGGGGCTCCTCTCCTGCTGCTCAGGGGGAACCTCCTCTTCACAGACAGAGAGCTGTGGGGGGTCTGGAGGGAGGCAGAATAATAACATGAATAGTTGTAATTGCTGTCACCATTGGAAAGCCACCCATTTTAAGAATTCACACATGTTCTTCCTGTGCCCCGGGACAGTTCAGTCAGTATGTTCTTCCTGTGCCCCAGGACAGTTCAGTCAGTGACAAAACTGAGGAAAACAAAAATAAACCATGTGAACTTTGGAAATTACTCAATTTGCAGTAAAAAACTTAAAACCAGGTTCTCAAACATAAACATAAAGACGGACAACACGCTCATCACAGACAAACTGGATTTAGCCATGTACTTAAACACTTTCTTCACAAACATAGCCACAACACTGGTAAACAAACTACCCTCCCACTCAGGGCAGTATGGGGTAGAACACATAGTAGCATACTACAAGAACCTAGGCGTCCACAAAGACGACTTCAAACTGGAAATGGTAACTACAGATGAGGTACTCAAAAAACTGAGCGCCCTCCAACCGAACAAGGCCACTGGCCATGACAACATCCCCTCCAAATTCCTCAGAGACTCAGCAGCCGCCATCACCCCAGTCATGCCCCGATCACGTTTTTTTGCCACCGATACCGATCACCGATCGTCGTGAGCCATATCGGCCGATACCGATCCGATCGTTTTTGATTACATTTTTTTTTAATTATTTTATATAATTTTTATATATTTTTTATAAAATATATATATTATATAATTAGACTTGTACTTGTATTATCTGCGAGACATCGCCACCACGCAACAAGCTCCACTGTCTGTGTGTACTCTAGTAGCCTCCAGCCAGGGACCGAAATTAACTTTTTGACTCACCGGCCAGTGGCGGGTAGATGGGAAGAATCTACCCGCCAAGCATATTTCTTACCCGCCAACTTTTTTTTGATAAAAAAAAAATTATTATTATTTTATATAAACATTTTTTTTAATAAAATATATATATTATATAATCATACTTGTGATTGTGTTATCTGCGAGACTTCGCGACCTCGCTGTCTGAAAACAGCTCCACTGTCTGTGTGTATACTCGAGTGGCCTCCAGCTCCAGCAAGGATTCTCCGGCGCTGCAGCTGGCCCTAAACGCTACATTCAGCATGCAAAAGGATTCTCCTGAGCTACAGCTGGACCCTATTCAGCAGCCCTCATGCGATGTAAGCCAGGGACTCGAATACGCATGTTGTTGTAGGACATTGATGTCAGGAGCTATAGCTACTGCTGGATGGCGTTGGGACCAGCGTTTCCGTTAGAACATATTCGTGCCGGTCTGAGTGTCCTGCAAGATTTCTATCACCGGACATATTCGAGATATTCCGGTCAGAGTTTTAAACAGCAGTCTATTATAATCACATTTTTATGAGCTAACGAATTCCGTTATAATTGGACATGTGTATTAATTACATCAAGCGAAGAATGAGAAATTGATTTGCAGAATCAAATTACTATCTCTCGCCTCTCAAGTTAGTGCGATACACTACCAGCATCAAGCTCCCGCTGCAGCAGCTCTGTCACACGCACCCCCAAATGAATCTCGAGTCGACATCGCTTCACCTCGTTGTATCAGACACGTCACACATATCATAATGTTCAACTTCACGTATACAGTCATTAATATATTCCAAATAAAATAAGTCCCTCGATACTCCGTGCTGCTGCTGACTTGAAATAAAATAGACCGATACGCAGTCGGTCCGACACTAAACAGCAGTCTGTTATAATCACATTTTTATGAGCTAACGAATTCCGTTATATTGGACATTTGTATTAATTATATCAAGCGAAGAACTGAGAAAGCAGAGAGACGGCAACATTATCGTGGGTTTGCGTGACGACTCTCTCCACCTCGCAACGACTTATTTGCAAAGAGTATGGCGCTGCAGAGAAGCTGCTCTTTTCTGGGAACCGCACAACAGCGCCCCCCACCCAACATTGGCTGAAAATGGCTGAATTGGAGTACTGCTGGAATATTGCATTGTACTGCTGGTACTGCGGCTCTACAGCTTCAGAAAAGTCCGCACACCCAGCACTAAGCTCTCGCCGACAACGTCGTTGTCATTATTAGAAGCAACGAGGAAACAAATGTAATGATCGTTTCGTTCATCGCATAGGCTATTTAATTTTAGCCTATTTTAATACAATTCAAATAATCAAATTGTGCTTAGACTCGGGAATTATTTTCACCGGACATTAAGACCGGAGAGATAAAATATGTCGGACTTAAACAGATTTTGCCGGTAAAATACCGGTAATTACCGGCTAACGGAAACGCTGGTTGGGACAGTGCCTCAGTGAACTATTTAGTTTACTGCGACATTTCGTAGTGACTAGTGAGCTACCTAGCCAACGGAGGTATTATGCACTGGACTATTGCTGGAGCATTTGTTGATGTCGGGAACTATCAGTAGCTAGCTGGCTGGATAACGTTACACAATGCCTCATGTATTAAACTAAGTGAATAGTTGACTGGGTCATTTTGTAACGGTAGCTAACGTTATCTCACGAAGGTCCCACACTGACTAGACTAACGTCTATGGAAGCAAATGAGTGCCAGAAGTATTTGAATTTTACCAGACACCGGTGACTGTCGGAGGCAATAGCCTCTGTTTACATGCAGCATACAGAAACAGGTGGGGAGGGGTAGGAGCAGCAATGCGCTGCGTGTCTGTGCTGAGACAGCGAGTGAGAACTCCGCTAAAGAATTGGATCATGATTTTCGGTTTTCACATGACTATTTGATTGCCCGCCACACGGCGGGCAGACCTCTCAGTGGGAGGCGCCAAACATAAAAACTGAGCGCCAATGGCGGGTGGCGGCCTCTAGTTTTGCCCCCAGCCTCCAGCTACGGCCAGGATTCTCCGGAGCTGCAGCTGGACCCTATACTCGAGTAGCCTGCAGCTACGGCCAGGATTCTCCGGAGCTGCAGCTGGACCCTATTGATCACATTCAACAACATACCCTGAGCTCGAATACGCATCGAATGAGTGTTATAAAACATTGATATCAGGAGCCATCTGTGGCTACTGCTGGCCGGCTATATAACGTTGATACAGCGCCTCAGTGAACTATTTAGTTCAGTGGGACATTTCGTTTTGAACAGTGAGCTGGCGTCAGCTAACGTGAGCTAGCGGAGGTATCATACAGACTTGCTGGAGCGTTTGTTGATGTCAGGAGCTATCAGTAGCTAGCCGGCTAGATACCGCTCGGTTAGACAATGCCTCATCATGTATTGGACTGGAAGTGAATGGTTGACTGGGTCATTTTGTAACGGTAGCTAACGTTAGCTCAGGGAGACGCGTACATGCAGTTGTTGAGGTAGATAACCATGATTATGTTTATTTATTTAGACTAGACTACACCGTGTTTGCGTGCGGGAGGGGCCGGAGGGAGGAGCAGACGCCGCACCACTGTGTGGGAGTGTGTGCAACTCCCGGTGTCTGAGACAGAACTCAGCGAGTGAGATCGGTTTTGACGATCGGCGAAAATAAAGCATCATCACCGATCACCGATCGCATATTTATATTGACCGATCGATCGGGGCATCCCTAGTCATCACACACATAATAAACCTCTCCATAAAACAGGGACACGTCCCCAAGGACTTCAAAATTGCGAGAGTAACACCCCTGCACAAAAAGGGCAGCAAATTAGACCCAGGCAACTACCGCCCTGTTTCTATCCTTACATCCATCTCGAAAGTCATGGAAAAAATAGTATACGAACAGGTCGAAAAGTACCTTGCGGAAAAAAATCGAATCTACGAATTCCAATCTGGCTTCAGAACATCCCACTCGACTGACACATGCCTTCTCTATTTGAACGGGCAAATACTGCGGCATGGTCATTGTTACAAAGGATCAGATTAAACCGAATATATATATTTATTGATTGATATATATTGCATAATATTTGTATATCGTTTGATATCCCTTGTATATTCCTTGTACATATACACAGAATATCCCTTTAGCCTAGTACAGACCATAATATTTCATTCTCCTATTGGACAGCGGTCCACAGGCGCCAGGGCCATGCCTCCAGAGTCAGGTTCAAAGCCACCGTCAAGACATGTCTGTACATGCCCGGCCTTGCCCAAGAATAAGAGACAGAAATGAGGTTGGCACTAGATTGTTCGCCGTGCATATAAATATGGCGCAGGTGAATACAGAAGTAGAGTTACCAATAAGTTGAAGCCTCACCCACGATACAACGTGCGGTGAAGTATGGCCTGTTTGGCCCCAAATAGAGCATTGAGACCGCGTGCGAATTAATAACTGAATTGTCAGAGTTTGGCGCTATACCGTCGAGTGCGACATATTTCTATTAAGTCAGTAATAGTCTATTTGTGTATAGTGTATCGTGCGGCTAAAGTTCTACAGTGACCAGCATCACCAACGCTTCCTCGTACCAGCTAGAGTGCTTATCCAGGCTGGGCTGCTTTCATAGCGCTTTCACCCGAGGAGACCTAGACGAGGATCGTGTGGACATGTACACTGGATTAATCTACCCGACGACTGCATAGCCATTTACGGCTGGATTATATTTGTTTTGGTCCTGTGATTTATGGAGCGGAGAATCGCCGACGCCTAAACGTGTGTGGGATTTACCCTGTGAGGAGCCACGTCGAGTCTGCGCCTCAGAGAGCCTGAGGCAGGCTAGCTTTCTTCACTGTGGAGCTACAGTCTACGGAGAACAGCTGTATTCGTCTGTGGATCAAGAGACTATTGCACCGTCTCCTGTACTTGGAGTCTCCTTAGTCATCGTTGACCAGACTCTCTACTACCGACAGATCCTCTACCCCTGCTGGCTTACAACGGGGGGGACCCTTCAGTATCTCCCGCTATATATATTACCAGTGCACCATAGATATAATTCCCTAAGATTCAGGTCGTATAATTACCTCCTGCGTAACCAGAGAATGGACATTCATTATTGATTTGCCTACGCACATTCCTTTGCCTTACAAGTGCATTCAAAGTATAATAGAGAAGTATATTATGTACCTTTTGCTGCAATAAATACTTAATTATAACTTTGTGTAACCGATTTATTGTGGGAAGTGTTCATCATATTTATATATCATGTACTGTATGGCCAGTAATTAAAGTACATAAAGCGGTAGTGGTTTAATGATACCATACTTATCAATACAGTCAGGGAATTGTACCCCTCAGTTACAGTCATGCTGGACCTACAAAAGGCCTTCGACACTGTCAATCACACCATTCTGATTGACAAGCTAAAAGCAATTGGTTTTGATATTTATCAGTGAGCTGGATACAATCCTAGAGAACAGAGAACAGATGGTGGAGGTAAACGGTACCCTATCCCCCCCCCTCACAGTGAACTGTGGTGTTCCACAAGGAAGCATACTAGGACCACTACTGTTCCTAATTTATGCAAATGGCATGTCGTCAGCTTGTGACTGCAACTTGTTCCAGTTTGCGGACGACTCAGCCCTGCTGGTCTCTGACAAGAACAAGTTACAGGTTGAAAAAACCCTCAGCTCGGAACTAGGCAAAATCTGCATATGGCTCGCAGACAACAAACTATCATTACACATGGGCAAAACAGAGTCCATTCTCTTCGGTTCAAATAACAAACTCAGCAAGACCGACGGCTTCTCAGTTACAGTGGGTGACAATATTGTCACAAGGAAAGATGAAATTACCTACCTGGGTTCCATCCTAGAGGCTAATCTCTACTGTGACAAAATGGCATCCAATGTAGTAAAAAAAAGTCAACCAACGAACTCGATTCTTGTACCGGATCTCCTCTCTGGTAAACAAGAATACCCTGAAGACTCTGGCAGGAGCACTCATTCAAGGGTACTACGACTATGCTTGCACCTCATGGTACCAAAGCACCTCAAAGGCACTAAAAAACAAATTACAAACATCTCAAAACAAACTAGTCAGACTAAATCAAATCAAATTTATTTATAGGGCCCGACAACACACGTTAATGTCCCCATGGGCCGTACAGGTCTTCTTTAAACAAGTCAAGAAGACAACATAACAATAAGTCAAGAACAGAACAAGAACACCATAAGGTCCAAACATTTTTAGATGAATGCAAATAAATGAAAGAATGCAAGCACTCCCAGACATACCCCACGCGAAGGTAAGGAAAAACTCACTAAAACCTAACAATAGGGGGAAAAAAGCTCCACAGGCAGTGTGGAGGAGAGAAACCTTAGAAGGGCCATTCAAGGGGGGATCTCCCTTCTTAGATGTTGGTGATAGTAGTGTTGCAGACGGACAGTTGGTAAGCATGCACTCATGTGTGTGGTGAAACACAGATGAGTGCATGCAATAGCAACTGTACATTTTGAAAAATTAACGATAGAGCTAATAGCGATAGCAACTGAACATTTTGAAAGATCAAAGACGGAGCCGACAGCGGATCCACCCGAGGCACAGGGGCGGCGCAAAGAGGGTCACGTCCTCCCCGTCTCAGTCACGGGACATTAAACACTCCGGTCGTTGCTCAGGGACAGCCGGAGACAGGGAGATAGGGGGTGGCGCAGAGAGGGTTGCGAACTCCCCGACATCATCATCAACTAGTCAGACTACTGCTTGACCTGACTCCTAGAACCCACCTCACCCCTGCCCACTTTGCCAACCTAGGATGGCTTAGAGTAGACGACAGAGTACAGCAACTTGCAATGGGCCTGGTCTACAAGATACACTACACAATGTACATGTCAAAATACTTCCCAAAGGTCAGTGAGTTGGTGGATATTTTCAATGTTTTAGCTAATTTTGATTTAAATTGTATAATTCCCATTTTAAAATGTTTTACCATGGTATGTTTGGTATCCTTTTTTTCAGCACAGCCTCACATATATGACCTGAAAGTTAGTTTTCATATTGTATAATACTGTATATACTGTATACTGCATAATGTACAACACAAAATCGGATTGAGAAAATGTGTTATTTTTACTATGAACCAATGCAAACATATTCAATCAAGCATATAAAACTGTAGAAATGCACCCTAGGTAGCATATTTACATAAACAAAAGAGAACAGAACAGAATTCAATTTACAAATAATTATTTTCTCCATACACAGGTAATAAACACAGACGAAAATTTGATTCTCAATCACCAGCATGCTTTTTTTTTTTTTAACAAAAAGTCAGTAAAAGTAAGTTTTTTACAAAAAAAACTTAATAAGTTTTACAGTAAAAAAGTAAAAAATAAGTAAAGTGGGATATTCAATATACATATATACAGTACACATATGACTAGAGTGCAGTCATATAGAGTGCAGGATGCCTGAGGTGTATCCAAAAGAAATATATACACTACACTCATGTGTACGTACGTGTGTGTGTGTGTGTTTTGATTGATTGATTGAAAAGTTTATTAACAGATTGCAGAATGGGTACAGTACAGTACAGCTCAATACATACAATTGTTAAGGGGATGCAGACCAGAGAAAGACTTTCGTCTTGTTTACATCAGGGTCCCCCATTTTCAATTCATCATAACATATATGACATACATGACATACAGATAGACAGTACTGCTACATCTATACATTTATGACATATCAGATTTGCAAATACAGTACTGTTTGTGATACAAAAGTGTCCAGAAAAGGAGTGTATATACATTTGGCATAGAAACTGTACATTGGAGGAGGTTGGTTGGGTGGGGTGGGGTTGGGTGGGTTGGGTGAGGGCTGTACATTGGAGGTGGGGGGGGGGGGGGGGGGGGTTGGGAAGGGGACACACACACATTTTACACTGTACATTGGAATATTGACAAAGCCTTACTTGGTCATTTACTGTACAACTAGGTTAGGACATTTGTAGGGGCCAGTTTCGAATTGCAGTCTCACGTAGGTGTTTTTTGAGAGTGTTTTTGAAGGTGGATAGTGATTCACATTCCTTTACAGCTTTAGGCAGGGCGTTCCACATTGATGTGGCATAATTGCGAAACGTGTTTAGTCCCTTGTTTGAGCCGAATCTGGGTTTTACATGATTTGTGGAGCTCCCTCTGGTGTTGTGATCGCGGTATTCACTGACCTTTGGGAAGTATTTTGACATGTACATGGGTACCTTGGTCGCGTAGTGTATCTTGTAGACCAGGCCCATTGCAAGTTGCTGTACTCTGTCGTCTACTCTAAGCCATCCTAGGTTGTCAAAGTGGGCAGGGGTGAGGTGGGTTCTAGGAGTCAGGTCAAGTAGTAGTCGGACTAGCTTGTTTTGAGATGTTTGTAATTTGTTTTTTAGTGCCTTTGAGGTGCTTTGGTACCATGAGGTGCAAGCATAGTCGTAGTACCCTTGAATGAGTGCTCCTGCTAGAGTCTTCAGGGTATTCTTGTTTACCAGAGAGGAGATCCGGTACAAGAAACGCGTTCGTTGGTTGACTTTTTTTATTACATTGGATGCCATTTTGTCACAGGAAAGATTAGCCTCTAGGATGGAACCCAGGTAGGTAATTTCATCTTTCCTTGTGATAATATTGTCACCCACTGTAACCGAGAAGCCGTCGGTCTTGCTGAGTTTGTTATTTGAACCGAAGAGAATGGACTCTGTTTTGCCCATGTGTAATGATAGCTTGTTGTCGGCGAGCCATATGCAGATTTTGCCTAGTTCCGAGCTGAGGGCTTTTTCAACCTGTAACTTGTTCTTGTCAGAGACCAGCAGGGCTGAGTCGTCCACAAACAGGAACAAGTTGCAGTCACAAGCTGACGACATGTCATTTGCATAAATTAGGAATAGTAGCGGTCCTAGTATGTGTGAGAGACACTGCTCAATTGTGCCACGCAGTAAAACAGTTTCTGTCTATGAACAGAGTTATAACTAAACAAAAGCACTAATAATAATAATAATAATAATAATAATAATAATAATAATAATAATAATAATAATAATAATAATAATAATAATAATAATAATAATAATAATAATAATAATAATAAGTCTCTCACCTGTCTTGGTTAGCCCTCCTTCCATGTCTCGCCTGCACTGAACTGGTTGAAGGCAGGTCATCTGCTCCTTGCTCCTCACTGTAGAAAATAAAAAGCACATTATTTTCAACATTCAACAAGGAATCTCTTATCTTATACAGCACACAGCACAGCACAGCACATATACACATATTTACAATCCAAAGAGTGTTCTTTGCAAACCCAACAAGTACAGTAAGAGTGTGACTGACTAAACATAAGCAATACATCTCCAAAATAAGTGCCTTTACCTTGTGTTGTTGTCATCTACAATAGATGAAGATTCTTCTACTGCTACTGCTACTGCTACTACTACTACTACTACTACTACTACTACTACTACTACTACTACTACTACTACTGCTACTGCTACTACTACTGTTATAAGTCGAACTACTAAAGCTAAAGTTTTGCTGGCTGGAAAAACCTGTGTTCTGCAGAAATGATCTTGTAAACAACGGATCGCTCACTTACATTCTTCTTCTACTGTTATTTTCTGGCAGTCAACTTCCGCCTCCTTCAGCACTTACTCTCACTTTTTTCGGCTTGATTCTAGCACAACAAATGGCCAAGATATTGATAAAAATTTAACGCCTGTCAAATTAAATCTGGCACATTTTACGCATGCGTATAGGTTTATTTAGCATCGAATTGAAGCATCGAATTGAAATGATCCTGGTTCAGTTATTTATTGTTTTATCAACACCAAATAAAAAGTAGCGTGTAGTTTCAAGGCACGTCATAATGCTACGTCGGGAAAAAAAAACGGAAATAGACTACATTTCCCAGGCAGATCACGTCAAACAACGACGTCATTCTATCGCGCCGGTGTTCTGCGGAATCCTACTCCCTCCTCGAAAACTGCTGCCGTAGCGCGACTCGCTAGACGCGTCTGCAAAATTCCACTACTCTGCTGAGAACTGCTGCCGTAGCGCGAATCGCCTATATCTTTGGACAGCTGGGTGACGTCACCCTATAGTTCACTCCGAATTCCAACAGGTGTACCGACATTTTATCATCTACAAATACATTCGGATGATATTGTTTAAGATATATCAACAAGACTCAACAAGACGTTCGTCAGCAAGGTGGCAGAATATTGTAGAGTGACCGATTGTGGGTCATGCGCATGCGTGCGCAAGCACAGGAGCGCTGTCAGCAGAATTCAGCAGAGTAGTTGTTTTTAATCTAATTGTTAATACATATATATCGCTATCAAAGAATGCTCCCACTACAGAATCATTTTATATGACCTCACTACTCACTCCATGTATACTGTATGCATATGGTGAGCATATTTTTATACTCCATCATAACATTTTTATGTAAGATTTCTGGGGTAAGGTATTTCAATACACCAATATATCGCTATCAAATAAACTCAGAATTCAGGGAACAAAACTTTTTATCATCTACTTTATACATGCTTTATACATTCTGCTGCAAAGCCAATTACATGCAAATATTTACATGCTTATACAGTAATAAGTTATGTATGTACAAATATGCGGTCCACCTGTTCTCCATTGCTATACAGACCAGGGTCGGGATTAGAGCTGCCGCGATAACCGCATTACCGCGGTATCGCTGTTGCATCACGCTCACCGCAGAGTTAGGCTGAATACCGCGTCACCGCTGTTTTTTATCATAATAATAAAGTTGGCTTGCGGCTCTGCAGATATACCCTACTCGGTTCCAAGCGACCCTATTGGTCCAGCCTGGCTCTGCGGCTCTGCAGATACCCCCTACTCGACGCGTCACACTTTGTAGCCTCTGAACGAAAACAGAACGCCGCGCCGCCATCTTTACTGCCTCGCTAAGGATGCATTTCATTCAGGATTTGTTTGCGACAGAACCAAGTGCAATAAACTAAAAAGAATGGATTCACTGTGTATTCTGCCTTATTTATTGATGAAACAAAACCGACATCAACCCAATTTACCACCGAGCGGAGAGTTTAGTGTCACAACAAGATCGCTGATGTGTTAAGTTTGTTGTTGTTATTACTACAGTCAGCCGATATACACGAGAGAGGTAACGTTAAACCCGGGTTTGCTTGGTAGAATACACAATGAGAGGTAACGTTAGCGTTGGCAGAATAGACGCAACGAGAGTCTGGTTAATGTTGTTATTGATTGATTGATTGAAACTGTGTTAAACTCTGGCTTGCTGCAAGCCCAGGGCTGTACGCTAAGCTTTTTCACTAGGGGCACACTTGCCCCTAAATGAGAAATTTAGGGGCAAAGAATATTTTTTAGGGGCAAATTTTTAAATAACTATTTTACCATTATAGTAGGGCTGGGCGATATGGCCTCTAAATGATATTGCGATATTTTTTGGCCATATCACGATACACAATATATATCGCAATATTTTGACATTTCCTAAAGCACTTAAAAATGCTTGATTTAACCCTTTGATGCATACAGTCACGCCAATATGATGATTATAATAAGTCCCTGCAACATATGTTTGCATTATTAAACCATGAAGATGCTTTAAAAAATTATTTAATGAAAATGTACTAAGAGTAGTCTACTGACACACTAATAAAAAAAATTATTTACATCTAAGACTATTTATATAAAAACTCTTGGGTGCCCTTTTTTTGCACAGTACTGTGTTTTCTATCCACTTTAGCCAAACACACACACACACACATATATATATATATACTACTGTGAGAAAATAATAATTACACACAAAGGGATAATGGCTTATAGCAGACTTAATGATTTTAGAATATTTCAGATAATGAAATTAAATGTTTATCATCAACTATCCAGTTAGTATTTATACTGTCTGTAACGTTTGGCTACTTTAAATCATTGAATGTAGAGAGAGAGCGAGAGAGAGAGAGGGGGCGAGAACGCACAAGAGAGCCAGCCCCCCCCCCCCCCGGGTTTTGTTCTAGGTTCGCGTTTTGATCGTCTAAGCTGCCGTAGGTGATGACGTCACACTCGAATGTAAACAGGAAGAGTCTAACACGGAGATGGAAAGTCACAGTGGATGATATACAGAAACGAATAACTAATAAATATGAAGTTATGTTTAAACTTCTGTTGTCAAGCGTTGTCACTTGTCAATATAACCCACCCCCTTTCCTCACTTTTCCACCGTCCCTGCTTCACTCGGGACCACCAGCTAACGTTAGCCTATAGCTCCGCCGTCCCTGCTTCACTCGGGACCACCAGCTAACGTTAGCCCATTGCTTGTGTCAATTAAATTGCATGTTATTAAATGTCCGCGCTGGTCTGTCTAATGAAATTACAACCGCAACATTATGTCGCCTGTACAGCCCTGGTTGTAGGCTAATGTTAGTGTAGTGAAATGCGAATGAAGGGGTGAAATCACTATTCGCAAGCTTGCGAGTAGATATAATTTTTCATTCGCACCGGCCAAATTAGGGGGCAATTTGCGACGATCTCGTCGCAGCGTACAGGCCTGAAGCCCTCGGACATCTATGCCCACGGAGCTTTCAGTGTACACAAGCGAGCGGCGGCGGCCCCGCCTGCATCCCCATTCCCCACACGGAGACAAACGGAGTAGTAGTACCTGGCTGCAGTGGAAAAGGAACAAAGTACCAGGTGCCTAAAGCGGGTCGAGTCGAGTAGGTACTATGCAGTGGAAAAGCCATTAGACTAGAGGCAGGCTATAAGAGTAGACTACCTAAAAAAAATAAAAATGCATTCAAACTTTTTTTTTTTTTTGTGCGCACTGTGCGGTAATTACCGCGGCGGTAGGAAATATTTCGCAAATTCGTGCGGTAAGGAAAATATCAATACCGCGGCAGCTCTAGTCGGGATAAGTATTATTAACACACAAGTGATTTTTGATGCATAAAAAGTGATATTATTAACACACAAGTGATTTTTGATGCATACAAAAGTGATTTTAAAACAAGATAACGCTAAACTCAGGCCTATATCTTTTTACAGCTGCGTGTTACAGCTGGATGTCATCAGCTGGGAGTCACATCGTCACATTTTGGTGTACGACATTTTATCATCTACTTTATACATGCTTTATACATTCTGCTGCAAAGCCAATTAAATGCGAATATTTACATGCTTATATAGTAATGAGAGATACTCAACTCTTCCTCTCCTTCCCTCCCTCAGATATCCACGTCTCTGAGCGGATCTCGGTCTGTCTCTCTGACATCTCCGCCTGGATGACGACCAACCACCTCAAACTGAACCTAAGCAAAACAGAATTGCTCCACCTGCCGGCCAAATCCTCCCCCCTGACGACCTTTCCATCACAGTCGAGAATGCAGCTGTGACCGCGTCCCCGACCGCCAAGAACCTTGGTGTTGTCCTCGACGACCAGCTGAACTTCTCTGCTCACATCGCAGCGACAACCAGAACCTGCAGATTCCTCCTGAGCAACGTGAGAAGGATCCACCCCTTCCTGACAAAAGAAGCCACCCAACTCCTCGTCCAATCAACAGTCATCTCCCACCTCGACTACTGCAACCGTAACGCACTGCTCGCTGGCCTCCCGGCCACTGCCACCAAGCCTCTTCAACTCATTCAGAACCCAGCGGCCCGCCTGATCTCAAACCTACCGAAGTCGGCCCATGTCACCCCACTTCTTAGGGACCTGCACTGGCTCCCCATTGCTGCACGAATCCACTTCAAGGCCCTCGACCTAGCATACCGTGCGGCAAAGGGAACCACTCCCGCCTACCTCCGGTCAATGGTCTCCAACTAGTCTACACACCCTCAAGACCCCTACGCTCTGCATCTCCTGGCCGCCTCAGACCTACTCCTATCCGAGCTCCGGGAGAGTCATCAAAGAGAAGCTGCCTATTCTCAGTCCTTGCCCCACAATGGTGGAATGAACTACCCAGTACCCACCCCAGTTAGAACAGCCGAAACCCGTCCAATCTTTCGCCGTCGACTAAAGACGCACTTCTTCAACCATTATCTGAAATTAAAAAAATTTAAAAAAGATATCTAACCCTAACTAACCTTACTACACTTGTCCTAATAAACTAACCTACACTGTAGCACCCAACACTTTGATGAACATTGTTACTCAGCTGATAGAGTTGTGCCCTTCCTGATGACTTATCGTACAGAACTTGTACGTCGCTTTGGATAAAAGCGTCAGCTAAATGACTAAATGTAAATGTAAATGTACTAGATTATGCAGACTATCCACAACGGATTGAATAGTAAGCATTTTTCTAAGTATTTATTTTAGATGTAGCTAACATTACCGTTGCATGATTGACGCATCTTCAAGGACAACAGCCGAGAAAGGCGGTCCTCAAATGTGCTTTTTAATGAGACCTACTCCTCACTTTTGTTTTGGAATGTAGTTTACATACAATCTCTACACTACTTTCTCTATAGTCCGGAAACGTATATACTCTCTTTTAGAAACTCTGTCTCTTAAACAGTACTGTATATCTTGTATATCATAAATGTATAGCAGTACTGTCAGGGTTCTACAGTGCGACCAAATTGCTCGCATATGCCCCTAAAAATATATGTGTGCGAACCGTAAAAATCAATTACGCGCACGGCCGCACGCTGTGCGAATACAGATTATAGCCTCTCTCGTCTTTTTTTTCCTCCGCTGTGAGATCGTTAAAAAACTACAAGTCCCACATTGCACTCAAGCCAACGGTCCAATCACAGTAGAGTGACGTGACTGGTTTCATGAGAAAGAAAGCAAATGACCAATCGGAAGCTCTCATTTGGCTTGTTTACTTCCTGAAACGCCACCATTGCGATATGCGAGAGTTTCCCCGATACATGTAACTTCTAGTCTTACCAATAGCAATATATTTTAGAACACCTAGATTTAGCGATAGCAATAGTAATATAACGTAACTTAATGCAACAAAACGAATGCCTTGCTTTGTTGATCATAACGTTGATGCAGTAGCGTATGCCGTTGTGTTGACTGTAACGGACATGATAACAACATAACACTGTGTACACATTCAAATTGCGATAATCGATTCTAACATTTTCAAATCGATGCAGTTGAATTTCCCCCTTAGGATCGATGCATTGTTACACCCCTACACCAAAGTAACTGGCCCACTGTGTATGTGTGTACAGCTAACTTGGCTAGCGTTATGAACAGCAGACGTGGGCAATAGGGTCCAGCTCTCTCGAGATAAAGCTGGGAACGAGGTTAGGGTCCAGCTGCAGCGCCGGACGGCCGAAGTGCAAGCGGTGTGACGTAATTGGCAGACTCGACTGTCAATCAATGGTCTACCTAACACGCAAACTCATAAACAATGTTTCTGTACTGGAGGTGTACAGTATTTCAATAGGCAACCCTGAAAGGATTATTTCTCTAGAAGAGAAACACAGCCAAAACATAGGCATTGTATGCATAAAAGGGGCAAAAGCTAAAGTTAAGTGACTGTTACTTTTGTAGCAGTAGTTTGATTTGATAGTTTATTTGATAGGGACAGCACATGTTAATGAACATCAAGTACAAAATACAAAATGTAAACATGCAGGGTTGTAGCAAGAGCTAATTTACACACATGCACGCACAGTACAAATATACATTTATTAAAAAAAAAAAAAAAAAAAACTCTTTTACTTGAAATATTTTCACTGTGCTCCTAAATATTTTTGGGTGCTCCTAAATTTCTTTGTGTGCTCCTAACTTTTTTCATTTAGGAGCACCTGTGCCCCTAGTGAAAAAGGTTAGCGTAGAGCCCTGGCTGACTGTATATCTGTATGTCTATGTCATATATGTTATGATGAATTGAAAATGGGGGACCTTGATGTAAACAAGACGAAAGTCTTTCTCTGGTCTGCATCCCCTTAACAATTGTGTGTACTGTACTGTATTTTATTGTACCCATTCTGTAATCTGTTAAATAAAGTTTTCATTCATTCATTCAGTCACTACTTCCTATATTGTCCGGAAACGGGGTTACAACTGACCGGACGTGGGTTACACAAATCACAAGCACCATTCTCTTCGGTTAAAATAACAAACTCAGCAAGACCGACGGCTTCTCGGTTACAGTGGGTGACAATATTGTCACAAGGAAAGATGAAATTACCTACCTGGGTTCCATCCTAGAGGCTAATCTTTCCTGTGACAAGATGGCATCCAATGTAATAAGAAAAGTCAATCAACGAACTCGATTCTTGTACCGGATCTTAGGGCTGGGCGATATGGCCTAAATATGATATCACAATATTTTCTGACCTTTCGGCGATACACGATACACATCACGATGTTTTTCTTTTTTACCCCAAACGATTCATTATGAGGCTTACCAAGACAGTATTTGAGTTTGCAAGCTAACATTAAAGACAAAATAAAATACCCATGCATTTAGCATTTTTATATTATATATTAGATTTAGATTATTGGATTATTAGATTATAATATATTGCATATATTTAGCAATGAGATATTATATGATTTAGATATGAAATATGATGAATTGAAAATGGGGGACCCTGATGTAAACAAGACAAAAGTCTTTCTCTGGTCTGCATCCCCTTAACAATTGTATGTATTGAGCTGTACTGTACCCATTCTGCAATATGTTAATAAAGTTTTAAATCAATCAATCAATCAATAGCATTTTAGCATTTTTATGAAACTACTGTATATTTGTATGTCTCTAAATGTTTTGATGAATTGAAAATGGAGGACCCTTATGTAAAAAAGCCGAAAGTCTTTTTCTGGTCTTCATCCTCCTGTACTGTATTGTACCCATTCTGCAATATGTTAATAAAGTTTTCATTCATTCATTCTGACGGACAACAGAATAATTTTGATTGACAGTCGAGTCTGCCAATTACGTCACACCGCTTGCACCCGCCCTGCTGTTCTTAGCACCAATCGGCAAGCGCCATTAGTTTTTGACTTCCTGAATGTCCGGTGTGCTGACATCAACAAAGCTACTTACATTAGCTCCCCGCAACCGACTAGTAGGAGACCAGTGCACCACAGGATGACTAAATGAGCCATAATGATTTTACCTCAACGAATGTTATAATAAAAGCCTTTCCATACATCCGTCTGATTGAAAACTTTATTAACAGACCGCGGAATGGGCATATCTCAACACAGGCTGAGATATGAACGAGTAACGTGTGGACCAGATTGACGTGACACAATCCTATTGGGCAAAACATCACGATATCCACGATACGTTGAAAAAGTGTATTGTTAATGAACTGTACCCGATATTTATATAATATCGTCATATCGCCCAGCCCTACCGGATCTCCTCCCTGGTAAACAAGAATACCCTGAAGACTCTGGCAGGAGCACTCATTCAAGGGTACTACGACTATGCTTGCACCTCATGGTACTAAAGCACCTCAAAGGCACTAAAAAACAAATTACAAACATCTCAAAACAAGCTAGTCAGACTACTGCTTGACCTTACTCCTAGAACCCACCTCACCCCTGCCCACTTTGACAACCTAGGATGGCTTAGAGTAGACGACAGAGTACAGCAACTTGCAATGGGCCTGGTCTACAAGATACACTACACGACCAAGGTACCCATGTACATGTCAAAATTAGAGTTGTTCCGATACCGATACTGGTATCGGAAAAGCCGCCGATACTGGCAAAAATGCTGGTATCGGTATCGGCGAGTACCCTCTAATGCTGCGCTCCGATACCATATGACGTAATTTATCAACAACACTGTGGTCTGTTGTGTAAGCATTATAAAACAAATGTGTGCTTAATCGATTAAAGTGACAATGCCATTTGTCATTTTAACAGCAGATACTTTCTTAAATGTCATCGTCCCGACTCCCGACAGAGCGGTGTTGACGGCGAGCTCATGGGTTCGCTTGGTGGCTGGTGTTATTAGCATTGAACGGCTAACCGAAAGCTAGCTTTAACATTACCTTGGCTAAAGTTGGGGCTATTCATATAATCCAGCAATAATGGCTGCAGACCTGCAAGCAAAGTACAGCAAGTTGGCAAAGGAGTATTCCAAGTTAAATCACAATGTCACCAGTAACGTTACAGTCTTCTATGGTCTTCCCATATACCGGTAGCTCATGCTAGCTAACGGTAACGTCGTCATTGCACAATTGCACGTCGCGTACACAATTAATGACATGTTGCGGACAGCCATATCGGCGACAATGTTTAGCTTTTAGTGCCAAATGATAAGAGTCTGAGGCGGAGTCTCAAAAGAGAATGTTGAATATTTATTGTGCAAAAATCACAACAGATCCGACTGCTACTGAACGGAGCCTTGTAGACAGACTGAGTAGGGTATATCTGCAGAGCCAGTGGGTAGCGAGTGCAGCAACGTATAATGTCCGTGTGGATCATTGGAGTAGGGTATATCTGCAGTGCTGAAGCCCCATACTCATTGATTAATGATACTAATACAAATCTATACAATCACCTGTTGTTGAATAAATACCATTACTTTCTAGTTATGACTAAAAAACAGTATATATAAAACAGTATTTGTTAAAAAAAAAAAAATTATATTTATAAAAAATTTATATAATATTGTTTTTTTTTTTTGTATGTATGCACTGGTATCGGATAAGTATCGGTATCGGCCGATACCCAAAGCTTAGGTATCGGAATCGGATCGGAAAGGAAAAAATGGTATCGGAACATCTCTAGTCAAAATACTTCCCAAAGGTCAGTGAATACCACGATCACAACACCAGAGGGAGCTCCACAAATCATGTTAAACCCAGATTCGGCTCAAACAAGGGACTAAACACGTTTCGCAATTATGCCACATCAATGTGGAACGCCCTACCCAAAGCTGTAAAGGAATGTGAATCACTACCCACTTTCAAAAACTATCTGAAAGAACACCTACGGGAGACTGCAATTCAAAACTGGCCCCTACAAATGTCCTAACCCAGTTGTACAGTAAATGACCAAGTATGGCGTTGTCAGTATTCCAATGTACAATGTACAGTGTGTCCCCCCCCCGCCCCCACCTCCAATGTACAGCCCCCACCCACCCCACCCACCCAACCTCCTCCAATGTACAGTTTCTACGTCAAATGTATATACACTCTTTTTCTGGACACTTTTTGTATCACAAACAGTACTGTATTTGCAAATCTGATATGTCATAAATACATGTAGCAGTCAGTACTGTCTATCTGTATGTCATGTATGTCATATATGTTATGATGAATTGAAAATGGGGGACCCTGATGTAAACAAGACGAAAGTCTTTCTCTGGTCTGCATCCCCTTAACAATTGTATGTATTGAGCTGTACTGTACCCATTCTGCAATCTGCTAATACACTTTTCAATCAATCAATCAAAACCACAGACCACTGCACTTCCGCGTTACATGGAGCTCGTGAGGGGGTCAGGGTACACACAACAACACTACAGACCACTGCACTTCCGCGTTACATGGAGCTCGTGAGGGAGTCAGGGTACACACAACAACACTACAGACCACTGCACTTCCGCGTTACATGGAGCTCGTGAGGGGGTCAGGGTACACACAACAACACTACAGACCACTGCACTTCCGCGTTACATGGAGCTCGTGAGGGGGTTAGGGTACACACAACAAGCACTACAGACCACTGCACTTCCGCGTTACATGGAGCTTGTGGGGGGGAAGGGGGCATATAATATAAAATGAATGAATGTTGATTAGAGCCTTGGTGTAAGTGGTTGTAGCTAAGCTAACCACTAACGTCAAGGCTCTCTAATCAAAATTCATTCATTGTATCCCCCCCCCAGCTATGAGCTCAACATACCGGAAGTGTTGCGGTGGTCAATAATAACTTTTCGATAATAGCAATAAAAACTAAGACATTATTTTCTCACCGTGTGTTTTCTTTTCGTACCGGCGGCGCGCGAACGTGCTGGAAGAACAGCCACAACAATTACGTCAAACGTGAAAACAGGCTTGTTCAAGATGGATTTCGGTTTGCCTCGACTAGTAGACGAGAGTAGCCGAGTGAAGCCGGGGGAGGAGTTAAGAGGGCGGACACTGCCGATTTCACGAGAGCCCCTCGCCTAGTCTCGCGCGGCAGATACGCTTTCACGTCACCACACACACATTACACACCTGTCCAGCTCATTATAATGCGATGGCCGTGTGCAAAATTAGATCAGATTCAAATGTACAGCACACCATATACTGCTACAGTGGAATATACTATTCATATACCATAATGTATACCATCTTGTTGCGCGCTCCTGGCCGCACGCACACACAACACACTGCTGTATGTGTGTGTGTGTGTGTGTGTGTGTCTGACAGCTTGAAGTTTATCATGATGATATGATGATAAGTTGATAACGCATAACATAATAAAGTCTTCAATCAATCAAACGTCTCATAACTCCCTGGCTGTCACATGGCTGGTGACTGACAACTTTTCTGAGCCAATAGGCGCTTTGCGCGACCGTAGCAAGTCGCTTCCCAGCCGGGAGCAGCCGGCTCAGAGGTACTGTGGAGCCTCGCTCTGAATGCTGCGCGCGGCTCGCTCCCGCGGGAGTTCCGCGCCTCGCCTCGTCAGGTTTTCAGAGCAAATCGGACAACATTCTAACCGTCATGCAACGCGCTTGGCGAGGCCGTAGTAAAACCTGCGCAGATCTGCGTCCGCCTATCCCATCTTGAACAAGCCTAACGTCAAGTCATCATTCCTCCCGCGTGCGCCGTGTTTCTGAACCAAGGAGGATGTGACGTCACGGATCCCACCAACAGCCCGACAACTAAGACCCGCCTTGGTAGAATTTGGAGCGTTGGGATTGGTCAGAGGGAGCTACGGTAAATTTGACATGTCTGTCAGTATTGAGAATGTTGTTGCATCTACACAGTAGTAGAGCAATCATCAGTACATTATAACACGTTTCGCAATTATGCCACAACAATGTGGAACGCCCTACCCAAAGCTGTAAAGGAATGTGAATCCCTGCCCACATTCAAAACCGCTCTTAAAGAGCACCTACGGGAGGCTGCAATTCGAAACTGGCCACCGTAAATGCCCAAAACCCCCACCACCTCCTAATAGACAGTCTCCTCCCCACTGCATGTATATATTCCCTCCCCGCCGTATGTATATTTCTCTCCCACCCACCCACCCCCTCCTAATGTACAGTCCCCTCCCCATCATATGTATATACTCTGTCAGGATCTAGGGGTAACAGTACTGTATATTGGAATACCGTTTATGTCACAAATGTATCAGTACTAAATACCTATATGTCCCTATGCCATAAATGTCATGTATGTTGTGTATGTCATAAATGTCTATATGAATTGAAAATGGGGGACCCTGATGGAAACAAGACAAACGTCTTTCTCAGGTCTGCATCCCCTTAACAATTGTATGTATTGAGCCGTACTGTATTGTACCCATTCTGCAATCTGTTAAATAAAGTTTTCATTCATTCATACTACTGAGCAATAGTGCTAATCAGATGTATGTACAGAGTTGTTGTATTAATATGTATCTATCCATATATATTGTGACATCCTCCAGGCACGACGCAGTATACAAGTAGATTTCTTGAACTGATTTTAATGAAGCTTGTCCATTCTCCATCCAAACCGTAAATACATACAAATGATACCATTAGCAATTGAAAGCCCATCAAAAAAAGTAGCTAACATCAACCGTCAACATATAACGAAAATCATCATCCATAGCAATCAATACCTTATTGGCTGCGTGCCAGACAGTATAAGAGAACATCGATTGTGTTGTGTCTTTGTCCTTTTTTTGTTATATTGTCTTGTGTTAGACAACTATTTTACTTGCTTGAATTGACCGCAAAGTCAAGACAGCCATCCATCAAGTCATGTCGGGTCTCAAAGAAAGGCGGAAACACGTCACCGGATATTAAGTGGGAAACAAGTCTTGTGAGACTAAATAATTGCACAAGCAAAAAGAAATCATGCGCCACTCATATTATCTATATAATAAACCCATATGAAATACAATCCTGAGTATTATTATTAATATGCAAAAATAAACGTATAAAATTGTAAGCGAATATAACTATATTAACCAACTGTTAACCATAGCTGCATTTACATATATTCACATCTGTCTGTACATACCTGCATATAATCCTTTGTATATCTGTAGATACTAGCCTCTATCTATCTATACATTTTGTACATGTCCCTTACCTACTCTTACTAGTTACGCTGCTGGCCAGTATGACTTACTACCATAGTGTCTTTATACCTGTATCACTGTACATATATTAATACTATATCTATATCTGTACATATCCCTTACTATATATATATATATAAATAAATATAAATATTTATCAGGTCGGTGCTCCATGCTCAATTCTGTACCCCTTCCTAGATGCCAGCAAAAGCAGGAGATGTTCAGGTCAATACAGGCAAAGGCAAGGCAAGGCAAATGTATTTATGTAGTACCATTCATACATAGAGGCAATTATCTTTTGTATCCACTTTTTCTCCCCATTTTCTATTTTTCTCCCATCCCCTGATTCCAATTCTTCCCTCCCCTGTCTTGAACGTTGCTAGACTATGCCTCCCACTGGTCGGCTGTAGTGAGGATAGAAGCCTTGCATCACGTGTCCCCTCCGGTACACGAGGAGGCAGCCTGTCGCATCTTTTCACCGCAGCAGCTCGAACTCTCAGTGGCGAGGAGTAGCGCGTGGGAGGCTCACGCTGCCCCCGATACTTCCTGTTTCCGCCGCACCGGCATCACCAAACCGACCTGTAGGAGTCGCTGTCCACAACGTCCAATCCCCACCCACCGGCTTTCCCACCCTCTAACACTTGCCAATTGTGTTAGTATGACGACCGGCCAAGCCGGTAGCAACGCCGAGAGCTGGGCTCGATACCAGCATCTCCTGCGTTAGTGGCAAGCGCCTTGCCCACTGCGCCACTCAGCCGTGCCACATAGAGGCAATTTCAACGTGCTTTACGTACATTGAAAAAGGTTACATCATATGGAATAGTTGATTTAAAAGGAATTAAACAAATTTAAAGAAACATGTCAAAGAATAAAGGAAAGGAAGGGGGAAAAAACGAACAAAGAACAAACACATTTTAAGCTGCCTTTATCAGTAGTCAATGCTGGGACACATTAAACAGTATATTATGTTATATACTATATGTATGATATATTCAGTATATGTGAAGGTCACCACCCACAGTCAGGCTGAATTAAGGGGCCTCCTTCTGTGTGGTGAACAACATGAAAACATAAGGAAGGATTACATAATAAACATAGATGATGAAGTAAGGTTTAGTCGATATTCCAATGTACAGTTTTGCTTGTAGTTTCCCCCACACACCTCCAATGTACAGTCCCCCCCCCCACCTACCCAACCTCCTCCAATGTACAATTTCTACGTCAAATGTATATACTCTCTTTTTTAGACTCTTTTTGTATCACAAACAGTACTGTATTTGTAAATCTGGTATGTCATAAATGTATAGATGTAGCAGTACTGTCTATCTGTATGTTGTGTATGTCATATATGTTATGATGAATTGAAAATGGGGGACCCTGATGTAAACAAGATGAAAGTCTTTCTCTGGTCTGCATCCCCTTAACAATTATGTGTATTGAGCTGTACTGTATTGTACCCATACTGCAGTCTGTTAATAAAGTTTTCAATCAATCAATCACTCAATCATACACGGCACACTGAGGCCTACAACAAACTGACCGGATCTTCCTTTATTCATTATTGTTGATTGTACTGTAGCACTATTTTACTCTGTCCATTCTATTGCATAATGTTACTATCTATTCTATTCTACTATTCTATTATTGCACTGTATTATTTTACTCTGTCTATTGCTTTTTATTACAGGTTCAAAACTGTCAGGTATTAAACTGTGTGGGTATCAAACAAGAGACTGTCAGGCTTTAAAACTGTGTAGGACCCAGGCCTAGAACTGCACCCTGAGAGGGAACTGCACCCTGAGAGAGGGAACTGCACCCTGAGAGAGGGAACTGCACTCTGAGAGAGGGAACTGCACCCTGAGAGGGAACTGCACCCTGAGAGGGAACTGCACCCTGAGAGGGAACTGCACTCTGAGAGGGAACTGCACTCTGAGAGGGAACTGCACCCTGAGAGGGAACTGCACTCTGAGAGGGAACTGCACCCTGAGAAGGAACTGCACCCTGAGAGGGAACTGCACCCTGAGAGGGAACTGCACCCTGAGAGAGGGAACTGCACCCTGAGAGGGAACTGCACTCTGAGAGGGAACTGCACCCTGAGAGGGAACTGCACCCTGAGAGGGAACTGCACCCTGAGAGAGGGAACTGCACCCTGAGAGGGAACTGCACCCTGAGAGGGAACTGCACCCTGAGAGAGGGAACTGCACCCTGAGAGAGAGAACTGCACCCTGAGAGGGAACTGCACCCTGAGAGAGAGAACTGCACCCTGAGAGGGAACTGCACCCTGAGAGAGGGAACTGCACCCTGAGAGAGAGAACTGCACCCTGAGAGGGAACTGCACCCTGAGAGAGGGAACTGCACTCTGAGAGGGAACTGCACCCTGAGGGAACTACACCCTGAGAGGGAACTGCACCCTGAGAGGGAACTGCACTCTGAGAGGGAACTGCACCCTGAGAGAGGGAACTGCACTCTGAGAGGGAACTGCACTCTGAGAGGGAACTGCACCCTGAGAGAGGGAACTGCACTCTGAGAGGGAACTGCACTCTGAGAGGGAACTGCACCCTGAGAGGGAACTGCACCCTGAGAGAGGGAACTGCACCCTGAGAGAGGGAACTGCACCCTGAGAGAGAGAACTGCACCCTGAGAGGGAACTGCACCCTGAGAGAGAGAACTGCACCCTGAGAGGGAACTGCACCCTGAGAGAGGGAACTGCACCCTGAGAGAGAGAACTGCACCCTGAGAGGGAACTGCACCCTGAGAGAGGGAACTGCACTCTGAGAGGGAACTGCACCCTGAGGGAACTACACCCTGAGAGGGAACTGCACCCTGAGAGGGAACTGCACTCTGAGAGGGAACTGCACCCTGAGAGAGGGAACTGCACTCTGAGAGGGAACTGCACTCTGAGAGGGAACTGCACCCTGAGAGAGGGAACTGCACTCTGAGAGGGAACTGCACTCTGAGAGGGAACTGCACCCTGAGAGGGAACTGCACCCTGAGAGAGGGAACTGCACTCTGAGAGGGAACTGCACCCTGAGGGAACTGCACCCTGAGAGAGGGAACTGCACTCTGAGAGGGAACTGCACTCTGAGAGGGAACTGCACCCTGAGAGAGGGAACTGCACCCTGAGAGGGAACTGCACCCTGAGAGGGAACTGCACCCTGAGAGGGAACTGCACCCTGAGAGGGAACTGCACCCTGAGAGGGAACTGCACTCTGAGAGGGAACTGCACTCTGAGAGGGAACTGCACTCTGAGAGGGAACTGCACCCTGAGAGGGAACTGCACTCTGAGAGGGAACTGCACCCTGAGAGGGAACTGCACCCTGAGAGAGAACTGCACCCTGAGAGAGGGAACTGCACCCTGAGAGGGAATTGCACCCTGAGAGGGAACTGCACCCTGAGAGGGAACTGCACTCTGAGAGGGAACTGCACCCTGAGAGGGAACTGCACTCTGAGAGGGAACTGCACTCTGAGAGGGAACTGCACTCTGAGAGGGAACTGCACCCTGAGAGAGGGAACTGCACCATGAGAGGGAACTGCACCATGAGAGGGAACTGCACTCTGAGAGGGAACTGCACTCTGAGAGGGAACTGCACTCTGAGAGGGAACTGCACCCTGAGAGGGAACTGCACCCTGAGAGGGAACTGCACCCTGAGAGGGAGGTTCGAAGGGTCAAAGTGGGTATAAGACAGGAGGGAAGACTGTCAAGTTTTAAACTGTGGATATCAAACAGAGAAGGTAAAGACGACTTTGAACTGTTGAACAGAAATCCAGAACTATTTTATTGCACTGTAAAAAAAGATTATAATAATAATTTGCATGGAATAGCGCACAAACTAAAGTATGTTGAAATTAACTGGTTAGTCAGTCTTGGCCTATAAACAATGCCTGTCAAATGAGCCATACTATTGTCTCCATAGCTATAATACAGAACACACGATGGGTCCGCAAACATCGCTAAAATGGTCAATAACGCTGGCGCCATTGAGTAAAGATGGGAAAAGAGCGTGGCGGTCAATGAGTCAACAGGGACGGGGTTGAATGTGAACTAGATGAGGGAGGGAGGGACGTGAGTTTGTTTCTTCTCTGGTGTGAATCCTCATGTGTGTCTTTATATATGCCTTCCGAGTAAATCCTTTCCCACAAACTTCACGACTAAATGTTTTTTCCCCCGAGTATGAGTTCTGATATGTACTTTTAAGTCACGTTTTGCACCAAATATTTTATCACAGGGTGCAACTATAGGGCTTTTCCCCAGTATGGCTTCTCATGTGAAAATTCAGGTGTCCCTGTGTAGTATATCTTTTAGGACACAGTGTGCAACTATAGGGCTTTTCCCCAGTATGGCTTCTCATGTGAATATTCAGGTCTCGCTGTGTAATATATCTTTTAGGACACAGGGTGCAACTATTGGGCTTTTCCCCAGTATGGCTTCTCATGTGAATATTCAGGTATCTCCGTATAATATATCTTTTAGGACACAGTGTGCAACTATAGGGCTTTTCCCCAGTATGGCTTCTCATGTGTCTATTCAGGTCGCTCTGTGTAATATATCTTTTAAGACACAGGGTGCAACTATTGGGCTTTTCCCCAGTATGGCTTCTCTTGTGAATATTCAGCTCTCCCAGTGTAATATATCTTTTAGGACACAGTGTGCAACTATAGGGCTTTTCCCCAGTATGGCGTCTTATATGTTCTTTTAGGTGAGATTTTCGACTAAATCTTTTAGGACACAGTGTGCAACTATAGGGCTTTTCCCCAGTGTGGCTTCTCATGTGAATATTCAGCACTCCCTGTCTACTATATCTTTTAGGACACAGTGTGCAACTATAGGGCTTTTCCCCAGTATGGCTTCTCATATGTGCTTCCAAGAGTGTAATGCCAGTATATTTCTTGCCACAAAGAGTACATGTCCTGTGAGTTTGAAGGTGAAGTTTCAAGCTCTCTGTGGGTTCTAAATGTTTTCCACACAAACCACAGTCACTAGAATGGGCTTTAAGATGGGGCATTAAAGCGTTCCTATTAGGAAAACATTTCCCACACACTTTACAGCTCCAGGTCTCACATGGTATTTGGTTTGATAATTTCACCTCATGGGATGAAACCACAGAGCTCTTGAACTGGTTGCTGTTAGACAAACTCTGTCCTTTGTTTTTCTGTGTCTTCTTTGATGTCAGTGAGTTTAAACCAGGATGAGGTTCACTAGTCTCCAGCCAATCATCACTGTCATCAGTATCAGTTCCAGAAGAGTCTGAAGAGAGGAGCTGGCCATCTGTAGTTGGTTCTAAATCACCAGCTAAATTACTGACTGGTTCTGATAATCCACAGTCCTCTCCATCAGGTTCTGTTTTCATCTGTTCTGTTGAGGTGCTGGCTAGAGGCTCTGTCTCTCTGTTTTCCTCAGTCTGGGTTTGGTTAAACCATGAGGACTGAGGTGTCTCTTCATCATCTTCACTCTTCACAGGGACAGGGTTGAAAGTGAACTTGATACCAGCCTCCAGACCTTGAAGCTGCTCTCCCTCCTGACTGGTCCAGAGTTCCTCCTGTTCCTCTTTAATCTGTAGGAGCTCTGGGTCCTGGGTTTGGTTAAACCATGATAACTGAGGTTTCTCTTCATCATGTTCACTCTTCACAGGGACAGGGTTGTATGTCAACTTGATGATACCAGCCTCCTCCAGACCTTGAAGCTGCTCTCCCTCCTGACTGGTCCAGAGTTCCTCCTGTTCCTCTTTCATCTGTAGGAGCTCTGTCTGCTCCTGGCTCAGACTGGGGCTCCTCTCCTGCTGCTCAGGGGGAACCTCCTCTTCACAGACAGAGAGCTGTGGGGGGTCTGGAGGGAGGCAGAATAATAACATGAATAGTTGTAATTGCTGTCACCATTGGAAAGCCACCCATTTTAAGAATTCACACATGTTCTTCCTGTGCCCCAGGACAGTTCAGTCAGTATGTTCTTCCTGTGCCCCAGGACAGTTCAGTCAGTGACAAAACTGAGGAAAACAAAAATAAACCACGTGAACTTTGGAAATTACTCAATTTGCAGTAAAAAACTTAAAACCAGGTTCTCAAACATAAACATAAAGACGGACAACACGCTCATCACAGACAAACTGGATGTAGCCAATTACTTAAACACTTTCTTCACAAACATAGCCACAACACTGGTAAACAAACTACCCTCCCACTCAGGGCAGTATGGGGTAGAACACATAGTAGCATACTACAAGAACCTAGGCGTCCACAAAGACGACTTCAAACTGGAAATGGTAACTACAGATGAGGTACTCAAAAAACTGAGCGCCCTCCAACCGAACAAGGCCACTGGCCATGACAACATCCCCTCCAAATTCCTCAGAGACTCAGCAGCCGCCATCACCCCAGTCATGCCCCGATCACGTTTTTTTGCCACCGATACCGATCACCGATCGTCGTGAGCCATATCGGCCGATACCGATCCAATCGTTTTTGATAAAAATTTTTTTAAATTATTTTATATAATTTTTATATTATTTTATAAAATATATATATTATATAATTAGACTTGTACTTGTATTATCTGCAAGACATCGCCACCACGCAACAAGCTCCACTGTCTGTGTGTACTCCAGTAGCCTCCAGCCAGGGAGCGAAATTTACTTTTTGACTCACCGGCCAGTGGCGGGTAGATGGGAAGAATCTACCCGCCAAGCATATTTCTTACCCGCCAACTTTTTTTTGATAAAAAAAAAATTATTATTATTTTATATAAACTTTTTTTTTAATAAAATATATATATTATATAATCATACTTGTGATTGTGTTATCTGCGAGACTTCGCCACCTCGCTGTCTGAAAACAGCTCCACTGTCTGTGTGTATACTCGAGTGGCCTCCAGCTCCAGCAAGGATTCTCCGGCGCTTCAGCATGCAAAATGATTCTCCTGAGCTACAGCTGGACCCTATTCAGCAGCCCTCATGCGATGTAAGCCAGGGACTCGAATACGCATGTTGTTGTAGGACATTGATGTCAGGAGCTATAGCTACTGCTGGATGGCGTTGGGACAGCGCCTCAGTGAACTATTTAGTTTACTGCAACATTTCGTAGTGACTAGTGAGCTACCTAGCCAACGGAGGTATTATGCACTGGACTATTGCTGGAGCATTTGTTGATGTCGGGAGCTATCAGTAGCTAGCCGGCTGGATAACGTTACACAATGCCTCATGTATTAAACTAAGTGAATAGTTGACTGGGTCATTTTGTAACGGTAGCTAACGTTATCTCACGAAGGTCCCACACTGACTAGACTAACGTCTATGGAAGCAAATGAGTGCCAGAAGTATTTGAATTTTACCAGACACCGGTGACTGTCGGAGGCAATAGCCTCTGTTTACATGCAGCATACAGAAACAGGTGGGGAGGGGTAGGAGCAGCAATGCGCTGCGTGTCTGTGCTGAGACAGCGAGTGAGAACTCCGCTAAAGAATTGGATCATGATTTTCGGTTTTCACATGACTATTTGATTGCCCGCCACACGGCGGGCAGACCTCTCAGTGGGAGGCGCCAAACATAAAAACTGAGCGCCAATGGCGGGTGGCGGCCTCTAGTTTCGCCCCCTGCCTCCAGCTATGGCCAGGATTCTCCGGAGCTGCAGCTGGACCCTATACTCGAGTAGCCTGCAGCTACGGCCAGGATTCTCCGGAGCTGCAGCTGGACCCTATTGATCACATTCAACAACATACCCGAGCTCGAATACGCATCGAATGAGTGTTATAAAACATTGATATCAGGAGCTATCTGTGGCTACTGCTGGCCGGCTATATAACGTTGATACAGCGCCTCAGTGAACTATTTAGTTCAGTGGGACATTTCGTTTTGAACAGTGAGCTGGCGTCAGCTAACGTGAGCTAGCGGAGGTATCATACAGACTTGCTGGAGCGTTTGTTGATGTCAGGAGCTATCAGTAGCTGGCCGGCTAGATACCGCTCGGTTAGACAATGCCTCATCATGTATTGGACTGGAAGTGAATGGTTGACTGGGTCATTTTGTAACGGTAGCTAACGTTAGCTCAGGGAGACGCGTACATGCAGTTGTTGAGGTAGATAACCGTGATTATGTTTATTTATTTAGACTAGACTACACCGTGTTTGCGTGCGGGAGGGGCCGGAGGGAGGAGCAGACCACTGTGTGGGAGTGTGTGCAGCTCCCGGTGTCTGAGACAGAACTCAGCGAGTGAGATCGGTTTTGACGATCGGCGGAAATAAAGCATTATCACCGATCACCGATCGCATATTTATAGTGATTATCGGCCGATCGATCGGGGCATCCCTAGTCATCACACACATAATAAACCTCTCCATAAAACAGGGACACGTCCCCAAGGACTTCAAAATTGCGAGAGTAACACCCCTGCACAAAAAGGGCAGCAAATTAGACCCAGGCAACTACCGCCCTGTTTCTATCCTTACATCCATCTCGAAAGTCATGGAAAAAATAGTATACGAACAGGTCGAAAAGTACCTTGCGGAAAAAAATCTACGAATTCCAATCTGGCTTCAGAACATCCCACTCGACTGACACATGCCTTCTCTATTTGAACGGGCAAATACTGCGGCATGGTCATGCTGGACCTACAAAAGGCCTTCGACACTGTCAATCACACCATTCTGATTGACAAGCTAAAAGCAATTGGTTTTGATAGTTTATCAGTGAGCTGGATACAATCCTACCTGGAGGGGAGAGAACAGATGGTGGAGGTAAACGGTACCCTACCCCCCCCCCCCTCACAGTGAACTGTGGTGTTCCACAAGGAAGCATACTAGGACCGCTACTGTTCCTAATTTATGCAAATGGCATGTCGTCAGCTTGTGACTGCAACTTGTTCCTGTTTGCGGACGACTCAGCCCTGCTGGTCTCTGACAAGAACAAGTTACAGGTTGAAAAAACCCTCAGCTCGGAACTAGGCAAAATCTGCATATGGCTCGCAGACAACAAACTATCATTACACATGGGCAAAACAGAGTCTGTTACGAAGGATCAGATTAAACCGAATATATATATTTATTTATGGATATATATTGAATAGTATTTGTATATCGTTTGATATCCCTTGTATATTCCTTGTACATATACACGGAATATCCCTTTAGCCTACTATAGCCCATAATAGTTCATTCTCTTATTGGACAAAAGGACCAGGTGCCAGGGGACCAGCCCCTGGCGTCAAGTTCAAAGGTACCGACGAGACATGTCCGTACTAGCCCCGGCTCCGCTCAGGGATACGGCTACCGAAATGAGAGTGGCACTATTTGTTCACCGTGCATATAAATATGGCGCAAGTAAATGTAGAAATCCCTTAGTCCTTACCCTTCTACCATACTTATCAATACAGTCAGGGAATTGTACCCCTCAGTTACAATTGGTCCTTCGAGCCGGATGGTAATTAGTGTAATATTAATATAGTGGTATTAATATTGAAATGGCCTATGATGAACACTCCACGAAACGGTCCTCCTAAAGTAGAACGCCCGCAGCGTAGACGGCAGCCACCTCAGTACTTAGAGGATTACGCTGCCAGTATACTACCTAGCCTTCTACAAACGGTAAACGCGGTAAAAGTAGAAAGTAAAATTATGTCCGACCCTATCAACCAGGATACCCCGACCACAGAGGCCCTAGTGGGTTCTAATGTAACTGACCAAGCTCACGGTGGGGACCAGGAGGGAACTGACACGACTTTACCCCCCGCCAAGACCGAAGAAGTAGTCCCCGAAGAGCTCCGGGAGGAAGACAACCCTCCAGAGATGGAACTCTGCACGGAACAAGATGAGGAGAGCGCCGAGGAGATAGAGCTCCAGGACTCCCCGCAGGGGAACGCATCCCCAACGAGTACTGCCAGGAGCGGATCACCTCAACCAGCGTCTTCCCCCAGCGAGGCGGACAGGATGCTGGCACAGGCGTTCCTCGCCAGCCTAGCAGCCTCTACGGAGCGCGATCGACTCCAAGCACAGACGCTTAGCGAGCGCGAACAACTCCAAGCACAGATGCTTAGCGAGCGCGAACATTCTACCATTGAAAGAGAACGCCTCCAAGCGCAGCAACGGAGCGACGACGAGCGCATACGGCTGGAGATGAGACGCCTTCAGACGGAAGAGAATATGGCAAGAGACCAGGCCGACACCGAGCGTGCCGCTGCCGGTGCCCAAAGAGAAGCAGAGCGCGACATCGCTCTCACCAAGCGCGAAGCCGAGCGCGACCGATTACAAGCGCAGCTAATGGAGCAGCTGATCGCCAGGGCAACACCCCCTCCCTCCACAAGGGGTTCCAGGGCCTCGTCAAGACACGGGTCAAGGGCACCCTCCCCTAACCGATTAAGCGACCCTGAGCCCGACCACCAGAGAGAGTCTATACCCCCCTCCGAACTCCTTCCCCGACTGGTCCCAGTGAGACCCAGCTACAAGGAAGGAACGGCGTACACCGCGGAGAGGCTAAATAGACGACTACAGGATCTAGATGACCTGGCAGAGGAAGAAGAGGGAGAAGAGGAGAGTCAAGCCCGACAGCAGCACATTACTCCACAGGACCAGGAGGTCCAGTACAGCCCAGGCTATACCCCCGCGGCTCTGCGCTACAGACCCCCGACTCTATTCACGGGTGAGCATGACGCACGACCAGTCCCGAGGAATAGTACCTGGACCAGCGGGCCATGGTACCCTGCCGGTACCAGCCCACCGAGAGGCGTAAGAGGAGACTCGCCTAGGAGGCCTCTCTTCCAACGCTCACCGATGTGCCAGCCATCCACGGCGTCATACATTGGCACACCGACGTTTCCAGACTTCACCCATGAGAACCGAGCACAGTACACGGAGCTACGGATGTGCTTAGAGACAATGATGGTGGATGTAGCTGATGAACGCCACAAGTATGCTATCCTATTGAAGCACCTGAAAGTGCCCAGAGCGCACAACATAGCGCTGGCCTATGCCACCTCCACTACCCCATACACAGCAGCTCTAGCAGCACTAGACCAAAGATATGGACGTATATGGGATTACGTAATACAAGAGATAAGGCATATTGACCGCCTACCCCCAGCAACAGACAATCGCTCACTAGACGACCTGTCTATCAAAGTACAATCCCTGGTAGGGATGCTGGGGGCGCAACGAGAAAAGGGTATGCATGAACTATACGCAAACTCGAACGTCGAGAGGATTTTAGAGAAACTGCCGCCCGCCCGACAGGAGCGCTTCAGGCGGCAAAGAGACCACCGTGATCCTAACGGTCCCGAGCCATCCCTCCTAGACCTAGCCGACTTCCTGGCGAGAGAAGTCAGCAGCCTACGGTTGGATACGTTCGTGCGGAGCACACCAAGCTCCAGAGAGGGACCTAGGAGAGCAAACGATGGCCGAAGATCGGTGACTGTCATGCACCAATCAGAATCAGTACCGAGCAGCAAGAACCACAGTACCCCCTCGATGAAAGAGAAGTGGAAGATGGTGTGCCCGTACTGCGAAAAGGAACACTGGTTGTCACAATGTGACCTGTTCAAGAAGATGACCGCTGAAGAAGTGAGTCAATGGATAAAGTCCAACAGGCGCTGTTACCGATGTGCGCGCGGTCACATGGCAGCCGAGTGCCGCCTCAAGAAGAGGTGTAGTCGGTGTGACGGAGCCCACCTAGATGTCCTACACGACAGTAACAGAAGAAAGCCTGCACCATCCAGCAGCACAAAGGCAAGTGTTATGTACATTGACCCCGCTAGCAGCAGCGGCGCCCAGGTGCTCTTAAAGGTGGTCCGCGTAACACTGAGTTACCAAGATAAGGTCATGGACACTTACGCCGTCCTTGATGACGGGTCAGAGAAGACCCTTCTCCTCGCGTCCGCTGCGGCCCAGCTGGGGCTGCGGGGGAGCGAGAACCAGATGACGATTCGGACAATAAGAATAGATCTAAAGACGATAAAGGGCGAGAATGTCTCCTTCACTATCGCAGCAAGCGGGCAGCCAGAGAGACGGTATAGGATTACTAATGCTTTCACCAGCCAAGAAATAGGACTATCGCAGTACACCTACCCCATCGCCAAGCTGATGGATAAATATGTGCACCTGCGTCAACTACCTATCCCGCTCATAGACGGTGCCACCCCGACCCTGCTGATAGGCTCCGACCATGCAGACCTCATAGTCCCGATAGACCGGGTCCATACAGGACCCAGAGGTTGTCCTGCAGCAGTCGAGACCCGCCTAGGATGGACATTACAAGGCCCCCTCGCCAAGTCTCTTAACCGAACAGCAGCCACTAGCTGCCTCCACTCCAGAGCGACAGAAGAAGACACCACACTCCTGCAGCATGTCGAGAGGCTATGGACACTAGAGACAATGCCCTTTAAGAACGAAAAGAAAGACATTCGTTCCAAGGAAGACATTTACGCTATAGCCCTCCTCGAGCAAGGGACAAAGAGTCACAGTCAACGGAGTGATGAGATACGCAACTCCACTCCTGAGGCGAGAGGGAATGCCCACCTTTCACGCCCCAAAAGAAGCGACGGAGCGGTATCTATTGAACACAGAGCGGCGCCTAGCCAGAGACCCCGCTCAAGAGACTGTGTACCGCGCTGAGATTAACAAGCGAATCACAGCGGGACACATAAAGAAAATTGACTGGCGACGTCGTGCGCTGCTCCGCGCCTCCCTGATCAAAGACGGCTTTGATCTCCGGCAGCGGGCCAGCAGCGACCCGCAAGTATTGCGCAGCCTCTCCCCCGAGGACAAGGCAGCGAGCAGCGACACCTGGATGGCGACCATCCCAGGAGAAGCCCAAGAAATGACACTAGGACTAGTCTGGCGCTTCAAAACAGACTCGCTCCATTATAGACACAAACCCCTGACCAAGGAGCAGGGAAGGTCGACGGCAATACCGACCACCAGACGGAGTGTATACAGAACACTCGCCAGACAATATGACCCGTTGGGATGTATTCTACCTTACACCACCAGGGCAAAGATGATTGTAAGAGCGCTATGGGACAAGGACCAGGGCTGGGACGATCCCATACCCGAACACCTTGCATCCACATGGAGAGAGTGGGAGACGGAACTCCGCTCACTCCCAGGTGTTAATATACGCCGCAGCTACTTCCCACCCACAGTGAGGCCAGAGACATGCAAGATGGACCTGCACGTATTCAGCGACGCCTCCGAAGTAGCCTACGGTTCGGTGGCCTACTTGCGTGCCCGAGAGGAGGGAGGAGAAATACATACTGCTTTCATCCTGGCTCGCTCAAGAATAGCCCCACGAAAGCAACAATCTATCCCGCGTCTAGAGCTCTGCGCAGCCCTAGCAGGAGCGCAGCTCGCCACGTTAATCCAACGTGAACTCACCATCCCGGTGCAAAGAACAATCTTGTGGTCAGACTCCACGACCGTACTCACATGGATCCGGTCTGATTCGTGCAGATACAAGGTCTTCGTGGGAGTCAGAGTCACCGAGATTCAAGAGTTAACAGAAGTAGCGAGCTGGAGGTATGTGGACACCAAACACAACCCAGCTGACGTCATCACCCGGGGAATGTCCCTGGATGACCTCACCCGTCACAACCTCTACAGTGACGGACCAGAGTTTCTCAAGCTCCCCGAAGAAGAGTGGCCTACACCCACCCCACGGGAGGCGAGTAAAGAGGAGGCCGAAAACAAGAAACCTATGTTCTGTGGATTGAACACACTCGTCTCCACAGATCCCGACATAGACGATTGCCTCACCCTACAGAGTGCGCAGCTAAAGACATTTCTGTGGCACCACCCAGAGGTTCAGCCCACGACTGACATTTCAGCAGCTGACTACGAAGAAGCAGAACTTCTTCTACTACAACGAGCCCAGAGAGACTCGTTCCCCGATGAGCTAGCCTGTCTACAGGGAGCAAAGCCCGTCCCATCAGACAGCAGACTGCTCCACCTAGCCCCCGAGAGCGACGCCCATAGTCTCATCAGAGTGGGTGGTCGTCTGCGGAGAGCCCCAGACTTACCGGATGACGTCAAGTACCCGATAGTCTTGAACAGCCGACACAAGGTCACAGAGCTGATCATAAAGAAATACGACGGGGATGTGCACCACGCAGGGGCAGAGAGAGTCTTCGCGGAGATCAGACGTCGTTATTGGATACTGCAAGGGAGAGAAGCAGTGCGGCGCTTCCAGCGAACCTGTCTAGACTGTCGTAAGTGGCGAGCCCAGCCCAGTATACCCCGGATGGCTGACCTACCTCCCTGTCGCCTCCGACTCGGCGACAAGCCTTTTCACTCCACCGGTATGGACTGTTTCGGCCCGCTGTATATAAAGAAAGGAAGAGGAACCGAGAAGCGGTGGGGTATTGTATTCAAATGCATGACCACCAGAGCGATACATATCGAACTCCTTCCAACCATGAGCACAGACTCATTCCTTATGGCCTTCCGAAGATTCACATCACGGAAAGGAAAACCGTCTACATTATTGTCTGATCACGGGACAAACTTCAAAGGCGGAGAAAGAGAGCTGAGAGAGAGCTTCCAAGCTATGGGCCCAGAACTTAAGACCCACCTCGCTCCATCCCAGATTGACTTCCAGTTTAATCCCCCGAACGCACCTCACTTCGGTGGAACTTGGGAACGAGAAGTACGTTCCATAAAGACAGCCCTGTACGCCGTGCTTGGGGCCCAGACCGTAGCGGAAGAAGTCTTAATGACAGTCCTCACGGAGATCGAGGGAGTATTGAACTCAAAGCCCCTCGGTTACGTCTCAAGTGATGTAGCAGATGTCGACCCAGTCACCCCCAACACACTCTTGATGGGGCGGCTGGACCCCGCGCTACCCCAGACAATGTACAGGCCTGAAGAAGCGAACGGCCGAAGAATGTGGAGGTACAGTCAAGTACTGGCTGACAAGTTTTGGAACAGCTTCCTACTCCACTACCTACCGTCTCTACAGACCCGCCAGAAATGGGTGAAAGAGAGAGACAATTTGACAGAAGGAACAGTCGTCATGATTATCGACCAGTCACTACCCCGAGCTATGTGGCCGGCTGGCCGCGTAAGCAAAGTGATCACCGGTGCCGATGGAAAGGTCCGAGCAGCTGAAGTGCTCGTCCAAGGGCGGACCTACACCCGACCCGTGGCGAGGCTAATAGAACTGCCAAGGCTCCCCGATACTATCGATGACGACCATGACCCCATGACTTTGTGAACTGACTGACCCTCACAGCGGACATTGAGTAGTGGACAGTGCGGTTAATCTGTCTCTGCTTAGCTAATTAGGTGGGACTAATTAGGGGGCGGCTGTTACGAAGGATCAGATTAAACCGAATATATATATTTATTTATGGATATATATTGAATAGTATTTGTATATCGTTTGATATCCCTTGTATATTCCTTGTACATATACACGGAATATCCCTTTAGCCTACTATAGCCCATAATAGTTCATTCTCTTATTGGACAAAAGGACCAGGCGCCAGGGGACCAGCCCCTGGCGTCAAGTTCAAAGGTACCGACGAGACATGTCCGTACTAGCCCCGGCTCCGCTCAGGGATACGGCTACCGAAATGAGAGTGGCACTATTTGTTCACCGTGCATATAAATATGGCGCAAGTAAATGTAGAAATCCCTTAGTCCTTACCCTTCTACCATACTTATCAATACAGTCAGGGAATTGTACCCCTCAGTTACAGAGTCCATTCTCTTCGGTTCAAATAACAAACTCAGCAAGACCGACGGCTTCTCAGTTACAGTGGGTGACAATATTGTCACAAGGAAAGATGAAATTACCTACCTGGGTTCCATCCTAGAGGCTAATCTCTCCTGTGACAAAATGGCATCCAATGTAGTAAAAAAAGTCAATTCTTTTCGTCGATTCTTGTACCGGATCTCCTCTCTGGTAATCAAGAATACCCTGAAGACTCTGGCAGGAGCACTCATTCAAGGGTACTACGACTATGCTTGCACCTCATGGTACCAAAGCACCTCAAAGGCACTAAAAACCAAATTACAAACATCTCAAAACAAACTAGTCAGACTACTGCTTGACCTGACTCCTAGAACCCACCTCACCCCTGCCCACTTTGCCAACCTAGGATGGCTTAGAGTAGACAACAGAGTACAGCAACTTGCAATGGGCCTGGTCTACAAGATACACTACACAATGTACATGTCAAAATACTTCCCAAAGGTCAGTGAGTTGGTGGATATTTTCAATGTTTTAGCTAATTTAGATTTAAATTGTATAATTCCCATTTTAAAATGTTTTACCATGGTATGTTTGGTATCCTTTCTTTCAGCACAGCCTCACATATATGACCTGACAGTTAGTTTTCATATTGTATAATACTGTATACTGCATAATGTACAACACAAAACACAAAATCGGATTGAGAAAATGTGTTATTTTTACTATGAACCAATGCAAACATATTCAATCAAGCATATAAAACTGTGGAAATGCACCCTAGGTAGCATATTTACATAAACAAAAGAGAACAGAACAGAATTCAATTTACAAATCATTATTTTCTCCATACACAGGTAATAAACACAGACGAAAATTTGATTCTCAATCACCAGCATGCTTCTTTTTTTTTTACAAAAAGTCAGTAAAAGTAAGTTTTTTACAAAAAAAAGTTAAAAAAATAAGTTTTACAGTAAAAAAGTAAAAAATAAGTAAAGTGGGATATTCAATATACATATATACAGTACACATATGACTAGAGTGCAGTCATAGAGTGCAGGATGCCTGAGGTGTATCCAAAAGAAATATATACACTACACTCATGTGTACGTACGTGTATGTGTGTGTGTGTGTGTGTGAGAGACACTGCTCAATTGTGCCACGCAGTAAAACAGTTTCTGTCTATGAAGAGTTATAACTAAACAAAAGCACTAATAATAATAATAATAATAATAATAATAATAATAATAATAATAATAATAATAATAATAATAATAATAATAATAATAATAATAATAAGTCTCTCACCTGATTGATTGATTGAAAAGTTTATTAACAGATTGCAGAATGGGTACAGTACAGTACAGCTCAGTACATACAATTGTTAAGGGGATGCAGACCAGAGAAAGACTTTCGTCTTGTTTACATCAGGGTCCCCCATTTTCAATTCATCATAACATATATGACATACATGACATACAGATAGACAGTACTGCTACATCTATACATTTATGACATACCTGTCTTGGTTAGCCCTCCTTCCATGTCTCGCCTGCACTGAACTGGTTGAAGGCAGGTCATCTGCTCCTTGCTCCTCACTGTAGAAAATAAAAAGCACATTATTTTCAACATTCAACAAGGAATCTCTTATCTTATACAGCACACAGCACAGCACATATACACATATTTACAATCCAAAGAGTGTTCTTTGCAAACCCAACAAGTACAGTAAGAGTGTGACTGACTAAACATAAGCAATAAATCTCCAAAATAAGTGCCTTTACCTTGTGTTGTTGTCATCTACAAAAGATGAAGATTCTTCTACTTCTACTTCTACTGCTACTGCTACTACTACTACTACTACTACTACTACTACTACTACTACTACTACTACTACTACTACTACTACTACTAGACTACTACTACTACTACTACTACTACTACTACTACTACTACTACTACTACTACTACTACTGCTACTACTACTGTTATAAGTCGAACTACTAAAGCTAAAGTTTTGCTGGCTGGAAAAACGTGTGTTCTGCAGAAATGATCTTGTAAACAACGGATCGCTCACTTACATTCTTCTTCTACTGCTCTTTTCTGGCAGTCAACTTCCGCCTCCTTCAGCACTTTCTCTCACTTTTTTCGGCTTGATTCTAGCACAACAAATGGCCAAGATGAACAGGCTTGTTCGAGATGGATTTCGGTTTGCCTCGACTAGTAGACGAGAGTAGCCGAGTGAAGCCGGGGGAGGAGTTAAAAAGGCGGACACTGCCGATTTCACGAGAGCCTCTCGCCTAGTCTCGCATGGCAGATACGCTTTCACGTCACCACACACACATTACACCGGTTCCTGACAGGGAGCGAGCGAGCGAGCAAACTAGAGACGAAATCGCGCGCGACACTGTCCTGACTGATATGAGGCGGCGCGTGTCCGAGTGTGTCTGTGTGTGTGTGTGTTACCTGGAAGCACACATGGGGGGGGCCTGCGATTCTTGACCAATAAAAAGTGTTTAGGGGCGGGACTCGGCCGTGTAATCGCTCAACTAGAGACACAGCGAGCGAATGAGGGATTGATTGATTGATTGAAAACTTTATTAACAGATTGCAGAATGGGTACAATACAGTACAGCTCAATACACACAATTGTTAAGGGGATGCAGACCAGAGAAAGACTTTCGTCTTGTTTACATCAGGGTCCCCCATTTTCAATTCATCAGGACATATATGACATACATGACATACAGATAGTCAGTACTGCTACATCTATACATCTATGACATACCAGATTTGCAAATACAGTACTGTTTGTGATACAGAAGGAGTCAAGAAAAGGGAGTATATACATTTGACGTAGAAACTGTACATTGGAGGAGGTTGGGTGGGGGGGGTTGGGTACACTGGGATACTGACAACCACACTGGGCAACCTACATTGGAGGTGGTTGGGGGGGGGGGGGGGCACACTGTATAAACAAGCAAAACTGTACATTGAGGGGGGGGAGACTCTGTACAAACAAACAAAATTGTACATTGGACTATTGACAAAACCATACTAGGTAAATGACTGTACATTGGAGGGGGTTGGGTTAGGATATTTACAGGGGCCAGTGTTGAATTGCAGTCTCCCGTAGGTGTCTCTTGAGAGAGGTTTTGAAAGTGGGTAGTGATCCACATTCCTTTACAGCTTTGGGTAGGGCGTTCCACATTGATGTGGCATAATTGCGAAACGTGTTTAGTCCCTTATTTGAGCCGAATCTGGGTTTAACATGATTTGTGGAGCTCCCTCTGGTGTTGTGATCGTGGTATTCACTGACCTTTGGGAAGTATTTTGCCATGTACAGGGGTGGACGACATCGCTGCTCAGTTCGCTGTCGCTCGCGGCAGGTCAGGATAGTCTGATTGAAACAAATACATTTTAATCATTTTCGCAATCACGCTCGCTCGCGTCGCTCCCTGTCATGAAGGGGTGTTACACACCTGTCCAGCTCATTATAATGCGATGGCCGTGTGCAAAATTAGATCAGATTCAAATGTACAGCACACCATATACTGCTATGGTGGAATATACTATTCATATATACCATAATGTATACCATCTTGTTGCGCGCTCCTGGCCGCACGCACACACAACACACTGCTGAATAATTCTGTTTTGCATCAATATATATATGTATACTGATCTGATAAGGCATATTCTTTTATTGACCTTGAAAGATGAGGAGAGGGTGTTTAGCAATCAAATATTTATTACAGAGTGAATATTCAATATTACAGAGTATTTACACAAACAGCTGAGAGTGGAGAATTCAACTTAGCTTCGGTGAAGGCAGAGCAGAAGTCTCCCTGGTCCGAATCACATTGTCATTTTTATAGTCAGCTGGTTGGTTTTCTGAGCGAATGAGGTGGCTTTCTTCCAAATTAGCATGAAGAAAGGTTCAGGCCTTTAAACAATGTCTAAATAAGGTAAACAGTTGAAATGACAAGGGTCTAGAATTACATCTGTCTCCTGGTAGTTTCAGACAGCTGGGGTCATGGTGACACATAGGCCTGTTTTAATACCATATCATAATAACACATTTGAATGGTACACACATTTGTAGATATCTTATGGTTTTTACAATTGATAAATGGATTGATTCATAGGTATTATACATTATTCTAGATCCTGACAATGCTCCCTGTCAGTGGTCAGCCAAAACCGTCACCTCATCAGTTCTTGGGGCTGTGTGGCTTTTTACCAACAGCTGCACTGACCCTTCCGGTAACAAATAGATTGTGACACCTCAGTTTGGCCACAGAATAGGAAGACATAAAATACATGTATCTAGGGACATAAATAAATAGATTTTATCCCACAATCCCCCCTTTCACATCATTAATGATGTGAACAACCTAAAGATATAAAACAAAATGACCAAAACTCTCAGAACACCAACCATAATGATATGGAAAAAACCTCCAACCCTTTGTATGAGCGCGAAAACCCCTGCGACCAGTCGTTACTTTTGCAGGGGAAACTCTTACTCACCATCCCACTGGCCTTAGCGATCATATTCCTCAGAATACACAAAGGGTGAGACTGCATAAGCAGTAGAACATAAGGCATAGAACTGAACAATAAAAGCATCAATAGTACACAATAAGAGCATCAATAGTACAGTTGTATAACACATCCATAATACAAGGAAATAAACACTGGCTCTATAAATCATCAAGGAAAAGGGAATGGAAAAACGGGGCCCCTCATAGTTATGTATTGAAATAAAATACCACCCCCCTTTTGCGTGGTGAATCAAAATATAGCAATGACAATCAATATGAGGAGAACTTTCATTCACTCAAAAATTCCTTTCATTTTACCAGTAGGGCAAGCCTGGGGTGGAAAAATGTTCCGGAGTCTTTATTGACTTCCCATCTGGTTCACTTTCATACTTTTCATACTCACTTTCAATCGATGTAAACCTTTGTATGCAACAATGATATCTGTTTCCAAATTTAAATGAAAAGGCATAAATAGACTACATCTGCTTACCTATGTACTGATAATATAACGTATATAACTCATATCATAACTGGTTGCGTCAGTTTAATTCATATAACATATCAAACCTTATATCGGATTCCAGGGGCAGAGACATTTTTATAAATGAAATAAATCCTATGATCTCCTTGTAGTATAGTCTTCTGCTGTTGATTATATACTGTATGTAACTCCTGCAATGTAGTTGAGGGTCCAAGGGTCACTGGTGATGAAGGGTCCAAGGGTCACTGGTGATGAATTGTCTATAGCAAAAGTGGTCAACATTGTTCTTTTCACAGTCTAGCATGTGTTGTGGCCGCTCTTACTCATACCATACTCCTTTCCCAAGTCTGCAATCTGCGGGAGACAACATCTTTTCCCCCTTCATGTATTCGCCGCTGCTTCATGCTGAATGTATAGCAAGGAGGTCACTCCATGTGACACCGGGCTGTGTCCAGGCTGGAGACGTCCACGAGTGAAGAGTAGTCCGGGGTTGTGTGATCCACGGTGGTGAAGCCTCCCTCGGATGGGGAGTGGCAGGGGCACAGGCCTCATATCCAGCCTCGGTGATGATCTGATGAGCCTCAGGTGTGTAGGTTGACCAGGTAGATGGCGTGGAGAAGGAGGAACAGGAAGCTGCCCATATAAGGGCGTGGAGACTGCTGCCAGACAGGGGAGAGAGAGAGAGAGCCTGGCTGTGGCTGTAACATGTATCGGATTCTTCTCCCTCCGGTGAGCCAAATGTTCTAGATGTGTGATGACACTAGCAATGGAGCAACCAAACGTTTCTTGGTCCTTTTCCTCTGGGCAGGTAGTGGCTCCTCAGCTAATTTGATTATATTCTAGAACCATTCAGGATTGACCTCTGAACTTGTTCATTATTTTGTTGAGTACTAAACCAACCTATAAGTCTAGTAAATATAGTCAAGTAGCCACCATTAATTAGGAACTATTTTCCATAAAGTCTCCTATTGTGGCATTCTCTGTCTATATATTCTTAATTTTCTAAAAATTAATCTAATTTAGTATCTGTCCCTGGAATCCCCCCCCCCCTTTAAATTTACCTTAAATTTACTCCCACTGAAAACAGTAACCCGAGAATTTAATCTAAACTGCGCGGTAACGGAACAACCATGTCAAATTATTATTGTTAATATTATTCTAATCGCTCTCCTACATTCCATCTCTTTTTCCAATGATGTAATCAAATTGAACCTATAAACAAATGTAAAAAGGTGCTACAAAGGTTTCTATATTCCTACAATACTCTCCTCACACTCTTTACTTCCAAGCTTCCTCAATTTTTCAAAAGCAGAAGGAACAAAACAGATACACATTGAAACACTTATTAATGACTCACTTAAAGAAACAAACAGACAGACAAACAGAGCACAATAAGGTAATTCAGGGTTTACCCCCCTTTCGTGATGACCTTATTATTTAAACCTAGTAAATGAAAGATACTTAAGCTATTTATTCATTCCAAATTATCCCTGTGGTTTTATCCTATTTTAAATGTATTGTCTTTCCAAGCATCGCAATACCAGTTTTAATTAAAATAACTTAATTTTGGCCAAAATTAGGTAATATCAATTATTTTATCTGTCTTCTAATTTGTATCGGAACCAAGTCTTAAGATATGGAATTATAGGACAGGATGATAGGATGCACTTTTTGATTGATTACCCGATCCATGAAAAACCTAAATTCAACTGCAGTATACCTTTTCCCCAAAAGAGAGTGACATCGATCGTGCCATGACTACCAGAATGGTCTAATCTAAAGGAGACCAGGTCCCTGGACACTGGTCAGCTGCTGTTGTCAACCAGCCTTAAACCCAAACACCTATGCTAATGTTGACTTACAGTATTTACCCCCTAATCAGAACCCCTCTTTTACCCTGTTTTAATGAACAATTGGACCAGTATAGTAAGTTAGGATGGGCCAGTATGGGTAGGAGAGTTTTTGATGAACCAGTACAGGTAGGTTAGTTTGGATCTTTTCCGGCCAGAATAGAGGCTAAACACGCCCCTTTAACTTGAATTTGGTTGCCGGCGGCCATCTTTTCACCAGAAAATCCTAGCTCCACTGTAGTCATTGCGTTGAATTTTTGGACTCGTTCAGACAAAACGTCTTGATAATTGTTCCCTTGAAAGGACATTCGTTTTTTGGTAGAAAGAAAATGTTGAACCAAAGCGGTACTGTCTGACAACATAACGCGTCCATCCCTGACATGGTTTGAACACGCAGGGCAAGAGAGAGAGAGAGGCAGGACAACAATTGACTACTTCCATTGTAGTCCATCATATTAATACATCTCTTATCAATGGTCCCCCAGAGCTGTCATTCCGTGTCAACCAGGTTGAATACTTCATAATGAGATTTAACTATGCAAAGAATGACAGCATCTAATCAGTACAACAGGAAGCCGTCAATATATAAATTATGATGTAAATCACTTATCCGCAATGCACTACTTACTCACAGTTGATCTAAAAATATACTCAATTACTTTCTGTCACTCAATTGTCACCCACTCATCCATTTATCAATCAGACACCCCATTCATCCAGTCAGCAGTCAATACTCAATCACTCAATCCACCCATCAAAGTTGTGCTTCTATTCAGCCGCGGATATATAGGCGAGGCGACTGAAGCAGCCGCCTTATGGCCCGCGGGGGGTCTAGGGCCCGGGCCCGGCCCGGGACTGAATGGAGTTGCCGTTCGTTCGTGGGACTGGATGACAGACTGCATTGCGCCATGCCCCGGGCCCGGGTCCTATGTTCCCCGGGCCCCCTATGTTTCCCATGTTCCAAAAGGGTTCTATGTTCTCCGGGCCCCCTATGTTCCCCCTATGTTTTCCCGGTAGCGATAAAGGCTCGCCCCAGGCTCGCCACAGCAGTGGATGGATTTAAAAGATAGGGCACTTTTATAGATAATTTATTTGTATCGCAACGGAGTCATGGATCTAGTCGTGCCACGTAGCATTATGTCGAATAAATTCAAATAGAATAAACAAGTCTAAAACAAAGACTTTTAAACGAAGTTTAGCCTATTAAATCATTTTATAAGCGTTCGTTTATTTGTGGTCTGCGTGAGAACACTGAAGCAACAATCTGCAGAACACCAGCCCAGCCCAGCCCTCCCCTCTCCTCTCCTCTCCTCTCCTCTCCTCTCCTCTCCTCTCCTCTCCTCTCCTCTCCTCTCCTCTCCTCTCCTCTCCTCTCCTCTCCTCTCCTCTCCTCTCCTCTCCTCTCCTCTCCTCTCCTCTCCTCTCCTCTCCTCTCTCTGTCCCCACGCTGTCAGGCAGATGGTGGTTGCTTCAGTTCTCACACAGACCGCAAATAAACGAATGCTTATAAAATGATTTAATAGGCTAAACTTCGTTTAAAAGTCTTTGTTTTAGACTTGTTTATTCTATATGAATTTTGTCTACATAATGCTACGTGGCACGACTAGATCCGTGACTCCGTTGCGATACAAATGAATTATCTATAAAAGGCTTTTAAAATCCACTGTTGTGGCGAGCCTGGGGCCTGCTTTATACCGCCGCTGCAGTGCAGAGAACACTCTCCGTGGTGCTGAAACGTTTTTCCTGTTTTATTCCACTATTCCAGGAATTTCCAGAATTGTGTGCGAGAGATATTGGGATCATAGGAGAGAGATGGGAGAGAGACCTGCATGACCAAGCTTGGCTTCACAGTAGAAGAGAGAAGACAAAAGCGATTTGATCACTTTATTTTTTTATGACCCTCCATGCTCCGTGACTTTCCTTATTGAAGCGTTCTTATTAATGTCCGTGTTGCGCACACGTGGGAGGAGGGAGGGATGTCCCGGTGACCCTCCATGCTCCGTGACTTTCCTTATTGAAGCGTTCTTATTAATGTCCGTGTTGCGCACACGTGGGAGGAGGGAGGGATGTCCCGGTGACCCTCCATGCTCCGTGACTTTCCTTATTGAAGCGTTCTTATTAATGTCCGTGTTGCGCACACGTGGGAGGAGGGAGGGATGTCCCGGTGCCGGGTCAGGTGGTGTTGGTCGGGGGGGGGGGGTGGGGGGGGGGGGGGCCCGAGCTGGCCCGAGCTGTCAAGAGCTGTCAATCTCGCCTCAGGGCCCGTGGAGCATTCCAACCGCCACTGCTTCTATTGGTTGTAACTTAATAGGCCAGGTTACATGATTAATGAATTATATTTTATATGTTAATATCGATTATTGTTTATATTTACATTACATTAAAGCCAAGAGATACTATTATTTACGTCCATCGTCACATTAGTTGGTAGGAATACAAGTTCCAGAATGCCTTGCGTCTATTTGTCTGCTCAGAGCTAGAGAGACACACAGGCGCGAGGATAGTGTATTGGAACTTGACGTTTGGACAATCTATTATTTTTGGGAAGTAGTTATTCTACACGTCTATCTTTTGTCCTTTAAACTTCTATTAATTTCCCAGGCCCTCTTTTAAACAAACACTCACCTTAACACTAACTTTAAGCACTTTAACACTACATTTTATTTATCTATTATTGAAGAGATTTGTACTATATTCATAACCCATTTGCACCTTACCTTAAAGTTTTGTATTGTCTGCATTGTACCTCACTGTATTTAGATTTTACGTCATACTTCAGATTGCATGTTGTATTGTATAATATACCGTATCTTCTCTAATATTGGACGGGTCTTGTATTTACCGTCCTCAGCTCCAAAGAGCACCAGGCCTTTAGAGGCCTATATAAGAGGCAGGCCTTAATTTCATTTATTTAGACTAACATTATTTAAATATTGATTAACGTAATTCACACACTGAAGTTGGAGAGTAGGGAAACCCGTTAATGTGGTCAGAGTGTAGTGGGAACGGTAGAGAGAGACAGTGCTTAACCAGCATTTTCCAAGAGTTTATCTCATTCTGTATCACGGCATGATCATTCATGCGACCTTGTATTGGAAGCCGGCCTATATTTATTTTGTCTGCATTTATCAAAGAGGCCCGTCCTCTCCACTATTAGAGGATTTACGGCATTTCTTTTCTATTCACTGTTTTCTATACTGTAAAAACACTCTCCGGGGCAAGCATTTTACCGTAAAGTACATGTATTTTATTGTGATAAGTGATGAACAAACAGCCTTAAAAGTCTATTAAATTAACTAAGGGTTATCGAGTTTATTCAGCATAGCATGACTAATGTCCTATTTTGTGTGATTTTATTACTGCACCTTAAGTTTGAGTCAGAATTTTGTATGCATATATAATGACAATATATAATGACAAATAAAGTATAATCTAATCTAATCTCATTTTAGTTTTAGCAGGACCATAATTGTACTCAAATTGACTGGTGCATCTCACAGAATACTACGGTACTCTGTGTGTGTGGCTCCCCCTGAAAGACTGCGTTGTGTGTGGCTCCCCCATCACCAGAGGAGGCAGACCGATTTGATTCTGGTCACTGCAGCCATGTTGATTTAGCTCACAACATAGATTAAACTGCAATTGCAAATATACTTACGAATGGGAGGTGCAGTGCAACCGTGCAAAGCTTGGCCATATATTTCTGTCTAATAAAGCTGTGTACGGCGAGCATTTTGATTGCAGTGTTGAAATAACTTTAAACAATTTTATTCCTAAAACATATGGTTTGGCTTGATTTATGGTGACATAAGATGCTTATGATATAATAATTTACCATTCATATTACATTGGACACAAATATATATTCTAAAGCTGGATTCTAATACAGAAAAGGTATTCATATTATTTCAGTTCTTTATTTTGTCCAGTATGACCTGAAAAGAGCTATTATTTTGTTATATAAATAATAATAAGGTTTCATCCATTTGGTTAGGAGAGCTGATGTCCTCCTGTTTAGAACCCACAACTTGCTCCTCACACGTGACCGAACCATTCACTTCACACCCTTGCACGCTGGTTACATTCAGGGCATTCTAAAATCCCCACATGCAGTATTTCGGTGTGCATCTGTCACAGATTTCTAGGAAGTTCTTGATAATGAAAGATTTAGCCACACGTCGCTTATTGTAGTACCGCGGAAGAGGAGGTTATTTAACATTTAAAAGGCTAAATAAATTCTTAATTGTAGTTGCGAGAGGCAGTGTTAGTGTGTGTTATTCTGGTTAGCCGGACCCCGGTCCCCTCTCTTAAACTCGGATGATATTTGCGCGAATGGTCCACTCTGATTATGTTTCCCCGTATCATATATATTGGCGCAGTTAGCCTGCTTGTTTGGCACGGGGGGGAGGCAGACGCTGCGGCAGAACACCCCATCCTCCAGACGCGATTAAATATAGTTTAAAAAATAAAAAGCTAAATGTGACTTCTGTTTTAGCTAGAGGCGCTGTGGCCGACGACAGCTGCGTCTGACGTCCACAAATACAACCAAAACACAATAATGGATCTAGCCCCCACCACCACCTCCTGTTGCGAGGGGGCGATTGGAAAACGACGGAAATAAATGTTTTGAGTGATGGGACCAGCGAAAAAGGAGAACCGTTAATGCCATTACTCATTAGCACAACCATTCACAAACACATGTTATTTACAGACTGTAAAGGATCCAATTTAGTTTCCTAATTATAATTTTATAAAGGAAATTGGATTTCCAATGTTTTAGTTATACGGTGTAATTTTCTATGGGACTTTTACTTTGTTAAACCGGAAGCTTGCTGTGTGCTCAATTTAGCAAGGCTAAACTCTGGTTTGGCTGGCTTGTGTCAGAGTGGAAGTACGTTTGAAGAATAAAGTGTGACAGCGTGAAAAGTTACGACGGGCACCGGAAGTTATGTTGTTGTTGGATATACGCAAGCGAACAGTTGTGTGGACTCTTAACAAGCGAGTGTTTTGGACATGTATGTACGTTTTGGTACAACCCGGGTGTGATCATTGACTCACACATAACAGAAGTCCATATTAACATTGTTTACACCGACTGTGAAAGGGTGATTTTGAAGAATACAGGAGAGGTGTGAGGTGTCCCTTTGGACCTCCGCACCTGGCTAAGTTGACTGACATCTGATACTCCCTGTTATGAGATCGTATTACTTGTGGCGCAAATAACTGCTTTTCCTGCTTACAGTGTATACACTGACTTACTGCACTGAGCCATGCTCAAAATAACTAATAAAACAAGGTTTGATGAGTGGCTATTCATTTAACTAAGGAGCTTTTTTTGACATTCATTCACGACTAAATTGTTCCCGGGATCTTCTATTCAAACATAGGCTAGACAAAAAACGAATTCCACATTTATTCACACCCACCATGCATTCCAGACTCATACAGTCATACCATGAATCTCACTGTCATGCTATAGATGTGTGTTCCTATATGTAATCCGTTTGCACTATAGGCTAAGGGCAATAATGCCCGGTGTGTGTGTGTGTGTGTGTGTGTGTGTGTGTGTGTGTGTGTGTGTGTGTGTGTGTGTGTGTGTGTGTGTGTGTGTGTGTGTGTGTGTGTGTGTGTGTGTGTGTGTGTGTGTGCTTGCTTGTTAGAAAAGACAACAACTTATGCCAACTTATGCCAATTCGCCAGTCAAGCCTATGCTATTCCCCCCTTTCCCCTGTGTAAATCTTGAAACCTCTGAATGCTTTTGACTTCAATTCTATTAATATTTGATAGAATCAAATACATCAAGAATGTCTATTTCATCCAGTCTTTCTTGTTGAGATTTGTCTCTTAACCCACCCTTCCCTAATCACTGCAATGTAACCTGATCTTGAGAACTCCATGAGTTTTCAAGGCATAGACACTGTTAGGTTTAAAAACCACTGCTTCTGAGCCATTGCTCACACCATCAGAACATATAATAATACCTACCCAATTACTCTCTGTTTACACGTCATGCAGTTAAGATTATCAAGATTATCACTAACCTTTTTAATCGAACTAAGCTTATTTTGCAGACTAGGATTGTTGGCTGACGCAATTTAGAGACTAATACAGGACTAAGCGAGGCAGATCAATCGCTCGCTCGTAATCTGCTCGTAATTCCAACGCATTTCAGAACAGCAATCCTATTTTTTTTGTCTACTAATAACTCTGGCAGGATTCAAGTCCCTGTATTACAGCCAGGCCCTAAGGTCTTTTGTTTACACTATGGTCTTTTCCTATAGACCTCTGGAGAGATTTCTTAATTGTACTGCTGCAGGCCTTCGACAGGACTTAAAAATAGAAAATAAGAAAACCCGGGGTTGTAATATTGTCTATTCACTCCTTTGCTGATATGTCCATTTTGCTTAAGCCAATTATAGAAATCACCCCACGGACAGGGCCTCTGACCAACACTCGTAGATTATAATGTACAATAGTTAATCTATGCAGATTTTGAGTTTAAACAGGCTCTGGCTCACCGTTTTTATATGGATCCGTTCTACGAGTGTTTGCCAGTTGCCTTTCGTCCGTCCTTAACGTCAAGGTCAATCACGTCAGGGTCACCATCTGATAAGGCATATTCTTTTATTGACCTTGAAAGATGAGGAGAGGGTGTTTAGCAATCAAATATTTATTACAGAGTGAATATTCAATATTACAGAGTATTTACACAAACAGCTGAGAGTGGAGAATTCAACTTAGCTTCGGTGAAGGCAGAGCAGAAGTCTCCCTGGTCCGAATCACATTGTCATTTTTATAGTCAGCTGGTTGGTTTTCTGAGCGAATGAGGTGGCTTTCTTCCAAATTAGCATGAAGAAAGGTTCAGGCCTTTAAACAATGTCTAAATAAGGTAAACAGTTGAAATGACAAGGGTCTAGAATTACATCTGTCTCCTGGTAGTTTCAGACAGCTGGGGTCATGGTGACACATAGGCCTGTTTTAATACCATATCATAATAACACATTTGAATGGTACACACATTTGTAGATATCTTATGGTTTTTACAATTGATAAATGGATTGATTCATAGGTATTATACATTATTCTAGATCCTGACAATGCTCCCTGTCAGTGGTCAGCCAAAACCGTCACCTCATCAGTTCTTGGGGCTGTGTGGCTTTTTACCAACAGCTGCACTGACCCTTCCGGTAACAAATAGATTGTGACACCTCAGTTTGGCCACAGAATAGGAAGACATAAAATACATGTATCTAGGGACATAAATAAATAGATTTTATCCCACAGTATATTGAGGCAAAACAGAATTATATATACAGTATTGAGGCAAAACAGACGACGCATGTGTGTATGTGTCTGACAGGCTGACAGCTTGAAGTTTATCATGATGATATGATGATAACGCATAACATAATAAAGTTTTCAATCAATCAATCAATCAAACGTCTCATAACTCCCTGGCTGTCACGTGGCTGGTGACTGACAACGTTTCTGAGCCAATAGGCGCTTTGCCCGACCATAGCAAGTCGCTTCCCAGCCGGGAGCAGCCGAGTGAGAGGTACTGGGGCACCTCGCTCTGAAGGCTGCGCATGGCTCGCTCCCGCGGGAGTTCCGCGCCTCACCTCGTCAGATTTTCAGAGCAAGTCGGACAATATTCTAACCGTCATGCAACGCGCTTGGCGAGGCAGTAGTGAAACCTGCGCAGATCTGCGTCCGCCTATCCCATCTCGAACAAGCCTGTCAAATTAAATCTGGCACATTTTACACATGCGTAAAGGTTTATTTAGCATCGAATTGAAGCATCGAATTGAAATGATCCTGGTTCAGTTATTTATTGTTTTATCAACACCAAATAAAAAGTAGCGTGTAGTTTCAAGGTCACGTCATAATGCTACGTCGAAAAAACCCCGGAAATAGACTACATTTCCCAGGCAGATCACGTCAAACAACGACGTCATTCTATCGCGCCGGCGATATCAGAAGGCTTGTTCGAGATGGATTTCGGTTTGCCTCGACTAGTAGACGAGAGTAGCCGAGTGAAGCCGGGGGAGGAGTTAAAAAGGCGGACACTGCCGATTTCACGAGAGCCTCTCGCCTAGTCTCGCATCATCGCATGGCAGATACGCTTTCACGTCACCACACACACATTACACACCTGTCCAGCTCATTATAATGCGATGACTGTGTGCAAAATTAGATCAGATTCAAATGTACAGCACACCATATACTGCTATAGTGGAATATACTATTCATATACCATAATGTATACCATCTTGTTGCGCGCTCCTGGTCGCACGCACACACAACACACTGCTGAATAATTCTGTTTTGCATCAATATATATATGTATACTGTGTATATTGAGGCAAAACAGAATTATATATACAGTATTGAGGCAAAACAGACGACGCATGTGTGTATGTGTGTGTGTGTCTGACAGCTTGAAGTTTATCATGATGATATGATGATAACGCATAACATAATACGTTTTCAATCAATCAATCAAACGTCTCATAACTCCCTGGCTGTCACGTGGCTGGTGACTGACAACTTTTCTGAGCCAATAGGCGCTTTGCGCAACCATAGCAAGTCTGGCCGCAGCCGAGTGAGTGGTACTGTGGAGCCTCGCTCTGAAGGCTGCGCATGGCTCGCTCCCGCGGGAGTTCCGCGCCTCGCCTCGTCAGATTTTCAGAGCAAGTCGGACAACATTCTAACCGTCATGCAACGCGCTTGGCGAGGCAGTAGTGAAACCTGCGCAGATCTGCGTCCGCCTATCCCATCTCGAACAAGCCTAGAGTCTTCTAAGAGTTCCTACCTATAAAACTAGAACTAGTGGTCAAATGAGCACAAATGTCATAAAACCATGTAATAAAATGAACGTTAAGCATTATGTATTACAAGTTAAAACGTAAATTAGTTACATTTAGCAGAAACGAGTGAAATAAGGAGCTATATTTCAAACTGAAGCACCTCCCCTCAGCAGAGAGCGTGGCGATAGAACGCCAGGTAGTTTGCACAATAGGGTCCAGCTGCAGACTCGGAGCCTCGAGGTCCAGATTGGTACATAGTCCTGTGGCAGGGCTATGCGGAAGTATCTCGAAGTACGTCTGACGTATCTCGAATTACGTCTGACGTTTCTCTACGTTAGCTAAGCGTAATAGTCCTGTGGCAGGGCTATGCGGAAGTATCTCGAAGTACGTCTGACGTATCTCGAATTACGTCTGACGTTTCTCTACGTTAGCTAAGCGAACATTAAACGTTGTATTCATAAAATAATATAAAATCAGCAGCATGGGGAGGGCCGGGGGGAGGGGAGGTACAGGTAGTAGAAGACATAGAGGTACAGGTCACATAATTATAGTACAGTGGAGAAGTAAAAATGGAATAAAAAGGCAGTGTTGTAGTGCCGAGAGATGGGAGTCGGAGACGGTAGCTCGGTAGAGCGAACAGCTTTTATTCAGTACACAAATACAACCAACTACTGCTGCGTTGCGTGCAATCGACTGACTCGTGGTGGCAGGTAGTGCCACCTCATATAATGTCCGGGCGGAACTCTTGTTCCTAACAATAGTTCCGTGGGTGAATTATGTACCATTAACAATCACTACACAAGCCCCCCCAGAATTCAACCATGGTCAAAATCTCCACGGCGGGGAGAGACCACGACCCGGCCGCGGCGTGAGCGGACAACCCGGGGCGCGGTGCAAGCGATTGCGCCCTCCACGGCGCCCGGGGGCATGAACCGGCCACGGTGAGTGCGGAAAGCCAGGGTCGGGGAGGTAGGGGCGGCGCAAGCGCCCGTGTCCTCCCCGACCCCCGGGGGCACAGACGTCGACGAGGCCAACGGCGGCTCCGTCGTTGGCGGGTCCCGGGGTAGCGGCGGACGGCCTCGGCGGGGGGAGAGGGCCAGCTCTAAGGGCTGGGAAATGTCTACGCGGGCGGGTTCAACCTTGTGGTGGCTGTACCCCACCTCAAAGGCGAGCCTTCGCCAGTCCTCAGGGGCCTGTGGGCTAGGGTGTCCGGTGGACAGGTCACCCAGCAGCGTCGGACCCGCGTGACCAATCGCGACGTCCTCCAGGCGTAGCCTGGAATCTGCAGTCCCGAGGGCCTGGATGTCGTGGTCGGAGGCCTGTTCCGAGCCCCTGTTGACGTAGTCGAGGTCCGGCTGTACAGCTCCGATGACGACGTTGGGCCTCTCGGCGACGTGTCTTGACTCAGAAAACGTGAGGGGTTCGTGGTCGGTGAAGGCTGTAAGAAGGCCGCCGTATGTCGCCTCATCGCGGACACATGCCAACGAAGCCCGTGTCTGTGCGTTTATTAGGCGGCCATGTCTAATGTCCACGAGGAGACCGTGTGCACCCAGGAAATCTGCCCCCAGTAGTGGGAACGAAATGTCGGCCGTGATGCAGTCCCACGTGAACCGCTGGCCCCCAAAACACAGTTCCACGGTCCTTGTACCGTAGGTGCGGATAGGGGTATCGTTGGCGGTCGTCAGGCGTGGACCTCTATCATCGCCGGCGATGTCCTCTTTCGTAGCTGGCAGGACGCTCCTCTGAGCTCCGGTGTCGCAGAGGAATTTGCAACCGGAGAGTGTGTCTCTAATGAAAAGCAGCCGGTTCGACATACCTGCGCTCACCGCTGCTACTGGGCGCAGGTGTCTGCGTTTATGCGTTATGCCGAAAGTGCAAGGGGAACGGCATCTTGTCGCCCTCGCGCCGAAACGTGCGTGGTAATAACACCGGCCTGCGGCAGCGCTGCTCCTGATCTTCCTCGCCCCTCCCCCCTGCGGCGTGTAACCGCATGTCGAGGCTATTAGCCCTGGGGCAAAGTGTCGAGTGGCCAGGTAGAAGCGATCTGCCTCCTCTGCCAGAGCACGGGGATCCACAATGTTTGTATTGGCCAGTGCCGTCTGTACCCGTGGCGGCATGTGCCTGAGGAACAGCTCTTTAAATAAAAAGTTCGGCTGCTCGGCGCCCAGCAGGTTCAGCATCATCTCCATATGCGCCGACGGCTTGCTGTCTCCCAAGCCACGTATATCCAGCAAGCGTCGGGCCCGCTCAGACGGTGACAACTCAAAAATCCTGAGTAGGTGCGTCTTAAACGCCTCATATTTATACCGGGCAGGCGGAGCTGTTATGAAGCCTACCGTCCTCGCCGCTGTCGTGCTCCCGAGGCTCGAGACGACGTGGTAATATCTCGCGGCGTCGTCGTCAACCCCTCGTAGGGCGAACTGCGCCTCTGTTTGCGCGAACCACGCCGCCGCAGAATGCTCCCAAAACTCCGGCAATCGAATAATAACGGCATCGTTTGCCATGTTCGGTCCGGTCCCTGATACTTCAGCGAGACCAATGTCGGGGTCACCAGTGTAGTGCCGAGAGATGGGAGTCGGAGACGGTAGCTCGGTAGAGCGAACAGCTTTTATTCAGTACACAAATACAACCAACTACTGCTGCGTTGCGTGCAATCGACTGACTCGTGGTGGCAGGTAGTGCCACCTCATATAATGTCCGGGCGGAACTCTTGTTCCTAACAATAGTTCCGTGGGTGAATTATGTACCATTAACAATCACTACAGTGTAAACAATATACAATATTATTAACTCTAATAATAACACGCCTCGCGGGCTCATTATAATACGAGAGCCGTGGGTCTGCATTGTATAGAGCGGATCCCCCGGCCGTATTCAAGCGCTGGAGCGCTTTGCGATGGATCAAACTGTATTAATATAGTAGTAATAATAGTAGTTGGCTAGTTGCGCGCTTCTGGCCACCTCCCGCAGTGCGCGCATACACACATACTGTCTGTAGCTATACAGTACGTGCAAAATTAATTGTCAAGAGCCAATCGCACAGGTTGCCTCATCTCATCTGGCTCTGCAAATAGATCTAGAGTCTGAATATCATATATAGCCTGCTGATGATCTCTCTCTCTCGAGTCAAATCCATTCTGAGAACGGAATGCAGTGCCCGCGACGAGGGTCTTGATTGATTGATTGATTGATTGATTGATTGATTGATTGATTGAAAATTGTATTAACAGATCATGCTGGACCTACAAAAGGCCTTTGACACTGTCAATCACTCCATTCTTGATTGAACATTTTATTAACAGATTGCAGAATGGGTACAGTACAGTACAGCTCAATACACACAATTGTTAAGGGGATGCAGACCAGAGAAAGACTTTCGTCTTGTTTACATCAGGGTCCCCCATTTTCAATTCATCAGGACATATATGACATACCAGATTTGCAAATACAGTATTGTTTGTGATACAAAAAGAGTCCAGAAAAGAGAGTATATACATTTGACGTAGAAACTGTACATTGGAGGAGGTTGGGTAGGTGGGGGGGGGGGACTGTACATTGGAGGTGGTTGGGGGGGGGGGGGGGGGGGGGTCGGGTAGGAGGGGTGGGGGACACTGTACAACTGTACAAGCAAAACTGTACATTGGAATATTGACAACCATACTTGGTCATTTACTGTACATTGGAGGGGGTTGGGTTACAACACAGGAGCAGAGTATAAACAACAGTACAGTAGGCCTACTGTTTCTCATTCCTGTACTGTTGTTTATACTCTGCTCCTGTGTTGTAACCCAACCCCCTCCAATTAATTTTGCACGTACTGTATAGCTACAGACAGTATGTGTGTATGCGCGCACTGCGGGAGGTGGCCAGAAGCGCGCAACTAGCCAACTACTATTATTACTACTATATTAATACAGTTTGATCCATCGCAAAGCGCTCCAGCGCTTGAATACGGCCGGGGGATCCGCTCTATACAATGCAGACCCACGGCTCTCGTATTATAATGAGCCCGCGAGGCGTGTTATTATTAGAGTTAATAATATTGTATATTGTTTACACTGCCTTTTTATTCCATTTTTACTTCTCCACTGTACTATAATTATGTGACCTGTACCTCTATGTCTTCTACTACCTGTACCTCCCCTCCCCCCGGCCCTCCCCATGCTGCTGATTTTATATTATTTTATGAATACAACGTTTAATGTTCGCTTAGCTAACGTAGAGAAACGTCAGACGTAATTCGAGATACGTCAGACGTACTTCGAGATACTTCCGCATAGCCCTGCCACAGGACTATTACGTCAGACGTACTTCGAGATACTTCCGCATTAGTCCTGTGGCAGGGCGAAGTACCAATCTGGACCTCGAGGCTCCGAGTCTGCAGCTCGACCCTACTCAGTTTGCAGGCTGTTTGACGAGGAAATGGGCAAAGACACAGCTCGTCACGGATTGGCCAAACGCGTCAGTGGCCAATCAGAGAGCGTCAGTCAGTGCCAATCAGAGAGCGTCTCCGAGAAATGCGGCTTGTTTTGGTAATCACGCGGGACGAACAGGGACAGACAACGTGATATGCAATGACTCGAGGTGGTGTGACAGGATCTCACTGCCACCTAGTGGTAGCTGTTGTTACTGTATGTACTGTGTGGATTGAATTGATTGATTGAAAACTTTATTAACAGATTACAGAATGGGTACAATACAGTACAGCTCAATACACACAATTGTTAAGGGATGCAGACCAGATAAAGACTTTCGTCTTGTTTACATGGGGGGGGGGTAGGGGGTGTGGGAGGGGGGGGAACACTGTACAACTGTACAAGCAAAACTGTACATTGGAATATTGACAAAACCATACTTGGTCATTTACTGTACATTGGAGGGGGTTGGGTTAGGACATTTACAGGGGCCAGTTTCGAATTGCAGTCTCCCGTAGGTGTTCTTTGAGAGTGGTTTTGAAAGTGGGTAGTGATTCACATTCCTTTACCGCTTTGGGTAGGCAGGCCGTTCTGTTGAGCATATTTTGTATTGGTGGACAACGTCATGTGTCTGCTCCTGTATGACATCACTGTGTGCATGCGTACAACAGACAAGGTGTTTTGATATAAAAGAGCATGCGCACTAAATAAACGCCCCTTATAGGCCAGGAGCCAGGTCCACCCCTCAGGATGTTTTTTGCTACCTTTTTTTCACTATTATTTCCTGTTATCCCATACCTTGGGCCATCATGAGTTGATAATGACCACCCCCAAATCAGCCCTGTTTGGCCTCAGGGGCAAAATAAAACTCTTTTTGGGAAAAGCTTCTGGCGAAATTATGTAATTGCAAATATGAGGGTACTGCAACTGCATAAATGGTCAGATAAGTCTGAAACCTTGCATGGTGTATCCTGACCAGGCATGCGTTGTTCATGGCACGGGGTACCACTCAGTGGTACCTCACTGAGTATTAAAGATTTTAGCAGAAGCGCGTGCACGCACATGCACGCGCTCGCGAGAACGCGCTGCGCTCGGCTCGGATCGTTGTGTTTACCTGCGGCGCTACCTCGCATTATCATAACAATAGCCGCTATAGGCTGGTGTCTTCAACCAGTCTGGGACTCTTTGTTCAACCCCCCACCCACCACCACTCACCCCCGGACAACAACACACTCTGCAAACAGCAGCAACCCGGGACATTCCATATCTACATCACAAACTTCGGGACTGAGTAGATAATTAATTAATCTTCTCTTTATTTTTATTATTTATATTAAAACTGAATCAAACCATAAACAAGGTTGCCTGTTGGGATGTTAGATCCTAATGTGAAAAACTGATTTTATATGTCTGCACTTTATGTGCTCATTTTATGCCTGTCTTAATTCTGTTGTGAAGCACTTTGAGCTGCAGTTTCTGTATGAAAGGCTATACAAACAAAGTGTATTATTGTGCGCGAGGGAACATATGCGCATGCGCGCGGGGCCGCGCGTGCGTGTGCGCGCGCGCGTGCGCGCGGCGTCATTATCCTGCGTGGCGGCTCAGCCCATAATAACAACGCAACGCTGATCCTGACACATAGGGGAAAAGTATCAGAATAATACTCTGGGGCTTACTACCTTTCTATTGTCAAATATCACCCTCAGAATACCCCAAAAGACAAAAAAAACTTCTGTCCGCCTGACAAATTGTCATCAAAAGTGATCATTTTCAAGTATTTTATTATACATGTTGCTGCTTCACATGGATATAAAAACGTCCCACATGTATAAGCTTCAATTTAAGTCCAAGATGACCTTTCTATCTAGAATATTACACCTGCTATGACCAAGGTTCTCCATTGTACCTCAAATCGAGAAAATAGAACATATTTCTTCTCTTTTTTTTCTCCCTTATTTTTTATATCTAAAAAATATATTAAACAAGAGTTGAGACTTAAGTAATGTAATGCTATACTATCTGGAGTTAATTACATGAAAAGTGAACAATGTTACGCCCCCTGGTGGACCGGGGTATCACAGTGCAACATAAAACAGATTGAGCAAAGGAGGGTTCAGTCACAGAAAACCCGGTAACCACATATGAAATGTATTGAAGAACAAAGTACAGGCAACACAATGAACAAAATGACTCTAGTGTGCAGTCTGTTATCAAGAAGTAAATAGAATCAACATGACTAAACTGTAGATAGATATTCTATACAGCCAAATGGAGACAATTAAATACAGCTCAAACTAAAAATAGAATAAATTTCTTTGGTTCTTAGACCCCTTTTGCTGCTTACTCCATTTGCTGTGATCCATTCGCTGACTATAAAACTATGATGATAATTTTAATTATAATTTTAATCATAATTTTCCTCCTCCTCTTCCTCCTCCTCATCATCATCATCATCCATATTTGTATGGATTTCATCTGCTAAGTCATCTTCATCTGTTTCTTCTTCTGCCAAGACATCGACGAGGGCTTTGGGGATGACGTCACCCTCACACCACAGTGGTTCTAGCTTGCCAGTCTCCGTGTTAATGTGAAATCCATGGTCGAGAGGGGATGGGATCTCCAGGTAGTGCTCATGAGCCCTCTTCCAGACACATGCCTGGAAGTTGACTCTTCTCATGTGCTGTAAGAGGACCCTCTTGCAAGGTGGGAAGGTGGAGAGGTCAACGGAGATACCCTGTCGAAGCTCAAGGCTTGAGACTTTAATCTCTCTTGCCTCATCAACCTTCTTGATTTGACGACTGAAACCATAGAGGCGACAGGTGAACTCTTCAACACCACTGAGATTCCACTCATCAAGCTCCCAAGAGTTCCCCACTTCAGCAAAGATCTGGATACACTTTTCTGATTCAGAATCTTTATCGGTCGCACCTTCCCTTTGCCTTTGAATGCTGATGTGCAGTCAGCACCAATGAAAGCGTGCAAGGCCAGGAGAGCTGAAATGTGTTCCTCTGAGTAATCTTCAGCCAGCTGGTTGATGTTGATAAGTCTATCTCCCATGTCAAAGAGGATGTTGACAGTTGATGACTTGGCATAATACAGGAGGATGAAGAAAATGTCAGTATTTTGCTCTGACTCTGACTGTTGTGATGTGAGGCCTTTTGGTTTGGATATACTGCATGCATGATTACCCTCACATCCGTTTCTTCATGTTTTGAACAGATCTCAGGTAGAAGCTCTTTAGACATCACTCCAGCATTGCATGCTTGACCAGCCTCTATGAAAATAACAGGCCTTCGGAGGATGTCTTTCATCATATCTTCAGAGCTCCAGTGATCCAGAAGTAAATGAATGAGGGCCTTCTTGTTTTCATCATTTGTGAGAAAACCATTCCAATCAGTGGGCCGATGAACATTTAGCCCCTTCACCATAAAACATTCACCACAACCTCTGTGATCCCTCTCAGCTGATTTTGGTGAATGAAGATGGTCAAGGTAAGTGTCTGTACTGAATACTGTTTCAGCTGCAGCCGGTAGACTTTTGAAGGTGCGCTCTGGTATATTCTTCATTGTTTGTGGCACATCACGCATGTAGAATGAGGAGTTTCCATCTTGAATGAGAGCACATTGGCTTGGGGAAGGAAGTTGGGCATTCTCAGCATCTTTGATCATGTAGTTCATTCCGTTTGCTTTGTTGGTTTTTGCAAAAAAAAATATATCGATTGTTGAGATGGAGTATGGCATCAGAGTCAAGGGATAGGTCATTAGGTCAGAGATGCTTATTTGTGACTTGAGTTGTTGTGATTTGACAAAGATCTGAAAGATGAACCCACTTGTGGCCTTGTACTTGATCACTTTCTGGTTTGATGCCACAAGCTTCCTTTTAGGTGTGACATTGTCTTGAATCTGTTCCTCTTGATAGGTTAAAAGAAAAGGACTTTTTTTGTCTGAAGTCGATCACAGATGAACTTCTCTTTTTGAGTTTTGCCATTTTTCAGGGCATTCAGCACATCATTCCGCACCTCTTCTGGCATAGCTGCTCCTGAAGTCAAACTTGTCAAGGGTGTTACGATTAGTACGCTTCTTTGGCATGGTGAACCCAGATGGCAGAGTAGATATTGATGAGACCGGAGACAGAACGTGACGATGAACAACAAGGTACATACACGACTGACAAACAAAGGTAACATTCAACAATGATCGCGCCCAGCAGGGCAGGACAGACAACACTATATACACAGACTAATTGACAAGACACTGAAAGACACAGAGGGTAATTTACAAACAAGACACAGGTGTGGTAGACAGAAACAATAGAACACAGAGTACACTGGGAAAACAATAACAAATTAACAACCAGACTAAAACATAATTACAAACCACAGACAGGGGAACACAAGACTAACAAAGTGGAGACAACAGACAATAAACATAATAAACATAACTGACAGTAAACAATAATAAGTTGGTGTGTGAGCTGATGCCAGATCTGCATTAGCCCACCGGTTGGCAATGTTGACTGAGGGTTATTGATGGGAGGTTGTGAATATGAATGTCTGAGTCCTGGTCCCACAGGACCAGGACCGGAGGAAGTGTTACAAAGGGCTGAGAAGTATCAAGCTGAAATGGTTGATAAAACTCTGAAATGCTTCAACTGTTTGCTGGACTTGCTTCTCAGACAGTGATTTCACGTGGTCTTAGATCTCGTTGCTGCTTCTCTGTATGTTCACCTCGGTCGCTTGTCATTTTCCACATCTCTTCTACATACTCTCCTTTGGCATGGGCAGTCAGGATATGATGTTGGCTGGTTTCATAGTTACTGGTGATTCCACAGATCCCTGCAGAATATGTTCCAGACCCTAAGTTTGACTTAAGCCATTTCATAGCAGTCTCTTCTATGGTTTTGTCAGTGTGGCAGTGGTTGGCTGGGATATGTGATCTGGATACACTGATTGCTCCAGCACGCAAACGTTTCTCAGATCCTGGATGTGTTTCCTCAATGTGTTCAAGATAGTATCCCAAGTGCCAGGCGGCTGAGTGGCGCAGTGGGCAAGGCGCTCGCCACTAACGCAGGATATGCTGGTATCGAGCCCAGCTCTCGGTGTTGCTACCGGCTTGGCCGGTCGTCATACTAACACAATTGGCAGTGTTAGAGGGTGGGAAAGCCGGTGGGTGGGGATTGGACGTTGTGGACAGCGACTCCTACAGGTCGGTTGGGTGACGCCGGTGCGGCGGAAACAGGAAGTATCGGGGGCAGCGTGTGCCTCCCACGCATTACTCCTCGCCACTGAGAGTTCAAGCTGCTGCTGTGAAAAGATGCGACAAGCTGCCTCCTCGTGTACCGGAGGGGACACGTGATGCAAGGCTTCTATCCTCACTACAGCCGACCAGTGGGAGGCATAGTCTAGCAACGTTCAAGACAGGGGAGGGGAGAATTGGAAATATGAAATTGGGATGGGAGGAAAATAGAAAATGGGGAGAAAAAGTGGATACCAAAAAAAGATAGTATCCCAAGTATGTGACTGAGGAATCTAGCATAGTTCTGCTGGTCTGAGCAGAAGAAAAGGTCTGGCATGTTGTTTAGGGTGGCTTTGTATCCTTCATAGTCATTCATTTTGATTGCCTTATTCATTGACAGGACAAGCCAGGTGCAGTCCATGTATTCCATCCAAAACTGTCCAGTTTCTCCCAGCTCCCCATTTCTCACGGCTTCTCTGAATGCATGATATTCTGCCATGTGGTGAGATACATCTTCTGATGAGAGCACTTCAGCAAGAGTAGATTCATTCAGAGTGAGATTTTCCAAAAATGCAGTCCATTCTGCAGAGAGTGGTTCATGAGTTTCCAGATACTTGTCATAGAGGAGTCTCTCTAGAGCTTCCAGCATGGATTTGTGTGTGTTCATCGCTCTGTCCCAGTTATTGTGTGCTTGTGTGTGGAGAGATCAGTGTTCAGTGTTCTGATGGCCTGTGGGGAAGAAGCTGAGTCGAGTCTCTCTGTTCTCTCTTTTTTTTTTTAACTTTTTTTTTTTTTAGCGTTTATCGCTTTTTCCTGGTCAAACATGACCGACAGATACAGTGAGGGTGAAACGGGAGAGAGAGCAGGAGAAGACATTTGGCAAACGACGGCGGGTCCGGGAATCGAACCCGGGTCAGCCGATCCGCGACGCAGCGCGGTGCCTCAGCTTTGGCCTCTGCCTGTCTGTTCCTGCTTTGAGTGAACTTGCCCTGTGTACATACTTCACAGTTATGATTAGACTTATCATGTTTCCCTTTGATAGACATCCCTTCAACCACTTTCTCTAATTTTGACACATCCTCAAAATTACAGTGACCAAGTATTTTATGCCATGTCTGGATGTCATGACAACCATTGCATTCATCAGTATATTCATCATCTACTGTACTAAGGTAATATTATAGCCTACCATACACATCCATTTTGAATTTGGTACCATCGTGATGAACCAGCCAGTCATCACCATCTTTGAAATGCACCACAGCTCCACTAGATGTCGCCGCTTTCACCGAAAAAAATTTCTTGTGGGAAAGATGGGATGTAAAGCGCTCGTTTGAGCCTCGTCTTTACTCGCCATCCCTCGCTGTCAAGCAAAGTCACTTCGGCGTCTCCCCTCATCTTCGCCATCCCGGTCGCTTTTGTCCCATCAGCCAGCTCTATCACGTGGTCCTCTGGTCGAAAGTCCTTATCGACTGTCTTGAACTTCGCACGGTCATTAATCATGTGGGTCGTGGCGCCGCAGTCGACCATAAGACCCTTCTTATTTCCAGTCTGACAGTCACTTATCTTGAAAAAGAATGACGTAGTGGTGTCATCCTCCGTGCCGCCGTCAGCCTTCTTTACCTGGTCGCGGTATCGCCCTCGGCCTCGCCCCCTTCCTCAGCGTGGCGTGTCCCATCGTCTCTCCTCTCGCCTAGCTCGGGGCTCGTTACGGCATGTTCGGGCCATATGCACCTCCTTGCCGCACGTGTAGCATTCAGCGTCGGCTAGGTCCATCTTCTTCTCCCGTCCATGTCCTCGTGTCCTCGACGTTGCCCCGCTGGTCCTCATGACGTTGTCCTCGTCCACGTCCCTCGTCTTGTATTTATCAGTACTCTCATAACTTCGGAGTTTGGTTCTAAAGAGGAGGCTGTGTGTGTGTTACCTGCAGAGTTGTAGAGGCTGTGTGTGTGTTACCTGCAGGGCTGTAGAGGCTGTGTGTGTGTTACCTGCAGGGCTGTAGAGGCTGTGTGTGTGTTACCTGCAGGGCTGTAGAGGCTGTGTGTGTTACCTGCAGGGCTGTAGAGGCTGTGTGTGTGTTACCTGCAGGGCTGTAGAGGCTGTGTGTGTGTTACCTGCAGGGCTGTAGAGGCTGTGTGTGTGTTACCTGCAGGGTTGTAGAGGCTGTGTGTGTGTTACCTGCAGGGCTGTAGAGGCTGTGTGTGTGTTACCTGCAGGGCTGTAGAGGAGGCTGGGTGACGTGCACGACAAACGGTTTGAATGAGTCCGGTAACCCCTTCAACACCATGGCAATCTGCAACCCGTCACTGATATTTTCTTCGGCCCTTCTCAAAGACGTGAATATAGTCTCTGCTCGAATAACGTAGTCATGCAGTGACCGTCTCGTTGCTTGCTTTGTGGAGGGAGGAGAGTTCACAGTATAGACTCACGACACGTGGTTTGTCTCTGCCTGCGTAGTGCTCACGGAGTAACGTCAACGCTCTTCTTCCATCCCGTGTCGCGTCTTTCATTACTAGAGATAAACTTTTATTATCCAGACACTGCACTAATTCAGCATATGCTTCTGCATTCTTTGCTGCGTCTTCTTCAAGTGCTTCTTCGTCGTCATGGTGAATCTCCGGCTCTTCCAGGATAATTCCACTGAGCCCTCGCAGTTCCATGTGCGCCAAAAACCTTGTCTCCCATAACTCGAAGTTTTTCTCGTCGCCGTCGAATAACAGTCTAAACCACTTTTGGCCACTTTGACTGGGCCCATAACCTGTTGCGTGAGACATTTTTGTCAGCAGAAGTCTCCACGTGTGCAGTCAACCAAAGTAATTAGCATTCGACATGAAGAAATAGACACGACCACATGGACTGAGTTTCATCTAGGCTAAGGGGCGTTTATTTAGAGCGCATGCTCTTTTATATCAAAACACCTTGTCTGTTGTACGCATGCACACAGTGATGTCATACAGGAGCAGATTGATTGATTGATTGATTGAAAAGTTTATTAACAGATTGCAGAATGGGTACAGTACAGTACAGCTCAATACATACAATTGTTAAGGGGATGCAGACCAGAGAAAGACTTTCATCTTGTTTACATCAGGGTCCCCCATTTTCAATTCATCATAACATATATGACATACATGACATACAGATAGACAGTACTGCTACATCTATACATTTATGACATATCAGATTTGCAAATACAGTACTGTTTGTGATACAAAAGTGTTAGGGTTTGTAACCGACCCCAAGCGCAACGGCACAGAGAGAGTTGTTTCAGGTACCCATGTACATGTCAAAATACTTCCCAAAGGTCAGTGAATACCACGATCACAACACCAGAGGGAGCTCCACAAATCATGTAAAACCCAGATTCGGCTCAAACAAGGGACTAAACACGTTTCGCAATTATGCCACATCAATGTGGAACGCCCTACCTAAAGCTGTAAAGGAATGTGAATCACTACCCACTTTCAAAAACACTCTCAAAAAACACCTACGTGAGACTGCAATTCGAAACTGGCCCCTACAAATGTCCTAACCTAGTTGTACAGTAAATGACCAAGTAAGGCTTTGTCAGTATTCCAATGTACAGTGTAAAATGTGTGTGTGTCCCCTACCCAACCCCCCCCCCCCACCTCCAATGTACAGCCCTCACCCAACCCACCCAACCCCACCCCACCCATCCAACCTCCTCCAATGTACAGTTTCTACGCCAAATGTATATACACTCCTTTTCTGGACACTTTTGTATCACAAACAGTACTGTATTTGCAAATCTGATATGTCATAAATGTATAGATGTAGCAGTACCGTCTATCTGTATGTCATGTATGTCATATATGTTATGATGAATTGAAAATGGGGGACCCTGATGTAAACAAGACGAAAGTCTTTCTCTGGTCTGCATCCCCTTAACAATTGTATGTATTGAGCTGTACTGTACTGTACCCATTCTGCAATCTGTTAATAAACTTTTCAATCAATCAATCAATCAATCAGAGTTAGCCAAAGCAAGGGCGTATTTATTCTCAGAGTCACAAGATAGAATTAGGTTGAGCAACAGAACAAACGGGGAATCTGGCATGTGAAGAATGTTGCGGCTCTGCAGATTCTCCCAGTAGGTGGTGGTGAGGAATTAGCTTGTGACGTCTGAGCCGCTCTGCAGATCCTCCCAGCATACACTCCAGGTGGAAACGGAGGGAGAGAGAGAAATCCCAGTTAGCCCAGCGCACAACAGAAACAGAGAGGTGACTGATCCAAATAAATATCCAAGTGACTTGATCTTCGGTGTGATACACACAGTTAGCAGAGTCCAGAGAAAAAACAATAAGGTAATCCAAGGTGTAAATCCAACAACAAAAATTAGGTGAGAACAGTATAACAAAAACGGGATCTCTTCGGTGTTTCACAAACACACAAAAAACGGGTGATCCAAAAAGAACTGTTTCCAAAACTCACCAGAGCGCAACGCGAAAAGCGGGCAGATAAACGAGGCGCAGCTTCGTACGGGGAATCAGGTTCTCCACAGGGATACTTCACGAAAGTCCTGGGGAGCAACAGACAGGGAACAGCGACGGGAAAGACAGGCAGATGCAGGGAATATTCAAAACGATCCAACATCGATACTAGGGGAATCAGGGTATATAAAGCCACAGGGCGCTGATGACAAGCTGTGACAGCTGCGGGATGAAATTGATCATTGCTCCAGAAGCGTGTGGTGGGAAGAGCACCAATCAACACGGCATCTTACAGGAAAGAAGCGTGTGGCGGGGAATGCAATTAATTAACAAAATACCTTAAAGGAACGGAGCGAGTGGGTGGGGAGCGGCCCAAACCTCACAGTACCCCCCCCTCCACGGGAGCCACCCGGCGACCAGGCCGACCCGGCTCGCCCGGATGGGCACGATGGAAGTCGGTGATCAGGCCGGGATCTACGATGAGCCGGCGGGAGACCCAGCTCCGTTCCTCCGGACCGTACCCCTCCCAGTCCACCAGGTACTGGAACCCCCGACCCCGCCGTCGAACGCCCATCAACCGGCGGACCTGCCACTGGGGGTGACCGTCCACCATCTTGGGAGGAGGTGGTTCCGGAGCAGGAGGCATCAGGGGACTGAGAGAGACAGGCTTAACCCGGGACACATGGAAAACGGGGTGAATGTGCATGGACGCAGGAAGCTTAAGACGCACCGCCGCCGGACTGAGTACCTTCAGAACCTCGAAAGGTCCGACGAACCGGGGGTTAAGTTTCTTGGCCGAGGACCGAAGTGGGAGGTCCCTCGCGGAAAGCCCCACCCTCTGCCCAGGGTGGTACGTCGGCGCAGGAACCCGGCGCCGGTCAGCCCCACGACAGGCGCGCTCCGATGACCGGAGTAGCGCGGTCCTGGCGATCTCCCAGGCCCGACGGCACCGGTCGAGGTGGTCCTGTACGGAAGGAACTGCCACCTCCGTCTCCTGTGCAGGGAAAAGAGGGGGTTGGTAGCCCAGGGATACCTCAAAGGGTGAGAGGCCGGTGGCGGAACTGACCATGGAGTTGATGGAGTACTCGACCCAGGGAAGGAAACGGCTCCAAGAAGCTGGTCTCTCGGCAGCCACACACCGAAGAGCAGACTCCACGCTCTGGTTCATCCTCTCCGTTTGTCCGTTAGTCTGGGGATGATAACCAGAGGAAAGACTGACCGTTGCCCCCAATCCCTTGCAAAAAGCCCACCATACCTGGGAAGTGAACTGGGACCCCCGGTCCGAGACGACATCCTGGGGAAAACCATGGAGGCGAAACACGTGGTGTGTCAGGAGGTCCGCCGTCTCGGCCGCCGAGGGAAGTTTGGGAAGGGCCACGAGGTGAACCCCCTTGCTGAACCGATCCACCACGGTCAGAAGGCACGTGTTCCCCTGGGAGGAGGGAAGACCCGTGACGAAGTCCAGCGCCACATGTGACCAAGGACGGCTCGGAATGGGAAGCGGCTGTAATAGCCCGGAGGGTGCCTGGTGGGAGGCCTTGCTGCGGGCGCAGACTGCGCAGGCCAGTACGAACTCCTTGACGTGGTTCCTCATGGTGGGCCACCAGAATCGACGAGCCAGGAAGGAGAACGTGAGATGAACACCCGGGTGGCAGGCGAACCGGCTGGTATGGCCCCACTGGAGGACCCGGGACCGGACCGAGTCGGGGACGAAGAGACGATGAACCGGTACATTGCCTGGAGCGCGATGGAAGCGTAGGGCACGCCTTACCACCCCCTCGATGCCCAAGGTGACGACTCCTACCACCCTGGCCTCTGGGAGGATGGGAGTCGGGTCCTCAGTGGTTGGAGCCCCCTTGGAGTGTAACCGGGACAGGGAGTCGGCCTTCGTGTTGCGGGAGCCAGGGCGAAACGTCAGCGAGAAGTCGAACCGACTGAGGAAGCTGGCCCATCTTGCCTGCCGGCCATTGAGGGGCTTGGAAGCACGGATGTACGTCAGGTTTATGTGGTCCGTCCAAATGGTAAACGGCTCCTCGGCCCCCTCTAGCCAATGACGCCACTCCTCCAAGGCAGCCACAACCGCCAGCAGCTCCCGATTGCCGATGTCATAGTTCCTCTCGGCAGGGAGGAACCGACGCGAGTAGAAGGCGCACGGATGTACCTTCTGGTCCGTTGCCGACCGCTGGGATAAGATAGCTCCCAGTCCAGTATCCGAGGCGTCCACCTCAACGATGAACTGTCTCTTGGGGTCTGGATGGAGCAAGATCGGGGCGGAAGTGAACCTCTTCTTGAGGGAGCGGAACGCAGCACACGCCGCTGGGGACCAGTCGAACGGCAGGGCGGGAGAGGTCAGTCTGGTAAGCGGTTCCGCCACTTGACTGTAGTTCCGGATGAACCTTCGGTAGAAGTTGACGAACCCGAGGAAGCTCTGTAACTCCTTCCGAGAGGTGGGTTCCGGCCATTCCTCCACGGCCTGGATCTTGCGAGGATCAGCTCGGGTCAAACCTTTCTCCACGATGAAGCCCAGGTAATCGACGGAGTCGGAGTGGAATCGGCACTTCTCCGCCTTGACGAAGAGCCGATTGTGGAGGAGGCGCTCCAGCACACGGCGGACATGCTGGATGTGTTCCTCGAGGGTCTTGGAGAAGATGAGGATGTCGTCTAGGTATACTACCACAAACTCCTCCAGCATGTCACGAAGGACGTCGTTCATGAGCGCCTGGAATACCGCCGGAGCGTTGGTGAGGCCGAACGGCATCACCAGGTACTCGTAGTGGCCCCTGGGAGTCTTGAAGGCGGTCTTCCATTCATCGCCCTCTCGGATACAGACTAGATGGTAGGCACTCCGGAGGTCCAGCTTGGTAAAGACGGTAGCCTGGGTGAGAGGCTCGAAGGTGGAGTTCATGAGAGGTAGAGGATACTTGTTCTTAATGGTGATCTCGTTGAGCTGGCGATAGTCGATGCAGGGTCGAAGGTCTCCGTCCTTCTTCCCAACAAAGAAGAAACCGGCCGCCACAGGAGAGGAGGAAGGCCGAATGAGTCCTGCTTCCAAGGACTCAGAGATGTATTGATCCATCGCTGCCTTCTCCGGGACGGTCAGACTGTAGAGGCGGCTGCCGGGAAGGGGAGCCCCTGAGCGGAGGTCGATGGCACAGTCGTAAGGCCGGTGAGGCGGAAGGGCCTGAGCCCTGGACTTACTGAAAACCTCCATGAGGTCGTGGTACTCGGGGGGTATGGTCGAGAGGTCCGGAGGTGGCTCACCAACGGATCTCCGGGGCGGGGGACAGGACGCCGCCTGAAGACACTGGGCATGACAGGAGGAGCTCCAACCCTTGATGGTACCGGAGGACCAGGCGATGTGGGGCTCGTGCAGCGCGAGCCAGGGCCGGCCCAGGACTACTGGGACAAGAGGGGATCTGGTGATAAGGAACTGGAGTCTCTCAACGTGGTTACCAGCAATGGTGAGCAGGACAGGGCAGGTGCGTTGAGTGATGTCAGCCAGGCGGTGTTGGTCCAATGCGAATACCTCCAATGGCCTCACTAGGTCCTCAAGTGGAATGTTGGCCCGGGTAGCAAACTCGAAGTCTAGGAAACTCTCGTCAGCCCCCGAGTCAATGAGTGCCTCCACCGTGGCCCGTTGGTCCACCCAGGCCAGGGTGATGCTCATCAGATGGCCAGGTGGTGCACGGCTCTGGGAACGAGAAAAACGGCTCACCAGGATCTCCCGGGGTCCCGGCGAGCCTGGTCTTTTGGCCGGGTGGGGCAGTTGGCGATACGGTGTCCCTCCCGACCGCAGTAGAGGCAAAGGCCGGACCTGAACCTCGCCTCCCGTTCAGCTTGGCTAAGATGAGAACGTCCCAGCTGCATGGGTTCCTCCTCGGGTACCGAACGGGAGGGAAAAAAGCCACCAGTCGTGTTGGGAGCAGGGCGACCAGCAGTACCGTCACGAGTACGGGGGGTCCGGAGTACCTCTGGAGGTCCCTGTCGGGTTCTCTCACGTCTTCTCTCCTGGAGGCGTCCGTCGATGCGAATGGCGAGGCTGAACAGGTCCTCGAGGGACTCAGGTTCCTCACGGGTCGCGAGCTGGTCCCTGACTGCGTCGTTGAGCCCCCTCATGAAGGTAAGACGAAGTGCTTGATCGTTCCAACCGCTCTCCGTAGCCGCCAGTCTGAACTCCAGCACGTAGTCGGTAACCCCGCCGCTGCCCTGCCGGAAGGTACCCAACCGGGCTCCAGGGTCATGACCACGGTCTGGATGGTGGAAAACCCTGCGGAGCTCAGCCACGAAGTCTGGGTAGGAGAAACAGAAGTCTGCCTCCATTGCCCAGGAGGCAGTGACCCACTGGGCTGCCCGGCCTGAGAGCAAGTTAGTCATGTAGGCCACTCGGGCTCCCCTTGAAGTGAAACGACTGGGTTGATGATGAAAAACCAACTCACATTGCATGATGAATGTGGCACAATCCTCGAAGTTACCGTCGAACAGCCGTGGTTCGGAGAGACGGGGCTCCCGAGGTACGGGATCGGGAGGCGCGGGCCCTGCCAGGGCTGCGGGTGATGCTCCGGCCAAGGCTCCTGAAGGAAGTGGGGTTACAAGCAAGGTGTTAACGGTTTCACTCAGCGTGTGTAAGTGGAGGAGAATACTAGACTGCTGGCTAGCCAGAGAGCCCAGGGACCCCTGAATAGGCAGGACCTGCTCTCGGAGTTCCTGTACAGCAGCCGCAGCCGCATCTAGCAGTAGGCTGTGGCCCTTGGTTAACTCTATCTGGCCTGCCAATGCTGTTCTGACTCTCTCTGTGTCGGCTGGGGTCGTCATGGTTGGATCGTAATGTTAGGGTTTGTAATCGACCCCAAGCGCAACGGCACAGAGAGAGTTGTTTCAGAGTTAGCCAAAGCAAGGGCGTATTTATTCTCAGAGTCACAAGATAGAATTAGGTTGAGCAACAGAACAAACAGGGAATCTGGCATGTGAAGAATGTTGCGGCTCTGCAGATTCTCCCAGTAGGTGGTGGTGAGGAATTAGCTTGTGACGTCTGAGCCGCTCTGCAGATCCTCCCAGCATACACTCCAGGTGGAAACGGAGGGAGAGAGAGAAATCCCAGTTAGCCCAGCGCACAACAGAAACAGAGAGGTGACTGATCCAAATAAATATCCAAGTGACTTGATCTTCGGTGTGATACACACAGTTAGCAGAGTCCAGAGAAAAAACAATAAGGTAATCCAAGGTGTAAATCCAACAACAAAAATTAGGTGAGAACAGTATAACAAAAACGGGATCTCTTCGGTGTTTCACAAACACACAAAAAACGGGTGGTCCAAAAAGAACTGTTTCCAAAACTCACCAGAGCGCAACGCGAAAAGCGGGCAGATAAACGAGGCGCAGCTTCGTACGGGGAATCAGGTTCTCCACAGGGATACTTCACGAAAGTCCTGGGGAGCAACAGACAGGGAACAGCGACGGGAAAGACAGGCAGATGCAGGGAATATTCAAAACGATCCAACATCGATACTAGGGGAATCAGGGTATATAAAGCCACAGGGCGCTGATGACAAGCTGTGACAGCTGCGGGATGAAATTGATCATTGCTCCAGAAGCGTGTGGTGGGAAGAGCACCAATCAACACGGCATCTTACAGGAAAGAAGCGTGTGGCGGGGAATGCAATTAATTAACAAAATACCTTAAAGGAACAGAGCGAGTGGGTGGGGAGCGGACCAAACCTCACAAAAAGTGTCCAGAAAAAGAGTGTATATACATTTGACGTAGAAACTGTACATTGGAGGAGGTTGGGTGGGTGGGGTGGGGTTGGGTGGGTGGCTGGGGGCTGTACATTGGAGGTGGGGGGGGGGGGGGGGGGTGGGTAGGGGGGGGGACACTGTACACTGTACATTGGAATACTGACAAAGCCATACATGGTCATTTACTGTACAACTGGGTTAGGACATTTGTAGGGGCCAGTTTCGAATTGCAGTCTCCCGTAGGTGTTTTTTGAGAGTGTTTTTGAAAGTGGGTAGTGATTCACATTCCTTTACAGCTTTGGGTAGGGCGTTCCACATTGATGTGGCATAATTGCGAAACGTGTCCAGTCCTTTGTTTGAGCCGAATCTGGGCCCAACATAAATATAAAATAATAATAATTTAGGACCTGCTCCGAGGTCATCATTTGGCACACATGCGAACCATGCATACAATGCGTATCTGCGATTAACCCATCCCGTCGTCCTTCCCCCCCAAGGGCAGCCGGGAGCAGACAGGCGCCACGTGAGCCGCGCCAGGGGACCAATCCAAGTGCTCCTGTCCGTCTTCGTCAAGGACGCCACAGCGTTAGCGATCTTGTTGTTGTGCATGTTTTTCCATTGGGTTTATCTTATCGGGGGGGGAAACCCTTGCGAGCACGGGGAGAACATGCAAACTCCACACAGAAAGGCCTGGGAGATACCCCACCTGGGTAACTGGCATCATGGAAACCTGGTCCCCAAGCGGGATTCGAACCCTGGACCTTCTTGCTGTGAGGCGACAGTGTTAACCACTACACCACCGTGCCGCCCATGATCTGTGGAGCTCCCTCTGGTTTGATTGATTGATTGATTGAAAACTTTATTAACAGATTGCAGAATGGGTACAATACAGTACAGCTCAATACACACAATTGTTAAGGGGATGCAGACCAGAGAAAGACTTTCGTCTTGTTTACATCAGGGTCCCCCATTTTCAATTCATCAGGACATGACATACATGACATACAGATAGTCAGTACTGCTACATCTATACATTTATGACATACCAGATTTGCAAATACAGTACTGTTTGTGATACAGAAGGAGTCAAGAAAAGGGAGTATATACATTTGACGTAGAAACTGTACATTGGAGGAGGTTGGGTGGGGGGGGTTGGGTACTGGGTAATTTACATTGGAGGTGGTTGGGGGGGGGGCACACTGTATAAACAAGCAAAACTGTACATTGAGGGGGGGAGGAGACACTGTACAAACAAACAAAATTGTACATTGGACTATTGACAAAACCATACTAGGTAAATGACTGTACATTGGAGGGGGTTGGGTTAGGATATTTACAGGGGCCAGTGTTGAATTGCAGTCTCCCGTAGGTGTCCCTTGAGAGAGGTTTTGAAAGTGGGTAGTGATCCACATTCCTTTACAGCTTTGGGTAGGGCGTTCCACATTGATGTGGCATAATTGCGAAACGTGTTTAGTCCCTTATTTGAGCCGAATCTGGGTTTAACATGATTTGTGGAGCTCCCTCTGGTGTTGTGATCGTGGTATTCACTGACCTTTGGGAAGTATTTTGACATGTACATAACATGGGTACCTTGGTCGTGTAGTGTATCTTGTAGACCAGGCCCATTGCAAGTTGCTGTTGAGTCTTGTTGATATATCTTAAAGGGGTTATGCACTGCTATTCCTAGCACTATTTGGGCAACTTTACACACTTCCTGTGAGTCTATGTAACACATCTGTAATTTTTATTCCAAAAATAATCATTGTTTTATATTTCTAATCTTGTACTCAAAACCAGCATTTTTCAGCCTCATGAAAGCAGGCTATTATTGGCTTGGCTCCACCCATTCTGGCAGAATGCTTTGAGTGACAGCCACCCACCAAATAGCTCCGCCCATCTCCCCGTCAGAGATTAGGTTTCAGGTTACATACAAATATGGTATGTCATAAATATAGAGATGTAGCAGTACTGTCTATCTATATATATATAAAATGTTACCATGAATTGAAATTGGGGGACCCTGATGTAAACAAGACGAAAGTCTTTCTCTGGTCTCCATCATAGCAGTACTGAGCAGTACTGTAGCAATACAAATATGGTATGTCATAAATATAGAGATGTAGCAGTACTGTCTATCTATATATATGTTACCACTATTTGTAAAAGCCACAACCACGTTACCATATTTGTAATAATGTAAATCATTGTGTCGTTGTACATATTGTGTATACACCGTTAGAAGCTAACATAGCTTAGCTTGGTAGCTATTGTGCTAACAACATATCCCGACGTCCGGCTCGCTGGCCGGCATGCACGCCCGACACAAAATGGTTATCTCCTCTCTGTACACCCCCGTCCCCACGGGTACCCTGCCGGGGAGCCCATGGACGCGACAACGGCGGCAGCCGTAGGGTGCTCGAGCCCGCCGTAACGCTAGTGGTACACAATAGCTATGAGCTAACTAACGCTACGGCCGCCGCTGTTGTCGCGTCCACAAGCTCCCCGGCAGGACACCCGCGAGAACGGGGGCACACAAGGAGGAGAGAACCACCCCAAATCGAGCACTCATGCCGGCCGACAAGCCGGACACCGCGGTTGTTGTTAGCACAATAGTAGCCCACTGTGATGCACCGAGTGGGCCACCATTGATCAACATGCAGCGATGTGTAGCTTGCATGATGCGTGTGCAGTGCTTTGCCACACAGGTCTGAGAAGAGGACCTGCACATGATAGCAACCGGGAGCGTCGCGGAGCATTCAGCCTGCTGGCTACCTAGATCCACTTCAACCAGCCGAGCGTCGGGAGCTCCAGCAGCTTGTCGATGTGCTAATAGCCTGGAGCCAGCTACCGTTAGCTTGCAGAGGCTATTAGCACACCGACAAGCTGTGTAGCCAGCAGGCTGAATGCTCCGCGACGCTGGTTGAAGTGGATATAGGTAGCCAGCAGGCTGAATGCTCAACGACGCTCCCGGTTGCTAACGCCGGCCCCGGCTGGTGCTAAGTAGCTAGCGATCGCTCCCGAGTCCCGAGAGCTAACGCCGGTCTGTCTGTCGAAGACCGAGGGAACCGCATCAGGCTTCAGCTGATTAGTGATCTTCTGGACAAACCTTCCACCCTGCAGGTAGCAAGAATGGAGGCGGGCATTACTAAAACCACAGAGCCAATCACATCACCGTGCGCTATAAACAGCGCCCTGTGACGTGCACCAGGTCGTCAAATCAACATGACCTGATTTACTAGAGGCAAAGAGGGGATGGGCTGTAGCTGAGGAATTCGCCAATATAGTATTTAGGCCCAAAAACACATTGATACGAACTCCTATTACTATAATACAATGCTAGAGACTGAAAAATGACATTTATAATGCATAGCACCTTTAAACAATATCATCCGAATGTATTTGTAGATGATAAAATGTCGGTACACCTGTTGGAATTCGGAGTGAACTATAGGGTGACGTCACCCAGCTGTCCAAAGATATAGGCGATTCGCGCTACGGCAGCAGTTCTCAGCAGAGTAGTGGAATTTTGCAGACGCGTCTGCGTGTAACTGTTCCGCAACAGTAAGTGACTTCCGGGGTAGGCCTGATTGGCCCCGACAGGCACGTGACGCGCAACTTTCTCTGCCGCGCGGCACGCTCCGCGGAGCCGAGCGGCAGAGCTTACGGAATTACGTAACCGTCCAAATACGCCATGACTCTCATTCGGCGCTATAGCTCACCTGGCAGAGCAGCGGTCCTGCGATCCTGCGGTCCGTTGTTGGTGAGTTCAAATCCCATCAAATCTTTTTTTTTTTTACGTGATTTTTTTTTTAACGTGTATTCTTTCGCCGGTTAAGGTTAGGCATGGTTAAGGTTAAGGTTAAGGTTAGGCATTGTTTCGGAGTTAATTAAGGTTAGAACGGTTAAGTTTAGGCGCTGTTAAGGAGCTGGTTAAGGTTAGAGTTTGTCTTAGAGAATGGCAATATTCTTTCTATGTTTAAGGTTAGGCATGGTTAAGGTTAAGGTTAGGCATTGTTTCGGAGTTGGTTAAGGTTAGAACGGTTAAGTTTAGGCGCTGTTAAGGAGCTGGTTAAGGTTAGAGTTTGTGTTAGAGAATGGCAATAGACAGCCTATTTCCGCGCGACAGCTCTCAGCAGCCTCGTTGCGCGTCCTGAGTTTGCCGCGTCACGTGCCTGTCGGGGCCAATCAGGCCTACCCCGGAAGTCACTTACTGTTGCGGAACAGGTACACGCGACGCGTCTAGCGAGTCGCGCTACGGCAGCAGTTTTCGAGGAGGGAATAGGATTCCGCAGAACACCGGCGCGATAGAATGACGTCGTTGTTTGACGTGATCTGCCTGGGAAATGTAGTCTATTTCCGGGTTTTTTTTCGACGTAGCATTATGACGTGCCTTGAAACTACACGCTACTTTTTATTTGGTGTTGATAAAACAATAAATAACTGAACCAGGATCATTTCAATTCGATGCTTCAATTCGATGCTAAATAAACCTATACGCATGCGTAAAATGTGCCAGATTTAATTTGACAGGCGTTACATTTTTATCAATATCTTGGCCATTTGTTGTGCTAGAATCAAGCCGAAAAAAGTGAGAGAAATTGCTGAAGGAGGCGGAAGTTGACTGCCAGAAAATAACAGTAGAAGAAGAATGTAAGTGAGCGATGATCCGTTGTTTACAAGATCATTTCTGCAGAACACACGTTTTTTCCAGCCAGCAAAACTTTAGCTTTAGTAGTTCGACTTATAACAGTAGTAGTAGCAGTAGTAGTAGTAGTAGTAGTCTAGTAGTAGTAGTAGTAGTAGTAGTAGTAGTAGTAGTAGTAATTCGTCGTAATTCCACCAAATGGAGCGGTTTACGGCTTGAACGGAGCGAGTGACGTAATCTAAGATGGCCGCGCGTCGCTGTTAAACCAGCAGCTAACGTTTCTACAGCCAGACTGTTTACATTGAGGAGCTTTTAACTCGCTTCTCTGCTACAAAACCCTGATCAAAGGACCAGTTAAACACAACACAATGTGTTATCGGTCACCGTCAACTCCTCCGTGCAAACATGACTGACGTTGAACCCGATTGTGAAGCAGATTTGTTGTGAGTCGGAGCAGAGACATTAAACGAGTCTCTTGCTAACGTCTCTGTGGCAGAACTGTATTGATTGATTGATTGAAAACTTTATTAACAGATTGCAGAATGGGTACAATACAGTACAGCTCAATACACACAATTGTTAAGGGGATGCAGACCAGAGAAAGACTTTCGTCTTGTTTACATCAGGGTCCCCCATTTTCAATTCATCAGGACATATATGACATACATGACATACAGATAGTCAGTACTGCTACATCTATACATTTATGACATACCAGATTTGCAAATACAGTACTGTTTGTGATACAGAAGGAGTCAAGAAAAGGGAGTATATACATTTGACGTAGAAACTGTACATTGGAGGAGGTTGGGTGGGGGGGGGTTGGGTACATTGGGATATTGACAACCATACTGGGTAATTTACATTGGAGGTGGTTGGGGGGGGGGGGGGGCACACTGTATAAACAAGTAAAACTGTACATTGAGGGGGGGGGGGGAGGAGACACTGTACAAACAAACAAAATTGTACATTGGACTATTGACAACCATACTAGGTAACTGACTGTACATTGGAGGGGTTTGGGTTAGGATATTTACAGGGGCCAGTGTTGAATTGCAGTCTCCCGTAGGTGTCCCTTGAGAGAGATTTTGAAAGTGGGTAGTGATCCACATTCCTTTACAGCTTTGGGTAGGGCGTTCCACATTGATGTGGCATAATTGCGAAACGTGTTTAGTCCCTTATTTGAGCCGAATCTGGGTTTAACATGATTTGTGGAGCTCCCTCTGGTGTTGTGATCGTGGTATTCACTGACCTTTGGGAAGTATTTTGACATGTACATGGGTACCTTGGTCGTGTAGTGTATCTTGTAGACCAGGCCCATTGCAAGTTGCTGTACTCTGTCGTCTACTCTAAGCCATCCTAGGTTGTCAAAGTGGGCAGGGGTGAGGTGGGTTCTAGGAGTAAGGTCAAGCAGTAGTCTGACCAGTTTGTTTTGAGATGTTTGTAATTTTGTTTTTAGCGCCTTTGAGGTGCTTTGGTACCATGAGGTGCAAGCATAGTCGTAGTACCCCTGAATGAGTGCTCCTGCCAGAGTCTTCAGGGTATTCTTGTTTACCAGAGAGGAGATCCGGTACAAGAATCGAGTTCGTTGGTTGACTTTTTTTATTACATTGGATGCCATTTTGTCACAGGAGAGATTAGCCTCTAGGATGGAACCCAGGTAGGTAATTTCATCTTTCCTTGTGACAATATTGTCACCCACTGTAACTGAGAAGCCGTCGGTCTTGCTGAGTTTGTTATTTGAACCGAAGAGAATGGACTCTGTTTTGCCCATGTGTAATGATAGTTTGTTATCAGCGAGCCATATGCAGATTCTGCCTAGTTCCGAGCTGAGGGTTTTTTCAACCTGTAACTTGTTCTTGTCAGAGACCAGCAGGGCTGAGTCGTCCGCAAACAGGAACAAGTTGCAGTCACAAGCTGACGACATGTCATTTGCATAAATTAGGAACAGTAGCGGTCCTAGTATGCTTCCTTGTGGAACACCACAGCTCACTGTGAGGGGGGGGGTAGGGTACCGTTTACCTCCACCATCTGTTCCCTCCCCTCAAGGTAGGATTGCATCCAGCTCACTGATAGACTATCAAAACCAATTGCTTTTAGCTTGTCAATCAGAATGGAGTGATTGACCGTGTCAAAGGCCTTTTGTAGGTCCAGCATGACCATGCCGCAGTATTTGCCTGCGTCCACCTCTTGTTTGATGTGGTCATTCAAATAGAGAAGGCATGTGTCAGTGGAGTGGGATGTTCTGAAGCCAGATTGGAATTCGTAGATTAGATTTTTTTCCGCTAGGTACTTTTCGACCTGTTCGTAGACTATTTTTTCCATGACTTTCGAGATGGAGGTGAGAATAGAAACAGGGCGGTAGTTGCCTGGGTCTAATTTGCTGCCCTTTTTGTGCAGAGGGGTCACCCTCGCAATTTTGAAGTCCTTGGGGACGTGTCCCTGTTTTATGGAGAGGTTTATTATGTGTGTGATGATTGGGGTGATGGCGGCTGCTGAGTCTCTGAGGAATTTGGAGGGGATGTTGTCATGGCCAGTGGCCTTGTTAGGTTGGAGGGCGCTCAGTTTATTAAGTACCTCATCTGTTGTTACCATTTCCAGCTTGAAGTCGTCCTTGCGGACCCCTAGGTTTTTGTAGTAAGCTACTATGTGTTCTACCCCATAAAGCCCTGAGTGGGAGGGTAGTTTGTTTACTAGTGTTGTGGCTATGTTTGTGAAGAAAATGTTTAAGTAATTGGCTACATCCAGCTTGTCTGTGATGAGCGTGTTGTCCGTTTTTATGTTTATGTTTGAGAATCTGGTTTTAAGTTTTTTACTGCATCCTAGTTGATTATTGAGTAATTTCCAAAGTTCACGTGGTTTGTTTTTGTTTTCCTCAGTTTTGTCATTGATGAAATTCTTTTTTGCAGTTTTGATCATGGAGTTTACGTCGTTTCTTAGTCTGTTTCTTTCTAGTTTGAGTTCAGTCACGTGGGCTTGGAGTTCACTGCTCGTGCTTTTAGTAAGCTTTGACTGACTTTTACGAAACTCAGAGCATTTTTTTTCTCTGGTTTTCATAGCGGCCAGTATTTCGGAGTGCATCCACGGCTCAGCGCGATTTTTTACCCTGGTGGTTCTTAGGGGGGCCATGTCGTTTAGTATTGTTGAGAATTTGGTTTTGAAACCATGCCATGTTTCTTCAACCAGTGTACCATTGAGTTCATCTGACCAGTCCAGACTCTCCAGTTCAAGGTTGAAGGCCTCGCTAGAGTAGGTTTTTAGGTCTCTAGATGTGACTGTTTTGTGGCAGCCAGCCTTTTGTTTTAGTTTTTTTCGGGTACAGAATATCATATAATGATCACTTAACCCGCATGCTATAACCCCTTTATTAGAGATCTTGGACTTGTCGGAGGTCAGAATGAGGTCAATGGTAGTCTGAGTTGATTCACATACACGTGTGGGTTGGGTGATTAGCTGGCTGAGGCCGTGCAGATCACAAAACCTACTGAATGACTTGAAGACGGGTGCATCTTTTCGTTGCATATCCGTGTTCCAGTCTCCAATAAGAATTTTGTCTACATCCTCAACTCCAGCCAAACACCCATCCAGTGTATCATAAAAGCCACTATGATCTGGCGGCCTGTAGACTGTGCCAACCAGTAGGGATTTCGCCCTTTCGAATAGGATTTCCACCCATACAGTTTCAATTGATTTATGATTCAGGTCATTTCTGTTGATGAATTTGGTGTCCTTGTGTATGTACATACAGACACCACCTCCATGTTTGTTTCTATCATTCCTGATTATTGAGTAGTTCTCAATCTCTATCTCTGGATCTTTTACAGAATCGTCAAGCTTAGTTTCTGAGAAGCACAGTATGTTTGCCTTACCATTTATGAATAATTGTTTGATTTCATCCAGTTTGTTTTTTAAGCTGTTAATGTTAATGTGAAAAATGTTCAGTCCATTGGCGTTGGTTATTTCATTGATGTTGGCAGGTTCGAAGTATTGTTCGTTTGTGATCTGTTCCTCTGTGTGGGGCTGGGGGGCTTTGTTGTTGTGGGTGGGAAGGGGGGAGGGGGGGTCGGGTCCCGCGCCGTGCTGGAACAACAAAGAAGGGGGGAGGGGGGGGTCGGGTCCCGCGCCGTGCTGGAACAACAAAGGACTCGTTCCTGGTTGTTTTCGTTGTTAGCTCTGCTAGCTAGCCGGCTATCGGGCGTCGAGATGTTTAAATCCCGCGTCGAGTTGGTCGTCATGGTTTCGACCCTCGGTTCACCTCCTCTCGTCACTGCCTCACGTGTGCTCGTCTGCTGCGGCGTCATTGGGGGAGCTTCGCCGCCCGCGCTGTGGATGTAGCCACAGGTTGCGTTGTAGATGCTGTTGGTCGCGATGGGAACCTCCATCGCTTCTTGCGTTGCCAGACCAAGTCTTCTAGCCTGAGTTCTGGTCATAACCGGGCCTGGGTTTAAATGAATGTCTCCCGAAAGTAGCAGAACCAGGATGATCATGGTCCTACGGTCCAATCTGCCAGTCGGGGGTAAGTTTTTCCTTACAGGGCTCGCTGTTAGTAGCGTGTGTATAGCCGCTGTTCCGACGTCTATGTGTTTCTTTTCCGAGCCATTGAGAAGGTAGAAGTCACTGTGGGTCTCGTTAAATCCGTTTTCACTTCTCTCCACTTCTGTTTGATGTTGGTTCATTGATGAATTGAGGTATAAGTCCGTAATCCATATTAGCAGGAGTAGAAAATGTCCACAAAACCTTGTTGATTTGGTTGTTTGGCGAGAGCTCTCAGTAATGCGACTGCTCATGACTGCGCCGGATGTTCCCTCATGTACTGGATCAAAACGTAAGTACAGTTATATTCACATTGTTTTCCTCTTATCGCTCCTTTCTTGCAGCAGCAGCAGAAAGGAACCGTTGACACAGAACAACATAGTTCTCTAGGATGGCTGACAGTAGACGACTAAAAACCAAATTACAAACATCTCAAAACAAACTAGTCAGACTACTGCTTGACCTGACTCCTAGAACCCACCTCACCCCTGCACACTTTGCCAACCTAGGATGGCTTAGAGTAGACAACAGAGTACAGCAACTTGCAATGGGCCTGGTCTACAAGATACACTACACGACCAAGGTACCCATGTACATGTCAAAATACTTCCCAAAGGTCAGTGAATACCACGATCACAACACCAGAGGGAGCTCCACAAATCATGTAAAACCCAGATTCGGCTCAAACAAGGGACTAAACACGTTTCGCAATTATGCCACAACAATGTGGAACGCCCTACCCAAAGCTGTAAAGGAATGTAAATCACTACCCACCTTCAAAAACACTCTCAAAGAACACCTACGGGAGACTGCAATTGAAAACTGGCCCCTACAAATGTCCTAACCCAGTTGTACAATAAAGACCAAGCATGGCTTTGTCAGTATTCCAATGTACAGTCCCACCCAACCCCACCCCACCTACCCAACCTCCTCCAATGTACAGTTTCCATGTCAAATGTATGTCAGTATTCCAATGTACAGTGTGTCCCCCCCCCCCCCTACCCAACCCCCCCCCCCCCCCCCCCTCCAATGTACAGCCCCACCCCACCTCCCCAACCTCCCCCAATGCACAGTTTCTATGTCAAATGTATATACTCTTCTTCTGGATTTTTTTAGTATCACAAACAGTACTGTATTTGAAAATCTGGTATGTCATAAATGTATAGATGTAGCAGTACTGTCTATCTGTATGTCATGTGTGTCATATGATGAATTGAAAATGGGGGACCCTGATGGAAACAAGACGAAAGTCTTTCTCAGGTCTGCATCCTCTTAACAATTTTATGTATTGAGCTGTACTGTACTGTACCCATTCTGCAATCTGTTAATAAACTTTTCAATAAATCAATCAAGTAGTAGTAGTAGCAGTAGAAGTAGAAGAATCTTCATCGTTTGTAGATGACAACAACACAACGTAAAGGCACTTATTTTGGAGATTTATTGCTTATGTTTAGTCAGTCACACTCTTACTGTACTTGTTGGGTTTGCAAAGAACACTCTTTGGATTGTAAATATGTGTATATGTGCTGTGCTGTGTGCTGTATAAGATAAGAGATTCCTTGTTGAATGTTGAAAATAATGTGCTTTTTATTTTCTACAGTGAGGAGCAAGGAGCAGATGACCTGCCTTCAACCAGTTCAGTGCAGGCGAGACATGGAAGGAGGGCTAACCAAGACAGGTGAGAGACTTATTATTATTATTATTATTATTATTATTATTATTATTATTATTATTATTATTATTATTATTATTATTATTATTATTATTAGTGCTTTTGTTTAGTTATAACTCTGTTCATAGACAGAAACTGTTTTACTGCGTGGCACAATTGAGCAGTGTCTCTCACACACACACACACACACACACACACACACACACACACACACGTACGTACACATGAGTGTAGTGTATATATTTCTTTTGGATACACCTCAGGCATCCTGCACTCTATATGACTGCACTCTAGTCATATGTGTACTGTATATATGTATATTGAATATCCCACTTTACTTATTTTTAACTTTTTTACTGTAAAACTTCTTTTTTTTAACTTTCTTTTGTAAAAAACGTACTTTTACTGACTTTTTGTAAAAAAAAAAAAAAAGCATGCTGGTGATTGAGAATCAAATTTTCGTCTTTGTTTATTACCTGTGTATGGAGAAAATAATTATTTGTAAATTGAATTATGTTCTGTTCTCTTTTGTTAAATATGCTACCTAGGGTGCATTTCCACAGTTTTATATGCTTGATTGAATATGTTTGCATTGGTTCATAGTAAAAATAACACATTTTCTCAATCCGATTTTGTGTTTTGTGTTGTACATTATGCAGTATACAGTATATACAGTATTATACAATATGAAAACTAACTTTCAGGTCATATATGTGAGGCTGTGCTGAAAAAAAGGATACCAAACATACCATGGTAAAACATTTTAAAATGGGAATTATACAATTTAAATCAAAATTAGCTAAAACATTGAAAATATCCACCAACTCACTGACCTTTGGGAAGTATTTTGACATGTACATTGTGTAGTGTATCTTGTAGACCAGGCCCATTGCAAGTTGCTGTACTCTGTCGTCTACTCTAAGCCATCCTAGGTTGGCAAAGTGGGCAGGGGTGAGGTGGGTTCTAGGAGTCAGGTCAAGCAGTAGTCTGACTAGTTTGTTTTGAGATGTTTGTAATTTGGTTTTTAGTGCCTTTGAGGTGCTTTGGTACCATGAGGTGCAAGCATAGTCGTAGTACCCTTGAATGAGTGCTCCTGCCAGAGTCTTCAGGGTATTCTTGTTTACCAGAGAGGAGATCCGGTACAAGAATCGAGTTCGTTGGTTGACTTTTTTTACTACATTGGATGCCATTTTGTCACAGGAGAGATTAGCCTCTAGGATGGAACCCAGGTAGGTAATTTCATCTTTCCTTGTGACAATATTGTCACCCACTGTAACTGAGAAGCCGTCGGTCTTGCTGAGTTTGTTATTTGAACCGAAGAGAATGGACTCTGTTTTGCCCATGTGTAATGATAGTTTGTTGTCTGCGAGCCATATGCAGATTTTGCCTAGTTCCGAGCTGAGGGTTTTTTCAACCTGTAACTTGTTCTTGTCAGAGACCAGCAGGGCTGAGTCGTCCGCAAACAGGAACAAGTTGCAGTCACAAGCTGACGACATGCCATTTGCATAAATTAGGAACGGTAGCGGTCCTAGTATGCTTCCTTGTGGAACACCACAGTTCACTGTGAGGGGGGGGGATAGGGTACCGTTTACCTCCACCATCTGTTCTCTCCCCTCCAGGTAGGATTGTATCCAGCTCACTGATAAACTATCAAAACCAATTGCTTTTTTAGCTTGTCAATCAGAATGGTGTGATTGACAGTGTCGAAGGCCTTTTGTAGGTCCAGCATGACCATGCCGCAGTATTTGCCCGTTCAAATAGAGAAGGCATGTGTCAGTCGAGTGGGATGTTCTGAAGCCAGATTGGAATTCGTAGATTCGATTTTTTTCCGCAAGGTACTTTTCGACCTGTTCGTATACTATTTTTTCCATGACTTTCGAGATGGATGTAAGGATAGAAACAGGGCGGTAGTTGCCTGGGTCTAATTTGCTGCCCTTTTTGTGCAGGGGTGTTACTCTCGCAATTTTGAAGTCCTTGGGGACGTGTCCCTGTTTTATGGAGAGGTTTATTATGTGTGTGATGACTAGGGATGCCCCGATCGATCGGTCAATATAAATATGCGATCGGTGATCGGTGATGATGCTTTATTTTCGCCGATCGTCAAAACCGATCTCACTCGCTGAGTTCTGTCTCAGACACCGGGAGCTGCACACACTCCCACACAGTGGTGCGGCGTCTGCTCTTCCCTCCAGCCCCTCCCGCACGCAAACACGGTGTAGTCTAGTCTAAATAAATAAACATAATCACGGTTATCTACCTCAACAACTGCATGTTATTATTACGCGTCTCCCTGAGCTAACGTTAGCTACCGTTACAAAATGACCCAGTCAACCATTCACTTCCAGTCCAATACATGATGAGGCATTGTCTAACCGAGCGGTATCTAGCCGGCCAGCTACTGATAGCTCCTGACATCAACAAACGCTCCAGCAAGTCTGTATGATACCTCCGCTAGCTCACGTTAGCTGACGCCAGCTCACTGTTCAAAACGAAATGTCCCACTGAACTAAATAGTTCACTGAGGCGCTGTATCAACGTTATATAGCCGGCCAGCAGTAGCCACAGATAGCTCCTGATATCAATGTTTTATAACACTCATTCGATGCGTATTCAAGCTCAGGGTATGTTGTTGAATGTGATCAATAGGGTCCAGCTGCAGCTCCGGAGAATCCTGGCCGTAGCTGCAGGCTACTCGAGTATAGGGTCCAGCTGCAGCTCCGGAGAATCCTGGCCGTAGCTGGAGGCAGGGGGCGAAACTAGAGGCCGCCACCCGCCATTGGCGCTCAGTTTTTATGTTTGGCGCCTCCCACTGAGAGGTCTGCCCGCCATGTGGCGGGCAATCAAATAGTCATGTGAAAACCGAAAATCATGATCCAATTCTTTAGCGGAGTTCTCACTCGCTGTCTCAGCACAGACACGCAGCGCATTGCTGCTCCTACCCCTCCCCACCTGTTTCTGTATGCTGCATGTAAACAGAGGCTATTGCCTCCGACAGTCACCAGTGTCTGGTAAAATTCAAATACTTCTGGCACTCATTTGCTTCCATAGACGTTAGTCTAGTCAGTGTGGGACCTTCGTGAGATAACGTTAGCTACCGTTACAAAATGACCCAGTCAACTATTCACTTAGTTTAATACATGAGGCATTGTGTAACGTTATCCAGCCGGCTAGCTACTGATAGCTCCCGACATCAACAAATGCTCCAGCAATAGTCCAGTGCATAATACCTCCGTTGGCTAGGTAGCTCACTAGTCACTACGAAATGTCGCAGTAAACTAAATAGTTCACTGAGGCGCTGTCCCAACGCCATCCAGCAGTAGCTATAGCTCCTGACATCAATATCCTACAACAACATGCGTATTCGAGTCCCTGGCTTACATCGCATGAGGGCTGCTGAATAGGGTCCAGCTGTAGCTCAGGAGAATCCTTTTGCATGCTGAATGTAGCGTTTAGGGCCAGCTGCAGCGCCGGTAAATCCTTGCTGGAGCTGGAGGCCACTCGAGTATACACACAGACAGTGGAGCTGTTTTCAGACAGCGAGGTGGCGAAGTCTCGCAGATAACACAATCACAAGTATGATTATATAATATATATATTTTATTAAAAAACATTTTTTATACAAAATAATAATAATTTTTTTTTTATCAAAAAAAAGTTGGCGGGTAAGAAATATGCTTGGCGGGTAGATTCTTCCCATCTACCCGCCACTGGCCGCTGAGTCAAAAAGTTAATTTCGCTCCCTGGCTGGAGGCTACTAGAGTACACACAGACAGTGGAGCTTGTTGCGTGGTGGCGATGTCTCGCAGATAATACAAGTACAAGTCTAATTATATAATATATATATTTTATAAAAAAATATTAAAATTATATAAAATAATTTAAAAAATGTTTAATCAAAAACGATCGGATCGGTATCGGCCGATATGGCTCACGACGATCGGTGATTGGTATCGGTGGCAAAAAAACGTGATCGGGGCATGACTGGGGTGATGGCGGCTGCTGAGTCTCTGAGGAATTTGGAGGGGATGTTGTCATGGCCAGTGGCCTTGTTCGGTTGGAGGGCGCTCAGTTTTTTTAGTACCTCATGTCATGTCTCATCTGTAGTTACCATTTCCAGTTTGAAGTCGTCTTTGTGGATGCCTAGGTTCTTGTAGTATGCTACTATGTGTTCTACCCCATACTGCCCTGAGTGGGAGGGTAGTTTGTTTACCAGTGTTGTGGCTATGTTTGTGAAGAAAGTGTTTTAAGTAATTGGCTACATCCAGTTTGTCTGTGATGAGCGTGTTGTCCGTCTTTATGTTTATGTTTGAGAACCTGGTTTTAAGTTTTTTACTTCAAATTGAGTAATTTCCAAAGTTCACATGGTTTATTTTTGTTTTCCTCAGTTTTGTCACTGACTGAACTGTCCTGGGGCACAGGAAGAACATACTGACTGAACTGTCCTGGGGCACAGGAAGAACATACTGACTGAACTGTCCTGGGGCACAGGAAGAACATTGAATTCTTAAAATGGGTGGCTTTCCAATGGTGACAGCAATTACAACTATTCATGTTATTATTCTGCCTCCCTCCAGACCCCCCACAGCTCTCTGTCTGTGAAGAGGAGGTTCCCCCTGAGCAGCAGGAGAGGAGCCCCAGTCTGAGCCAGGAGCAGACAGAGCTCCTACAGATGAAAGAGGAACAGGAGGAACTCTGGACCAGTCAGGAGGGAGAGCAGCTTCAAGGTCTGGAGGCTGGTATCAAGTTCACTTTCAACCCTGTCCCTGTGAAGAGTGAAGATGATGAAGAGACACCTCAGTCCTCATGGTTTAACCAAACCCAGGACCCAGAGCTCCTACAGATTAAAGAGGAACAGGAGGAACTCTGGACCAGTCAGGAGGGAGAGCAGCTTCAAGGTTTGGAGGAGGCTGATATCAAGTTCACTTTCAACCCTGTCCCTGTGAAGAGTGAAGATGATGAAGAGAAACCTCAGTCCTCATGGTTTAACCAAACCCAGACTGAGGAAAACAGAGAGACAGAGCCTCTAGCCAGCACCTCAACAGAACAGATGAAAACAGAACCTGATGGAGAGGACTGTGGATTATCAGAACCGGTCAGTAACTTAGCTGGTGATTTAGAACCAACTACAGATGGCCAGCTCCTCTCTTCAGACTCTTCTGGAACTGATGACAGTGATGATTGGCTGGAGACTAGTGAACCTCATCCTGGTTTAAACTCACTGACATCAAAGAAGACACAGAAAAACAAAGGACAGAGTTTGTCTAACAGCAACCAGTTCAAGAGCTCTGTGGTTTCATCCCATGAGGTGAAATTATCAAACCAAATACCATGTGAGACCTGGAGCTGTAAAGTGTGTGGGAAATGTTTTCCTAATAGGAACGCTTTAATGCTCCATCTTAAAGCCCATTCTAGTGACTGTGGTTTGTGTGGAAAACATTTAGAACCCACAGAGAGCTTGAAACTTCACCTTCAAACTCACAGCACATGTACTGTTTGTGGCAAGAAATATACTGGCATTACACTCTTGGAAGCACATATGAGAAGCCATACTGGGGAAAAGCCCTATAGTTGCACACTGTGTCCTAAAAGATATATTAGACGGGGACACCTGAATATTCACATGAGAAGCCATACTGGGGAAAAGCGGCAAAAGCCCTATAGTTGCACACTGTGTCCTAAAAGATATATTACACAGGGAGTGCTGAATATTCACAAGAGAAGCCATACTGGGGAAAAGCCCAATAGTTGCACCCTGTGTCTTAAAAGATATATTACACAAGGAGACCTGAATAGACACATGAGAAGCCATACTGGGGAAAAGCCCTATAGTTGCACACTGTGTCCTAAAAGATATATTACACGGAGATACCTGAATATTCACATGAGAAGCCATACTGGGGAAAAGCCCTATAGTTGCACCCTGTGTCCTAAAAGATATATTAGACTGGGAGAGCTGAATATTCACATGAGAAGCCATACTGGGGAAAAGCCCTATAGTTGCACCCTGTGTCCTAAAAGATTTACTACACTGGGAGTGCTGAATATTCACATGAGAAGCCATACTGGGGAAAAGCCCTATAGTTGCACCCTGTGTCCTAAAAGATATACTACACTGGGAGAGCTGAATATTCACATCAGAAGCCATACTGGGGAAAAGCCCTATAGTTGCACCCTGTGTCCTAAAAGATATACTACACAGGGACACCTGAATTTTCACATGAGAAGCCATACTGGGGAAAACAGAGAGACAGAGCCTCTAGCCAGCACCTCAACAGAACAGATGAAAACAGAACCTGATGGAGAGGACTGTGGATTATCAGAACCAGTCAGTAACTTAGCTGGTGATTTAGAACCAACTACAGATGGCCAGCTCCTCTCTTCAGACTGTTCTGGAACTGATACTGATGACAGTGATGATTGGCTGGAGACTAGTGAACCTCATCCTGGTTTAAACTCACTGACATCAAAGAAGACACAGAAAAACAAAGGACAGAGTTTGTCTAACAGCAACCAGTTCAAGAGCTCTGTGGTTTCATCCCATGAGGTGAAATTATCAAACCAAATACCATGTGAGACCTGGAGCTGTAAAGTGTGTGGGAAATGTTTTCCTAATAGGAACGCTTTAATGGCCCATCTTAAAGCCCATTCTAGTGACTGTGGTTTGTGTGGAAAACATTTAGAACCCACAGAGAGCTTGAAACTTCACCGTCAAACTCACAGGACATGTACTGTTTGTGGCAAGAAATATACTGGCATTACACTCTTGGAAGACCATATGAGAAGCCATACTGGGGAAAAGCCCTATAGTTGCACACTGTGTCCTAAAAGATATAGTAAAAAATCTCACCTAAACGAACATATAAGACGTCATACTGGGGAAAAGCTCTATATTTGCACACTGTGTCCTAAAAGATATATTACACAGCAAAACCTGAATAAACACATGAGAAGCCATACTGGGGAAAAGCCCTATAGTTGCACACTGTGTCCTAAAAGATTTAGTGGAAAATCTAGCCTAAAAGAACATATAAGAAGCCATACTGGGGAAAAGCCCTATAGTTGCACCCTGTGTCCTAAAAGATATAGTCAAAAATCTCACCTAAACGAACATATAAGACGTCATGGGGAAAAGCTCTATATTTGCACACTGTGTCCTAAAAGATATATTACACAGGGAGACCTGAATAGACACAAGAGAAGCCATACTGGGGAAAAGCCCTATAGTTGCACACTGTGTCCTAAAAGATATATTACACTGGGACACCTGAATTTTCACATGAGAAGCCATACTGGGGAAAAGCCCTATAGTTGCACCCTGTGATAAAATATTTGGTGCAAAACGTGACTTAAAAGTACATATCAGAACTCATACTCGGGAAAAAACATTTAGTCGTGAAGTTTGTGGGAAAGGATTTACTCGGAAGGCATATATAAAGACACATGAGGATTCACACCAGAGAAGAAACAAACTCACGTCCCTCCCTCCCTCATCTAGTTCACATTCAACCCCGTCCCTGTTAACTCATTGACCGCCACACTCTTTTCCCATCTTTACTCAATGGCGCCAGCGTTATTGACCATTTTAGCGATGCTTGCGGACCCATCGTGTGTTCTGTATTATAGCTATGGAGACAATAGTATGGCTCATTTGACAGGCATTGTTTATAGTCCAAGACTGACTAACCAGTTAATTTCGACATACTTTAGCTTGTGCGCTATTCCATGCAAATTATTATTATTATTTTTTTACAGTGCAATAAAATAGTTCTGGATTACTGTTCAACAGTTCAAAGTCGTCTTTACCTTCTCTGTTTGGTATCCACAGTTTAAAACTTGACAGTCCTCCCTCTCAGGGTGCAGTTCCCTCTCAGGGTGCAGTTCCCTCTCATGGTGCAGTTCCCTCTCAGGGTGCAGTTCCCTCTCAGAGTGCAGTTCCCTCTCAGGGTGCAGTTCCCTCTCAGGGTGCAGTTCCCTCTCAGGGTGCAGTTCCCTCTCAGGGTGCAGTTCTCTCTCAGGGTGCAGTTCCCTCTCAGGGTGCAGTTCCCTCTCAGGGTGCAGTTCCCTCTCAGAGTGCAGTTCCCTCTCAGAGTGCAGTTCCCTCTCAGGGTGCAGTTCCCTCTCAGAGTGCAGTTCCCTCTCAGGGTGCAGTTCCCTCTCAGAGTGCAGTTCCCTCTCAGGGTGCAGTTCCCTCTCTCAGGGTGCAGTTCCCTCTCAGGGTGCAGTTCTCTCTCAGGGTGCAGTTCCCTCTCAGGGCACAGTTCCCTCTCAGGGCACAGTTCCCTCTCAGGGTGCAGTTCCCCCTCTCAGGGTGCAGTTCCCTCTCAGGGTGCAGTTCCCTCTCAGAGTGCAGTTCCCTCTCAGAGTGCAGTTCCCTCTCAGGGTGCAGTTCCCTCTCAGGGTGCAGTTCCCTCTCAGAGTGCAGTTCCCTCTCAGGGTGCAGTTCCCTCTCAGGGTGCAGTTCCCTCTCAGGGTGCAGTTCCCTCTCAGGGTGCAGTTCCCTCTCTCAGAGTGCAGTTCTCTCAGGGTGCAGTTCTAGGCCTGGTTCCTACACAGTTTTACAGCCTGACAGTCTCTTGTTTGATACCCACACAGTTTAATACCTGACAGTTTTGAACCTGTAATAAAAAGCAATAGACAGAGTAAAATAATACAGTGCAATAGTAGAATAGAATAGATGGTAAAATTATGCAATAGAATGGACAGAGTAAAATAGTGCTACAGTACAATCAACAATAATGAATAAAGGAAGATCCGGTCAGTTTGTTGTAGGCCTCAGTGTGCCGTGTATGATTGATTGATTGATTGATTGAAAACTTTATTAACAGATTGCAGAATGGGTACAATACAGTACGGCTCAATACACATAATTGTTAAGGGGATGCAGACCAGAGAAAGACTTTCATCTTGTTTACATCAGGGTCCCCCATTTTCAATTCATTCATAACATATATGACATACACAACATACAGATAGACAGTACTGCTACATCTATACATTTATGACATACCAGATTTACAAATACAGTACTGTTTGTGATACAAAAAGAGTCTAAAAAAGAGAGTATATACATTTGACGTAGAAATTGTACATTGGAGGAGGTTGGGTAGGTGGGGGGGGGGGGGGACTGTACATTGGAGGTGGGTGGGGGAAACTGTACAAGCAAAACTGTACATTGGAATATCGACTAAACCTTACTTCATCATCTATGTTTATTATGTAATCCTTCCTTATGTTTTCATGTTGTTCACCACACAGAAGGAGGCCCCTTAATTCAGCCTGACTGTGGGCAGTGACCTTCACATATACTGAATATATCATACATATAGTATATAACATAATATACTGTTTAATGTGTCCCAGCATTGACTACTGATAAAAGCAGCTTAAAATGTGTTTGTTCTTTGTTCGTTTTTTCCCCTTCCTTTCCTTTATTCTTTGACATGTTTCTTTAAATTTTTTTAATTCCTTTTAAATCAACTTCCATAATGATGTAACCTTTTTCAATGTACGTAAAGCACGTTGAAATTGCCTCTATGTGGCACGGCTGAGTGGCGCAGTGGGCAAGGCGCTCACCACTAACGCAGGATATGCTGGTATCGAGCCCAGCTCTCGGCGTTGCTACCGGCTTGGCCGGCCGTCATACTAACACAATTGGCAAGTGTTGGAGGGTGGGAAAGCCGGTGGGTGGGGATTGGACGTTGTGGACAGCGACTCCTACAAGTCGGTTTGGTGATGCCGGTGCGGCGGAAACAGGAAGTATCGGGGGCAGTGTGAGCCTCCCACGCGTTACTCCTCGCCACTGAGAGTTCGAGCTGCTGCGGTGAAAAGATGCGACAGGCTGCCTCCTCGTGTACCGGAGGGGACACGTGATGCAAGGCTTCTATCCTCACTACAGCCGACCAGTGGGAGGCATAGTCTAGCAACGTTCAAGACAGGGGAGGGAAGAATTGGAAATATGAAATTGGGATGGGAGAAAAATAGAAAATGGGGAGAAAAAGTGGATAAAAAAAAATTATGAATGGTACTACATAAATACATTTGCCTTGCCTTTGCCTGTATTGACCTGAACATCTCCTGCTTTTGCTGGCATCTAGGAAGGGGTACAGAATTGAGCATGGAGCACCGACCTGATAAATATTTATATTTATTTATATATATATATATAGTAAGGGATATGTACAGATATAGATATAGTATTAATATATGTACAGTGATACAGGTATAAAGACACTATGGTAGTAAGTCATACTGGCCAGCAGCGTAACTAGTAAGAGTAGGTAAGGGACATGTACAAAATGTATAGATAGATAGAGGCTAGTATCTACAGATCTACAAAGGATTATATGCAGGTATGTACAGACCGATGTGGATATATGTAAATGCAGCTATGGTTAACAGTTGGTTAATATAGTTATATTCGCTTACAATTTTATACGTTTATTTTTGCATATTAATAATAATACTCAGGATTGTATTTCATATGGGTTTATATAGATAATATGAGTGGCGCATGATTTCTTTTTGCTTGTGCAATTATTTAGTCTCACAAGACTTGTTTCCCACTTAATATCCGGTGACGTGTTTCCGCCTTTCTTTGAGACCCGACATGACTTGATGGATGGCTGTCTTGACTTTGCGGTCAATTCAAGCAAGTAAAATAGTTGTCTAACACAAGACAATATAACAAGAAAAAGGACAAAGACACAACACAATCGATGTTCTCTTATACTGTCTGGCACGCAGCCAATAAGGTATTGATTGCTATGGATGATGATTTTCGTTATATGTTGACGGTTGATGTTAGCTACGTTTTTGATGGGCTTTCAATTGCTAATGGTATCATTTGTATGTATTGTGTTTGTGTATGTATTTACGGTTTGGATGGAGAATGGACAAGCTTCATTAAAATCAGTTCAAGAAATCTACTTGTATACTGCGTCGTGCCTGGAGGATGTCACAATATATATGGATAGATACATATTAATACAACAACTCTGTACATACATCTGATTAGCACTATTGCTCAGTAGTATGAATGAATGAAAACTTTATTATTATAACATTGCAGAATGGGTACAATACAGTACGGCTCAATACACACAATTGTTAAGGGGATGCAGACCAGAGAAAGACTTTCGTCTTGTTTACATCAGGGTCCCCCATTTTCAATTCATGATATTTATGACATACATGTAGGGACATACAGGTATATAGTACAGTTACATTTGTGACCCAGAGATCCTAAAAGAAAATATATACATAGTTACATACGGTGGGGAGGAGACTGTACATTAGGAGGGGGTGGGTGGGTGGGGGGATTTGGACATTTACAGTGGCCAGTTTCTAATTGCAGTCTCCCGTAGGTGCTCTTTGAGGGTTGTTTTGAAGGTGGATAGTGATTCACATTCCTTTACGGCTGTGGGTAGGGCGTTCCACATTGTTGTGGCATAATTGCGGAACGTGTTTAGTCCCTTGTTTGAGCCGAATCTGGGTTGAACATGATTTGTGGAGCTCCCTCTGGTGTTGTGGGCGTGGTATTCACTGACCTTTGGGAAGTATTTCGACATGTACATGGGTACCTTAGTGGTGTAGTGTATCTTGTAGACCAGGCCCATTTAATAAAGTGTTCAATCAATCCACACAGTACATACAGTAACAAGGAAAGATGAAATTACCTACCTGGGTTCCATCCTAGAGGCTAATCTTTCCTGTGACAAAATGGCATCCAATGTAATAAAAAAAAAAAAAGTCAACCAACGAACTCGATTCTTGTACCGGATCTCCTCTCTGGTAAACAAGAATACCCTGAAGACTCTGGCAGGAGCACTCATTCAAGGGTACTACGACTATGCTTGCACCTCATGGTACCAAAGCACCTCAAAGGCGCTAAAAACAAAATTACAAACATCTCAAAACAAACTGGTCAGACTACTGCTTGACCTTACTCCTAGAACCCACCTCACCCCTGCCCACTTTGACAACCTAGGATGGCTTAGAGTAGACGACAGAGTACAGCAACTTGCAATGGGCCTGGTCTACAAGATACACTACACGACACATGGCCGCCTAGTTATAGTTGAATGTGGGGGTGCAATAATACTTTTTTATATATATATATATATATATATATATATATATATTTTTTTTTTTTTTTAATTTAATTAACCTGTACGTGCAATTTCCTGCAATATAGAGCCTTCAATCTTGACCAATAAAGCTGTTCTTTTCACCATAAAACTCAGTTTATATTGCAGTATGATAGCCAATTACTAGGGATGTTATCGTACACTTTAAGCTGTCTGATATTTCCATTACCTGTAACTCTTGGGTCTCTTTCTCTCCTTCTCTGCCTCCTCCCGAGTCTGTACAGTCACCATATCATTCTACATTAAGGAAAGCAATACACTTATGAATACACTGAACCGGTTTGAATACACAATCTTTATGCTACTCTGTAAAGAAAGGGAGAGAGGGGGGGGATATATGATCCAAGTATTTGTGTCTTAATTTGTTATGTTATCCTACACTTAGATAGAATAGAATAGAAATACTTTTATTATCCCGTGGGAAATTTGACACTGCAACTCAACATTTAAACATTTAGACAGGACAGGTCACAAATTAGAATAATAACACAAATCAATCAAGTTGCCTAGGATAAGAGTAGAGTAAAATAGAATAAAAATGAAATAAAATATACAGAAATAAATACAGTAAAAATATACTGAGCATGGGGGAAGGGCATGGGGGGTACAGGTAGTAAAAAACAACAGCAATGTAAACAATTTGGTCAGTATAATTTAACTATCTAACGAAATATAGTTCATTTAAGCTGTCTGTCTGATATTTCCATTACCTGTAACTCTTGGGTCTCTTTCTCTCCTTCCTGAGTCTATACAGTCACCATATCATTCTACATTAAGGAGAGCAATACACTTATGAATACACTGAACATCATTATGAAACATTTCTATTGCACCCTTACTTACAATTCATGATGAATTGAAAATGGGGGACCCTGATGTAAACAAGACGAAAGTCTTTCTCTGGTCTGCATCCCCTTAACTATTGTGTGTATTGAGCCGTACTGTACTGTACCCATTCTGCAATCTGTTATTGATTGATTAAAAATGTTATTAACATATTGCAGAATGGGTACAATATAGTACGGCTCAATTCACACAATTGTTAACACTTTGACGACCGCTGGGACCTGTCTAATATGGTGGTAGAGGACCAAGGTTTGTCAACACACCGATGTCTTTTTGTAGAGCTATATCTATACTTTAGTATTGCTATCTGTCCATTCTCATTGTCACTTGAGTTCATAAACCGTCCCTTCAAAATGGCTTAAAGAAAAAAAAATCCATCAATAGGTTGTCATTTTATAGCACCGTGAATATAAGCTTTATCGCAGATTTCGTCTCATCTATTTTCTGGAAAGCTAGTTATGTAGCTAAAGGCTACTAACGTTATATTCAACGGCATTTCCGTTTTATATATGCTAAAGAAATAACACAAACTGCATATGATCCGGGCTCTCCCAAAGCATGTATGGATGAAAGGGGGGCGGCGGGGGAGGTCGTTTAGTATTATTGATCACCAATAACAGTGTCCGTGTAACTGCCACATTCATCGATCGGCTGCTTGCGTTACACAGCAAGGTCCGATCCGGCTGTAATTTAGGTGAAAAGGGTCTTACCGTCAGCCCGTGGGATACCCCCCAGCATTTCCCTGTTATCGATCGGCATCTGGTAGATCGATATGTCCATTGGTTGATGATAAATCCTCTTATTCCATGGTGAAATCTGCGATTCGAAACGTAATCAATAATTCTTCGTAATCATGCTGTTGGTTCGGGATCAGAGTAATATGAAACGCCATTGGAAGGTACAAAAAAAAATTCCATTCGCCCACATGGTATACTGCAGTGGAGCGATGGCGCCCCTAAGAGGATCTGGCCGGTATTGCATGTTCTCGATTCCACAGACGAGGGTAGGTCTGCAGAGCCGGTCGGGGATCTTGATCCGGTTATTAATATGGAATAAAACAATAACAACTTGCCACGGCTATATACGTGCCTCTGGTCCACAACGCATGGCACCGAAACCCGTATATATACGTGGCCGGTCCCCATGGGGATGCAGACCAGAGAAAGACTTTGTCTTGTTTACATCAGGGTCCCCCATTTACAATTCATAATGAATTGTAAGTAAGGGTGCAATTAACACCGTGCAATCCATTATTTGTGGAGCCCGCCCTTTAAGTCTTTGAGCTATTAGGCTACTATGGTTCTTACTTTGCGTTTTGGTGTACTGAAAAATGCTCTGATGTCTGTATTCTTTATTTTATCTGCCACGCACGCACGCACGCTTACTACCATAGTGTCTTATACCTGTATCACTGTACATATTAATACTACAACTCTGTACATAGATCTGATTAGCACTATTACTCAGTAGTACTAATTTATATATTTTATACCCAGTTTAATCACCTGTATATTGTATATTACTATTGCACTTTACTGTTACATTTGCACTCTGGTTGGATGCCAAACTTATTTTTGTTGAACTGTACTTGTGCTGCATGATGACAATACATTTGAATCTAATCTAATCTAAACTCATGAATCATTGTTTTCCTCACATGTCTCCACGGTGAACATAGAATACAAAAAAACGGTAGCCATACTTGACAAATTGAAGTTAACAGGGGATAAAACTATATCAAAACATCTGTTTACAAACTCTCAAACACATCATGCAGTATAATCCAAGTCTCATTTATCCAGTCGTATGCTCAGTACCTCCCAAAACCCATGCACTTTTGCTAAAAACCTGCTAACAAAAACATTTCCGGTTAAACAATCATGCTGTTAGGGTTTGACACCGACCCCAAACGCTAACGACGCAAGAGAGTAGGATTCAGAGTTGCCAAATACGAGGGCTTGTTTATTTGGTAATAAGAATAAGTGAAACAGGGAAAGCAGGTCAACAAGAACAGGTACAATGAACAAGGGGCAAAGTTCTGCTGCTCTGCAGCTTCTCCCGGAGGGGTAGTCTTGGGAAGCAGGAGCAGACCTCTGTACCGCTCTGCAGAACTCTCACGGCGGATCTCTCAGATGTTGTGCAAGACCGAGAGAGGGAGAGAGGGAACGAGTCAGTGACAGAGCAGACTTGAAACGAGCAGGAGGACAGGGAGTTATATTCTTCGTGTTAACAACACAGTGATGTGCAATATTCCAAAAACAGCCCAAGTGAATATCTTCATGTAAACACACAGTGAGCAAAAATCCAAACACTGTCCAAATGTGAAATAATATCTTCGTGTAAACACACAGTGAGCAAAAATCCAAACACTGTCCAAATGTGAAATAATATCTTCGGCGTGAGCAAACACACAGAGGGAGGTGGAAGATCCCAAAAATATTATTCCATAATGGAAAGAGCAAACTCGATAATGGCTGGGTGAGTGACTGTTTGACAAAAAGGTGGTAGACTTCAGTGTAAAGGTTACACACGAAAATCGGAAATAGGTCAAGACAGTCAATCTAGAAAAACTCACCCAGACGAGCTGCGTAAAAGGAACAGGAACAACAGAGGAGGCGAGCGCGCGCCACGGAGCAGGTATCCAAGCGAAGGCTTCTAGGAATTCCTGGAGAACAGCACAGTGAAACAGCAGCAACGGGGAAAAACATCCAGCGACAAATCAAGACGATCCAACAACTTAGGGTGGGGAAAACGGGGTATAAATAATGAGGGATCGATTGATTGAAAAGCAGTGACAGCTGGGGAATGTGATTGACAAGCGTGGGGAAGTGAGAGAACCAATCAGCGACGTCTCAGATGACGTCAACGGGGAGAAACGTGTGAACGAGGGAATTGAAATACTTGACAGAAAAAATGAATGAAAACAAGGCGAGGGTGGTTAAAGGAACAGAACGAGTGAGAAAGCAAGGACAGAAACCTCACAGTACCCCCCCCTCCACGGGAGCCACCCGGCGACCAGGCCGACCCGGCTCGTCAGGATGGGCCCGATGGAAGTCGGTGATCAAGCCGGGATCCACGATGAGATGCCGGGAGACCCAGCTACGCTCCTCAGGGCCGTAACCCTCCCAGTCCACCAGGTATTGGAACCCCCGGCCCCGCCGACGAACGCCCATCAACCGGCGGACCTGCCACTGGGGGTGACCATCCACTAGCACAGGAGGCGGTGGATCAGGAGCTGGAGGCATAAGGGGACTGAGGGAGACGGGCTTAACCCGGGAGACATGGAACACGGGGTGGATGTGCATGGATGCAGGAAGCTTCAGGCGCAGGGCCGCCGGACTGAGTACCTTCAGGACCTCGAAAGGACCGACGAAGCGAGGGTTGAGCTTCTTGGCCGAGGACCGTAGCGGGAGGTCCTTCGCGGAGAGCCACACCCTCTGCCCAGGGCGGTAAGTCGGCGCGGGAACCCGGCGCCGGTCGGCACCACGACAGGCGCGCTCAGATGTCCGGAGCAGCGCGGTCCTGGTGATCTCCCAAACGCGACGGCAGCGGTCGAGGTGGACCTGCACGGAGGGAACTGCCACTTCCGTCTCCAGTGCGGGAAAAAGAGGGGGCTGGTAGCCCAGGGAGGCCTCAAAAGGGGAGAGGCCGGTGGCGGAACTGACCATTGAGTTGATCGAGTATTCAACCCAGGGAAGGAAACGGCTCCAGGATGCCGGCCTCTCGGCTGCCACACACCGAAGAGCAGACTCCACGCTCTGGTTCATCCTCTCCGTCTGCCCGTTTGTCTGGGGATGGTAGCCAGAGGAGAGACTGACCGTTGCCCCCAATCCCTTGCAGAAAGCCCGCCATACCTGGGAGGTGAACTGGGGCCCCCGGTCAGAGACGATGTCCTGGGGAAAACCGTGAAGGCGGAACACGTGGTGCGTCAGGAGGTCCGCCGTCTCGGCTGCTGAGGGAAGCTTGGAGAGGGCCACGAGGTGGACCCCCTTGCTGAATCGATCCACCACGGTCAGAAGGCAGGTGTTCCCCTGGGAGGAGGGTAGACCTGTGACGAAGTCGAGCGCCACATGTGACCACGGACGGCTTGGAACGGGAAGTGGCTGCAAGAGCCCGGAGGGTGCCTGGTGAGAGGCCTTGCTGCGGGCACAGACCGCGCAGGCCAATACGAACTCCTTGACGTCGTTCCGCATGGTGGGCCACCAGAAACGACGAGCCAGGAAGGAGAACGTGCGATGGACGCCTGGGTGGCAGGCGAACCGGCTGGTATGGCCCCACAGCAGTACCTGGGACCGGACAGAGTCAGGGACGAAGAGACGGCTCCTAGGGACGTTGCTTGGAGCACGTTGGAAGCGTAGGGCACGCCTCACCACACCCTCGATGCCCAAGGTGATGGCTCCAACCACTCGGGCCTCCGGGATGATGGGAGATGGGTCCTCAGAGGGTGGAGCCCCCTTGGAGTGCATCCGGGACAGGGAGTCGGCCTTCGTGTTGCGGGAACCGGGGCGGAAGGTCAGCGAGAAGTCGAACCGACTGAGGAAACTGGCCCATCTCGCCTGCCGACCGTTGAGGCACCTGGAAGCGCGGATGAACGTTAGGTTCTTGTGGTCCGTCCAGATGGTAAAAGGCTCCTCGGCACCCTCTAGCCAATGACGCCACTCCTCCAGAGCAGCCACGACCGCCAGTAGCTCCCGATTGCCGGTGTCGTAGTTCCTCTCGGCGGGGAGAAAGCGACGCGAGTAGAAGGCGCAAGGATGTACCTTCTGGTCGGAAGGAGAACGCTGGGATAGGACAGCGCCCAGGCCAGAATCCGAGGCGTCCACCTCCACGATGAACTGTCTCTTGGGGTCAGGGTGGAGCAGGATAGGAGCGGAAGTGAACCTTCTCTTGAGGGAGCGGAACGCAGCGCATGCCGCTGGGGACCAGTCGAACGGCAGAGCGGGGGAGGTCAGCTTGGTAAGAGGCTCCGCCACTTGGCTGTAGTTCCGGATGAACCTTCGGTAGAAGTTTGCGAACCCGAGGAAACTCTGTAACTCCTTCCGAGTGGTGGGTTCCGGCCAATCCTCCACAGCCTGGATCTTGCGAGGATCCGCTCGGGTCAAGCCCTTCTCCACGATGAAGCCCAGGTAGTCGACGGAGTTGGAGTGGAAACGGCACTTCTCCGCCTTGACGAAGAGCCGATTGTGGAGGAGGCGCTCCAGCACCCGGCGGACATGCAGGATGTGTTCCTCGAGAGTCCTGGAAAAGATAAGAATGTCGTCCAGGTACACCACCACGAACACCTCCAGCATGTCACGGAGGACATCGTTCATGAGTGCCTGGAATACCGCCGGGGCGTTGGTGAGGCCGAACGGCATCACAAGGTACTCATAGTGGCCCCTGGGGGTCTTGAAGGCGGTCTTCCATTCATCGCCCTCACGGATACGGACAAGATGATAGGCACTTCGGAGATCCAGCTTGGTGAAGAACGAGGCCTGGGTCAGTGGCTCGAAGGTGGAGCTCATGAGAGGTAGGGGGTATTTGTTCTTGATGGTGATCTCGTTGAGCTGACGATAGTCGATGCAGGGTCGCAGGTCCCCATCCTTCTTACCAACAAAGAAGAACCCGGCCGCCACCGGGGAGGAGGAAGGCCGAATGAGTCCTGCTTCCAATGACTCAGAGATGTAGAGATCCATCGCCTTCTTCTCCGGGACAGTCAGACTGTAGAGGCGGCTGCCGGGAAGGGGAGCCCCTTGGCGGAGGTCGATGGCGCAGTCATAGGGGCGGTGAGGTGGAAGGGACTGAGCCCTGGTCTTACTGAATACCTCCATGAGGTCGTGGTACTCGGGAGGAATGGACGAGGGATCCGGGGGCAACTCACCAGCCGGTCTCCGGGGCGTTTCAGGAGGTGACAGTCGGGTCCTCTCGCGCCTTCTCTCCAGGAGGCGTCCGTCAATACGGATGACAAGGCTAAACAGCTCCTCGAGGGAGTCGGGCACCTCCCTGGTAGCGAGCTGGTCCCGGACTGCGTCACTGAGCCCCCTTATGAAGGTTAGGCGAAGAGCAGGTTCGTTCCATCCACTCTCCACCGCCGCCAGTCGAAACTCCATGACATAGTCCGTCACCCTGCTGCTCCCTTGTCGGAAGGTCCCCAACCGGGCTCCAGGGTCCAGACCTCGGGCTGGATGGTGGAACACTCTGCGGAGCTCCGCCACGAAGTCTGGGTAGGAGAACAAAAAATCTGCTTCCATTGCCCAGGAGGAAGTGACCCACTGGGCAGCATGGCCTGAAAGTAGGTTGGTTATATAAGCCACTCGGGACCCATGAGCAGAAAAACGGCTTGGTTGATGACGGAAAACCAACTCACATTGCATGATGAATGTGGCACACTCCTCGGGATTACCGTCGAACAGCCGTGGGACGGAGAGAAGGGGTTCCCGAGGTGCGAGATCTGCTGGGGCTGCGGGGAATGTTCCTGAAGGGTGTGAGAGATGAAAAGTCTTAACGGCGTCGCCCAGCGAGTTAAGCTGGGCGAGAATCTCGGACTGTTGTCCCGCCATAGCGGCCATTGAACCCTGCATAGGCAGGACCTGGTCCCTGAGGTTCTGCACCGCAGCCGCAGCCCGCTCTAGTTGGAGACCGTGATCCCTGGTCAACTCGACTTGAATTGCAAGTGCGGTTCTGACCCCCTCTGTGTCGGCTGGGGTCGTCATATTGGTTGGTTCGTAATGTTAGGGTTTGACACCGACCCCAAACGCTAACGACACAAGAGAGTAGGATTCAGAGTTGCCAAATACGAGGGCTTGTTTATTTGGTAATAAGAATAAGTGAAACAGGGAAAGCAGGTCAACAAGAACAGGTACAATGAACAAGGGGCAAAGTTCTGCTGCTCTGCAGCTTCTCCCGGAGGGGTAGTCTTGGGAAGCAGGAGCAGACCTCTGTACCGCTCTGCAGAACTCTCACGGCGGATCTCTCAGATGTTGTGCAAGACCGAGAGAGGGAGAGAGGGAACGAGTCAGTGACAGAGCAGACTTGAAACGAGCAGGAGGACAGGGAGTTATATTCTTCGTGTTAACAACACAGTGATGTGCAATATTCCAAAAACAGCCCAAGTGAATATCTTCATGTAAACACACAGTGAGCAAAAATCCAAACACTGTCCAAATGTGAAATAATATCTTCGTGTAAACACACAGTGAGCAAAAATCCAAACACTGTCCAAATGTGAAATAATATCTTCGGCGTGAGCAAACACACAGAGGGAGGTGGAAGATCCCAAAAATATTATTCCATAATGGAAAGAGCAAACTCGATAATGGCTGGGTGAGTGACTGTTTGACAAAAAGGTGGTAGACTTCAGTGTAAAGGTTACACACGAAAATCGGAAATAGGTCAAGACAGTCAATCTAGAAAAACTCACCCAGACGAGCTGCGTAAAAGGAACAGGAACAACAGAGGAGGCGAGCGCGCGCCACGGAGCAGGTATCCAAGCGAAGGCTTCTAGGAATTCCTGGAGAACAGCACAGTGAAACAGCAGCAACGGGGAAAAACATCCAGCGACAAATCAAGACGATCCAACAACTTAGGGTGGGGAAAACGGGGTATAAATAATGAGGGATCGATTGATTGAAAAGCAGTGACAGCTGGGGAATGTGATTGACAAGCGTGGGGAAGTGAGAGAACCAATCAGCGACGTCTCAGATGACGTCAACGGGGAGAAACGTGTGAACGAGGGAATTGAAATACTTGACAGAAAAAATGAATGAAAACAAGGCGAGGGTGGTTAAAGGAACAGAACGAGTGAGAAAGCAAGGACAGAAACCTCACACATGCAGGAACGAGTAGCACGCTCAGGAAAGGTAACCTGCTCATCGGGAGCAGTTAGGGGTTAAAGGAACACGCCACCATTTTGGGAAATTAGCTGTACTGTCTTCTCCAGAGAGAGACAAGAAGATAGATACCAGTTTCCTCTCTCTTCCATTGATTGTGCTAAGCTAGGCTAACATGCAGCCAGATAGCTTTCTACTGAACGCACAGAGAGGAAACTGGTATCCATCTTCTTGTCTCTCTCTGGAGAAGACGGTAAGCTAATTTCCCCAAATGTTGGCGTGTTCCTTTAAGTGTCTTGCAATACAATGTTAATCCGTAGCTAACATTGTATTGCACTATCTCAGGACTTTAGCATGTCTATTTTATCATGCCTATTTTATGTCTATTTTATTACCTGTTTATTATGTCTATTTGATTATTTAGTATTATTGCACAATCAAAGCGGGCATGGCCACCCGCATTTCACTGTATGCCCTGGTATGTATGTGACAAATAACCTCTTGAATCTTGAATCTTGCTCAAGGACACTTCGACACGCTGCCCGGGAGGAGCAGGGAATCGAACCAGGAACCTTCTGATTACCAGACGACCGCTCTACCTCCTGAGCCACTGCCTGCCCGCCCGCCCGCCCACCCAAGGTGCCAGGAGTTGTCAATGAGCCGGCAAGAATCTTCACTAATTGGTCACAGAAACTAGTAGTTTTTCATGCATTTTTCATGCATCCATGATTGGGACGTTTCCCCCCCCATGGTGATCGATATCCATGCAGGGTGCTGTTGCCTGTGTGACAAACCTCCAATTTAGGCTGTAATTTGGTCACAACTACAGTGGTCACAACTGCTCTTACCGTCAACAAGAGGTGGGCAGTCCTATTTACAGTGGTCATAACCTCGTTCCCAGTTTTATCTCCTCCGTGAGATAAAGCCTGGTAAAGAACTACGGCCGAAAGTGTGTATGGGGTAGAATTTCCGGTGTATGTGTACTTCCCCTGGAAGCTGCCTCCGAACGGACCAAACGTTTCCCGAATCCTGTCGTGTAGTACATTCTTCAGGCAAAGCCGTTGCAGTGGCTTAAACGAGGAAATATTGTGCACTTCACACGTTTCTATAATTGTTTTGTCGAAACCGGAAAGCCTGTAGCCTGTACTTCCTGTACTTCCGTTTACACACTTTAGGAGGCATAGCTTTACCAGCCTACAGTGGTCACAGCTGCTCTTGGGAAGTCCTATATCATTGGTCTACTATAGTGGCCGCGGACGCTCTTACAGCCAATGACAGACGGGCAGTCAGGGAACTTTGGCACTGTTGACAAAAATGCCAGCGCTGCGATTTCTTCAGTTTGGATGTGAGCTGAAGTCTGCTAGCTCTGCGCCCAGGCGGATGCATAAACAGCCACCCCTATACACATGGAACACACAGTGTCAAATACAACGGGCTTTCCAGAATTATAATGCGCTCTAAGCAGACAGCAGTAGGTGTAAAAGAGGTTATACCACTTGGTCGTACTTGATCAATCACTGCTGACCCTTTGTGTCATTGAGTGATAATTTTTGATGGGTCATATATAGAAGAAACATTTATTAGATTATTAGTTACTGTATTAAATGCGCTGTAAGTCATTCAAATATTTGTTAAATAGCTTTACATTCCGACAGCCATGTTTACAGCAGTCCCTCCACTCTGCAGTAAACAGACATCACTGATATAGAGTGTCTGGTCAGTAACATGGGTCTCCCAGTCCCTCCACTCTGCAGTAAACAGCCATCACTGATATAGAGTGTCTGGTCAGTAACATGGGTCTCCCAGTCCCTCCACTCTGCAGTAAACAGACATCACTGATATAGAGTGTCTGGTCAGTAACATGGGTCTCCCAGTCCCTCCACTCTGCAGTAAACAGCCATCACTGATATAGTGTCTGGTCAGTAACATGGGTCTCCCAGTCCCTCCACTCTGCAGTAAACAGCCATAACTGATATAGAGTGTCTGGTCAGTAACATGGGTCTCCCAGTCCCTCCACTCTGCAGTAAACAGCCATCACTGATATAGAGTGTCTGGTCAGTAACATGGGTCTCCCAGTCCCTGCACACTTCCCACTTTGTCCAATCAGGAGAGAGAACCCTAGAGATCATTTGACTTATTTCAAGAAATCCTGCCAAGACAAATGAGCTTACTGCACTGGCAGATACTTGTCTCAGACACATACAGTATTTGCTTTTTGTCAGACCATTTCTGCAGTGTGGAGTTCTCTCTCCTGATTGGATAAGGTGGGAAGGCATACCAAGACATTTATTTTGTGTTTACTGCAGGGCAGAGGGACTGGGAGACTGGGAGACTCCATGTTACTGATCAGACACTCTATATCTGTCGGAATCTAAAGCTATTTAACACATATTCTAAGCACTTACAGCACCTTTAATACCTGTAACTAATAATTGAATACATCCTTCTTCTTTCTTTTATGGTGAAATGTTATATGGTATGAAACACATTGGCAGCATAACAGGATAAACACATTTCACATTGACACGTCATGCTGATTTAAATGGTATAATGGCTGCATTTATATAACAGCTTTTATCCGAAAGCCAGTGGAGATTCAAAAGTGTTCAAAGTGTTCAAATAAGTGGTCTACGTGTTAAAATAGTAGCTCTACATTCCGACAACCATCACTGATATAATAGTGTTTGGTCAGTACCATGGGTCTCCCAGTCTCTCCTCTCTGCAGTAAACTGTGGGATATTCTGATGAAGAATGTTCTCAGTCAACCGAGGTTTGGATAATAACAAAGGTTTATTAACCAAACAGATAGATTACATAGAGAGAATGGCTGAGGGCTTCCCCCAGGTGATCAGCTGAAATGACCCAGGTAAGAAGACCTCGATTGTGGTCGGGAAGAGCCCTTTATAGTTCAACAAGGGGGGTGTGTGGTCCCATTTGATAGGTCAATTGGGGGGGGGGGGTACAGGTTTGGGGAGAGGAATGTCTTATTCCACAGAGAGGGGGGGGGGGTGTATTTACATGAGGACATATTATACCACAATACTCACTTTTCTTTCTTATAATGTGGGTGAGATTAATGTATAATATACCAGGATTGTTTGGAACAGGTAAAAGTGAAAATAGAAAACAATTAAAATAATGAAAATTTTGGCCGATGTGATGTTGGTTGGCATAACAGTTTAAAATAGAATTATTTACATCTATGATTCATGACATGATCGACTGGACTGCGGTCTGTGTTATTTTGATATCAGAGATGTGGGAATAGATATCACCCTTTTCTTTTATTAATTGCTCAAAATACCTATGTCAATGAGTGGTCCTCAACTCTGATATCAAACCATAATTAACATAAGCTATAGCTGTGCATATATCTTGGCATACCTTCAGTCGTTCATGTCGTGACTCAGGGGAGCTAATGTGATGGTTGTACATACAGGCATCGTAATAAACCAATTAAATACATGCACTGTCTCTGTGTGGTCAGAGTGCACAGGGTGAAAAAACAAAATTGTGTGCATAATTATTAGGAATAGGATTTACACATAAGGCTAATGTGTACAAAAACATTTTAACAACCGTTAACCTGGTGGTTAATAAAACTAACATGATTGATTATGGGAAACTGTTCAAAAATATATATATGCACATTTTATAATGATTCTTGATGAAATTACTTAGGATTCAGTTGTATTTAACCTGAGTTTGAGTGTCACTTTCATCTGTGATTGCCTCAGTTTTGTTGGTCTTTACTTAGAATCAGGCAATTTTCTCCATTTCTTCTCTATAAATGAGGAGATAAAACGTCTTATGCATCGCTTCTGTATGTAATTCTAGTGCATCAACTGTTCACCATACAGGTGCAAAACAACAACGTTACATGTCCTCTTCTATGAGAGAATAAAACAACTGATTCTTTCTTGTCTGACAATACAATTTTGTAACTTAAGTAATTCAAATGTGATGTAATGTGATCATGTGACCACTTCTTCCTTCAGCAATACATTTTAGCTCATTATTACTAACCATTGTTAATGCTTTCTCATTGATTTCTTTTCATCACATCCCTAGTTCATCGTTTTGCAGATACATACAATTGTGTGAAAAGTTTCCTGCTTGTGAAGGTATTAATCTGAATGATGTTGCGTCGTTGTTGACAAGGTGTTCTCTGTCGGTCGTGTGGCAGGGCCAAACAGTAACACATAAAAATTAAATAAATACATAACAATGTGGACACTGTGTGTTCAGAAGTCTCTTGGTTCACAGGTCTCTGATGATGTGTCTCTCTTCTTGACGGTGCAGTCGGGAACATTCACTCCTCCATCATTCAGAGGGGGCCTACAGGAGGTCGCCGTCCACTCCCTGTGTACCTTGTCAAGGGTCACCGGTAGCAGTATACTAGTAGTGGCCTTGCAGACTCTTTTCCTGGAGCCTATGTTGTTCTCCACCACCATCACATGTCTGCCACTGTGCTCACGCTTGACCTTTATCAGGCCTAGAGACATGGCGGTAGGGTGGTCTTGAACGTGCTGTGTGGTGGTTGGTCCCCCGCTCCCCGTCATCGCGGTACCAGAGGGGCGAGGGTTTGCTGGTGTAGTGGTCTGTCTGTAGGACGCTCTCTCTCACACGGATGACAATCTTGTCATGGGAATCCACCTTGATGGTCGGGGACTTCAGTTCCCTTTTGCAGATGGTCTGCCGCGGGTCGCCGGGGTGAGGCTGCATGTCGTCCTTTCTGTCTCTGCTCCCCTTCCTTTGGGGACGTCTGTGTTGTGTGGGCTGGTGGTTCTCCCACGGTTGTTGTCATCGCCCTGGTTGTGTCCGCAGCTCCTTGGCGGTGTCCCTGGTGGTAGTATGCTGTCGTGGGTCGCTCAGGTCGCTGGGTTGTGTTCCTCCTTGCCTGGTCGCACCGTCGTTCGTGGTTCAGGTCACGCGTCGTCTCACTCGTCCTGTCCTCTCACCAATTTATGATCTGAGGATGATAAAATTTGCCTTAGAAAACCTCTTCACATAAATTATTCAACGCCTTTCTGCTAAAGTGGAAAATCATTTTGGGATTAATTCAATTCATTGCAAATAAAATCATTTAATTGAAAATAGGAAATGCAAGCCAATTGCATTATCAGTGATTCCTTATGTTAAGAAGGTCACATTCACTACAATCTTATCAGATCTTGTATCTAACTAGATCTTACAGCAGTTAAGAGGTTAATGTTTAAAAAAAAAAAAATGTAGCAAAGAGTAAAGACCATAACCCTATCAAAAACAGTAGTCAAAGTGTATATTTTATATTTTACCGATGTTTTATACGATTTATAGGAAATACGAATTTATCGGAAAATGTTAATTATCGTAAAAACCGCAACGAAATGACTAAATCCAGATTCAACCCTGCCATTGGAAAGAGGAGCATTTTCCCTATCCATAGATGTATGATTTGGCCATAATAAGGTCAAGGTCAAGTTCAAGGTCAAATTTATAATTAAAACCGATTATAAATAATAATAATAATAATAATAATAATAATAATAATAATAATAATAATAATAATAATAATAATAATAATAATAATAATAATAATAATAATAATAATAATAATAATAATAATAATAATAATAATAATAATAATAATAATAATAATAATAATAATAATAATAATAATAATAATAATAATAATAATAATAATAATAATAATAATAATAATAATAATAATAATAATAATAATAACTTTATTTGTATAACACTTTTCATACAGAGGTTGCAGTTCAAAGTGCTTCACAACAGTAAAGAAATACAGGCATGAGCAAGCATAGCAAGGTATGGTAAATCACAGTGTTTCACATTAGGATCTAGCATCCTAATAGGCTCTCTATTCAGTAATACAAATAATAAAATTGTTTAAAATGATTAAGTTTAAAAATAGTCTAAAAATTATTAAATAGAACGGACATATAACAACAGTAAAAAATACAGGCATAAGCGAGCATAAAAATAAAAAATGTAAATAGCAATGTTACAGTAAAAAGTGTGATAAGATTGTTCAATCAGATGAAAATGGCCCAGTTAGGAGAATCAACCTTGGCTAGGCGGTGAGGTTCACGATGTACCTAACTGGAATGGTAAACAACTTTGCTAGATTTAGGTCAAAAGTAATCTTCTCCTCACAACAGAGCATCACTCCAACATCATAGAACCGACATATGAATTTCATTGGAAGTGTATGAAAGTAGGTAGGGTAAGAATATAGCAAGGTATGGTAAATCACAGTGTTTCACATTAGGATCTAGCATCCCAATAGGCTCTCTGTTTACAGTTTGATTCAGTAATACAAATAATAAAAATAGTTTAAAATGATTCAGTTTAAAAATAGTCATCAGTAAGAAGTAAAAAGTGTGATAACCGACACATGAATTTGATAGGCAGTGTATAAAAGTAGGCAGGGTAAGAATAGTGCAGGTAAGTACAATTTGTGTCAGGATATCCCTGATGTTTCTATAATAATACTTCCCCTTGCCACTAGGTGGTAGCAGATATCTATCTTCAGATATTTGCCTGCATTACCCCACAGTGAAATGCCTGAGCAAAGAGATAGGTTTTAAGCTGTCTTTTAAAGATGTCTAGCGAGTTGGCTTCTCTGATGTTTTGGGGTAGTTTGTTCCACAGTTTTGGGGCATAGTTGATAAAGGTTGCATTACCGATCCTCTTTTGACTGTTTCTGGGAGCCTCTAGTAGTCCAGCAGCTGATGATCGCAGTGTTCTTGCTGGTGTGTAATTTATTAGAGTGTTGGCGATGTAGCTAGGTCCCTGTCCATTTAGAGCTTTGTATGTAAGGAGAAGGACCTTAAAGTCAATTCTAAATGTTACAGGAAGCCAGTGTAAAGCAGCTAAGACTGGACTAATGTGCTCTCTCCTTTTGGTTCTAGTTAGCAGTCGGGCTGCAGAGTTTTGGATTAGCTGAAGCCTCTCTGTGGTTTTCTTAGGGAGACCTGTGAAAAGTGCATTACAGTAGTCTAACCAGCTAGATATGAATGCATGAATTAGCTTCTCAGCATCGTTCTGATTAATAAATGGTCGTACTTTTGCTATATTTCTAAGATGGAAGAACGATGTTTTCGTCACTTTGCTAATATGAGAATTGAAGTTCAGTTCTGAATCTATGATAACCCCGAGACTAGTGACCTCAGATTTGATCCAAGGGGTTAGTCCTCCCAGGTTCTTTATTAATGTTTCTTTTTTAGTTTTGGGGCCGATAATTTGAATTTCAGTTTTGTTCTCGTTTAGTTTCAGGAAGTTCTTACTCATCCATTTATTTATTGCCAGTAAGCAGATTATCATTAATTACTGTATCTACAAATCCTTCTGTTTAATCATCTTCCCTTTATTCATTTGCTTAGATTTTTTGTACACATGATCTCAATAAGGTGGTGAATGAGCTCAGTGAGCATTTTCTCCTACCCGTATCAATTTTTGATCAAAGATGCAAAAATCATAAATCATAATTTATATTCTCCTTTTCTTCATTACAATTTACTCAGCCTATAACAGACACAATATTTCTGACACTGGAAATACATACCCGCCAGGTCCCTAGATGTTCCTAGATACCAAGAACATGCTAATTGACCTTGCAGAAGTGGAGCAATCTTCCATTTACTTAGGCATGTACCTTTAGGCGAAAACGGTCTACAGATTAACAGCAACAACCTCTTCGGTTTTGTAACTGGGGGAATCTTTTATGACTGTTTGATAACTATTTCCGATTCTATCAGCATTCAGTATCTGCGCCAGTCTCCGTCAATCTATGATCTCCTTCTGCGTAAGGTGAGGCGCGAACTGCCCACCTGAATGAATGAATGAATGAATGAATGAATGAATGAATGAATGAATTAATGAATGAATTAATGAATGAATGAAAACTTTATTTAACAGATTGCAGAATGGATACAATACTGTACGGCTCAATACACACAATTGTTAAGGGGATGCAGACCAGAGAAAGACGTTTGTCTTGTTTACATCAGGGTCCCCCACCACCTAACTAGTGTTCTGAAGTAACTTAAAGGGGCAGTGAGGCAATTCAAAGGATTTGGTCAAAACGTTGTTAACCTCACATGAATATACATATAACCAAATAACATTAACTGTTTATGTTCTTACACAATAGCATTAACTATTTATGTTCTTATTCAATGGCATTAACTATTTATGTTCTTATAACTAAATAGTTATGAATCTGAAACCTGGGTTACATCTTGGTATTAGAAGATTTAATGATCTCTATATTAATAGTACTGCCACGTTCTAACAATTATCTAACAAGTTTGGTCTCCCCAGAAATAATTTTTTTTAGGTTTTTACAGATCTGGAGTTATGTCCGCAGGTTAGATGCCCGGTTTCCCACCCTTCCTGGTGAAACACAATTTGATACTTTTCTTACCCCTCTTCCCACTCTAAAGGTGTAAAGGGTTCCTTGTCGACAATCTACAGGCAACTATGCCCCTTACAGTCCATCTCCTTAAACATCATTAAGTCCTCATGGGATGAGATATTTGATGACATGGGGGAGAATGCACTCAAAAAGGTTCACACCTCTTCCATCTGTGCTCAGCATGGTTTCATGATCCAATGCAAAGTCATCCATCGAGCACTGGATCACAAGGATGTGAAACCTAATTGTCTGCGATGTAATCAGTCCCCAGGAAACCATGTGCACATGTTTTGGAGTTGTCCATCTCTAGTTGATTTTTGGAAAGATATCTTTGACACACTCTCGGAAATATGTAGTATTCAGGTTGAATCAGACCATTTGACTGCGTTATTTGGTGTCTCCTCGCCGATATTACAACTGACAAAGATGAATAAAGATGTTTTGGCTTTTGTTACTTTGTTAGCGAGACGGTTAATCTTTGGAAATCCTCTTTACCCCCTTCTTATGCCATTTGGATTCAATCTATTCTTAATTGTATAAAGCTGGACAAATTAGACACACACTCAGAGGGTCTACAGACAGGTTTTATTCAATGTGGGCTCCCTTCTTTTCTTATGTTGAGAGGCTTCATCTCCCCGTAGTCCCAGAATGATATTTCTACATATATTTGTTGTACATTTTTCACTTCTTCCTCCTCTTTAAATGTTTTCCTCTATGCATACTGCCAATGTAAGAGGCCTGGGCCCTCATGCATCAACGTGTTCTACGCACAGATCTGTGCTTACCCTGTGCGTACGATCATTTCTAAGCAAAGAGTGGGATTCATCAACTTGAACTTGAACTTGACTTCGTGCGTACATCTACGCACAGGTCAGACCTGGCGTACCTAGCGCCCAGTGGTAGAATATATTATTACAACAAGGAAATGAGCTTCTGTGCATAATAACACTGGCACGTTCTGTACGAACCGTAGTTCATTATAGTTCATTGTAAAATAGCAACAGTAGTGTAATTATGGTCAAAACCCTATAAATAGCATTTGGAATAATAGATCTTTCTCTCAGAATGAATGCAGCATGGTTTATATAGCGTTATCGGAATATACGGGGTGTGTAGGCTACTGACTGACTGCGCTCCGCGTAGCTTGATTGATTGATTGATTGAAAAGTTTATTAACAGATTGCAGAATGGGTACAGTACAGTACAGCTCAGTACATACAATTGTTAATTGGGGATGCAGACCAACTTCCGTCATGTTTACATCAGGGTCCCCCATTTCCAATTCATCATAAATCATAAAGCTCAACTCGTTATTATTCTGCGCAGACCGCAGAAACACGGGAACGTTTTGATTATATTTAAAAGGCTTTACGTTAAACGAAACAAGTGGAACTTCGAAGCTGTAAGCAGAATACAAGGCATATGAATATAGTGTTCTTCCCCCTTTTTACTGTATAAGAAAGAATAGACAACGCATTGCAATGACACTATAGTGGACGGACTATGTATATGATGGGATTCAAGTTTGCGTTTTTGTTGCTCATAGGCATGCTGTCAGAGTATGATATCTTAATCAAACATTCTAGAACATTTGTCGTCACAGATCATGTCCTAATAGAACATAGGCTATGGCATGGATCGTGATATTGTGTGGACTGTTATTATTACTGTACACCGGTACCACCCATTGCGACAACAGCCTTGTGAGTCCCGCACACAAACATGATGGAATTCAAGTTCATGTATTGAAAGGCAGGCTATCATACATGCAGTGAGATTCATTGTTCTTGTATATGCTCTCGTATTATATTGTTTATATAGGCTACCCAATACTGACATCAAAATAGATTGTAGTATGCCTCTAGAAATCATATGCAGCAGGTAGAAGATTGACGGGGGATCCATCGCGATTTGGAATCAAATTGAGGAGAACTTTAATCCCTGGGGTATTAATCAAACAACACGGGAAAAGGCAGTCATATTCCAGCGCGGTCTTTATTAGCCGACAACAAAATAGATGCATCTAAAAATCATATAGCCAATCGAACACAACTAATAAAGGCATTCATATTACAGCACGGTTATAATGACACACAACCAACGCCAAACAGTGGTCAACGAACGGTCTTTATTAGTATTTTGAGCTGTCCAGGCAGAATTGCAGCAATGGTCTTAGGGAGCCGTTGATATCTGACATCACCGTTTACAAGTCCGCCTTTTATTTATCCCACAATACGCGATAGTGTCTTCTTGGTTCGACAGCAGTGAATTCTCCGTGGAGTTTCTCAGTGTCCCGCTCGGGTCCGTCCATTATTTCACATCCCATGGGGGGTGTTTCCTCATTTTCATGACCATATATGGATAATCATGCACGAGCATTGACGGTAGAACAAAGTGGTATTCATCAACACGGAGGACCATAGAGCCTGCGTACGCACGTGTGATGAATGCCGACTTCCCTGTGCGTGCGCTAGTTCTACATTCCGTGCTTACGTGTGGAAGTAGGTCAAGTTCTACGTCCACGTTGATGCATGAGGGCCCTGGTATGAGTATGACATCTTAAATCGATACCAGAGTTGGTTGACCTGTCATTGTATTCCCTTTTTTTCTTTCTTAAAGAAAAATGCTTTTCATCTTGTTTTGACGTTTGTTTGGTATTCTATTCTGTGTTCCCATTGGATCATTTTCAAGTGCATCTCATTTGTAAATGTTGGTTATGCTGAAAATCCAATAAACAAATATATTAAAAAATAAATATATATATATATATATCAGCCCCACAACATAAAAAATATAATGTTGTACTAACCCGTTTGCAAGATATGAATACTGGTCAAAATATGATTTTGAAACATCTAAAAAACAAATTACCATCAATGAATGGTTTTCATTCATTTAAAATCCCATTCAAATCAGCTCAAACTAGTCGAATTGTGATATTGGTCCATGAGCCAGGACTGGTCAGTACCACCTGAGGGGACTAATGCTCATAGTGGTTTTTGTCAAAGTTTACATCCCTAGAGATAGTAGATATGTGATAGCCTTGGAGAGCTGGTGGGTTCATGTGTTTTATCACTCCATTTAAACACTAAATAAATAATTCTGAAAAGTGGCCAATAGTTGAGGGCCAATACGGATATTTTCATGCAAATCGAAAAGCACCACATTTAAGGCCAGATGTACACCCAGGGTATGTTGTAATGATTTAGTGAGAGTACCTGAGCTGGAAACTCCCGACGTCACCATCAGCCAAATCCAATAAGGCCAAAAAAAGGATTCAGCTATAACTTTTGAACCAGATGAGCTACAAATGCAAACGTGGTATCTATATTATGTATTTTTATAATTGGAAACACATTGGAATGCTTATTTTTACGATTGAATGGATCTGGACCCCTAATCTGCGTATTTCCAAGATGGCGGTTACCCGTTTATTTTTTTTGCCATAACAAAATCACACACATGCCTTAAGTCTTTTTGACAAACATGATGTCTATTTGATGCTTTTTGCGCATTAGAAAAACATTGGAATACTTAGATTTATTGATGACTCTATCGAGCATTAAAATTAGCATATTACCAATATGGCCGCCATCCCAAAACCTTTATTTAACATACATTCACCTGTATTGAGTGTAGAGTTGTAGGAGCAAGGTAAGATCAAACTAGTGAAAACAAACAACATACGTATCTTATGTAATTGTATTAAACAATTATACAAAATAAAAGAGCAGAACCTATACATACTGATACATAACCAGTGTTGGGCAGTAACGCATTACATCGTTGCCAGAATGCATTGTGTTTTTTTGTCCTCCTATAACGTTAGATTAGGTTTACACACTGTCCTCAGTAGATGACAAAGTAATCAGTGAAGTAATTTTGATTACTTTTTAAAGGAGTAATCAGTAATAAGTAACTGAGTGTGTGACAGTCGCGGCTGGAAAGCTATAGGGGACATGGACACCGGACAGACAGAGCCCTGGAGACGAACTGTGTGGGCCGTGAGGTTTCCCGTGTTGAGTCAAATTAAGCCGCAGGCTACACTCCTGGTGGTGCCCTTCCGTCAATTCCTTTAAGGCTTTGGTTTCCCGGACGCTGCCGGGGCAGGTCATGGGAATAACGCCGCCGGATCACTAGTTGACATTGTTTATGATCGGAACTACGACGGTATCTGATCGTCTTCGACCCTCTGACCTTCTTGATTATCTTGATTTTTTCCGTCCGTCTTGCGCCGGTTCAATAATTTCACCTCTAGCCGCACAATACGAATGCCCCCAGCCGTCCCTCTTAATCATGGCGCCAGTTCAGAGAATAACCCATAAAATAGAACCGGAGTCCTATTCCATTATGCTGCAGTAGGTGACTGGGCCTGCTTTGAACACTCAAAGGGCTGAGGCTGAGACAGACAGTGACTTGCCTCACGGTGGACCGTCAGCTCCATCCCAAATCCAACAACAAGCTTAACTGCAGCAACTTTAAGATACACTATTGGAGCTGGAATTACAGCGGCTGCCCTCCAATGGATCATTGTTAAAGGATTTAAAGTGTAGTCATTCCAATGATAGGGCCTTTTCCTCACGACCTCCCTGAGTAGTCTGGAGTGGGTAATTTGCACGCCTGCTGCCTTCCATGGATGTGTTAGCCGATTCTCATGCTGCCTCTCCGAAACTGAACCCTGATTCCCCGTTACCTGTGGTCACCATGGTAGACACGTAAGGTACCATCGAAAGTTGATAGGGCAGACATTCAGAATATTGTTTATTCTGGTTGTTTCTTAACCAATTGTTGCTGAAATCACAGCCTAGAATTATTTCAGACACTTTTCTATTATAGTTTCTGTTGGAAAAAGGATCATGGATGGTCTCTATCCACATAATAAGGGACCAGATTATGTGGCTTTGAGTGGGCCTCAATTGAGGCTTGCAATGAATTGAAAGATCCACTAGATGGAGCCACAGACCGCCACTTGACCTCAATCCAGCCTGGGTCAAACTGGACACTCATATCACTTAGACTTAGAGTGAGCCTATTCTACTGCCCCCCTTTACCTGTGCTCTGTCTCTGGGCTCCCTCCGGCCTATAGGCATGGAGCTTACTGTCTTAACAGTATCATAGTTACTCTCTCTGTTTACCCACACTCATATCACTACATTAAGGGAGCCTATTCTGGCTCCCCATTGCTGCACAAATCCGCTTCAAGGCCCTCGACCTGGCATACCGTGCGGCAAAGGGAACCGCTCCCGCCTACCTCCGGTCAATGGTGTCTAACTACACACCTTCAAGACCCCTACGCTCTGCATCCTCTCGCCGCCTCAGACCTACTCCTATCCGAGCTCCGGGAGGGTCATCAAGGCCACCAGGCTCTAGCATTGTATACTTAGACAATATATGTACAATGCTGCAGAATGTAACCAACAGAGATAATGAAATCTGTATATTAGGAGATATGAATATTGATTGGTTTTCCAGAAGTTGTACACTGAAGAAACTGAATGATGCGGCCGCTGTATGTAATTTGTTTCAAATGATTGATGTACCAACAAGAATTAATAATAGTGCAGGATCAGTCTCATCGACCTGTATAGACCATTGTTTTACGAACGCCCCAGAAAATTTTTCAAGAGTTGTATCTGAGCCTGTGGGCTTCAGTGACCACAACATTATTGCGTTAACCTTAAAGATGAAGGTTCCTAAGGTAGGACCCAAAATAATTTATAAAAGAATATATAAGACATTTTCTGAGGATGCGTTTATTATTATTAATGATGTAAAAAATTTACTCTGGAATAATGTGCTAGAGAAGGCATACAGAGGCTGCATTAGAGAAGTTTATGGAATTATTTACAGATGTCTGTGACAAACACGCTCCTGTAAAGAAGCTCTCCGTCAGAGCAATCAAAACACCCTGGCTGGATCCTGAATTGAAAAACGGCATGAAAGAAAGAGACCGACTGAAAAAAGTAGCTATTGCATTAGAGAATCCAGAAGATTGGAAAGTTTACCGCTCATTGAGAAACAAAATAACCAAAATGAATAGGCAGAAGAAAAAACATTATTATCAAACCAGATTGGAGGAGTGTAAAGGGGATAGTAAGAGACTATGGAAAACATTGAATGAAGCTATGGGTAGAAATAAAATGGGCAAAACGCCATTTATTGAGTCAGATGATATATTCATTACTAAACTATATCATATATCTAAACTTGTCATATTATGTATGACAAGAAATGCTGATTTAAATTCAGGAGCACAAGTCCAAATGATATTGAAAATCTCCTCCTAGCACTTAAACCAGATAAACCTTGCGGTGTTGATAATCTGAATGGAAAACTGCTACAAATGTCTGCAAAATGTGTGGCTAAGCCACTATCACATATATATTTAATTTATGTTTTGAAGAGAGGGTCTTTCCTCAGCCTTGGAAAATAGCCAAAGTAACTCCACTACCAAAGAACTGTAAAGAGCCATTTACAGGTTCAAACAGTAGGCCCATTAGTATTTTACCAGTAATAGGTAAGTTATTGGAAGGAATTGTGTTCAAGCAGATTCAAAAGTATTTCAACAAAAACAACATTAATTCTGATTTCCAGCATGCATACAAAGTAGGATACTCTACACTACAGGAACTGCTTTAACATCTCTTACAAATAGCTGGCTACAACTGATCGATAGGAAGTTAGTTGTGGGTACAGTGCTCTTGGATTTCAGTGCGGCTTTCGACATCATAGATCATGACCTATTATTATTGAAATTACACACATATGGGTTTGAAGACACTGCCATGGAATGGATGAGAAGCTACTTGTCTAATAGACAACAATGTGTTATATTTAATGGTTCCATGTCAAATATGGTAACACTCCAGTGTGGTATTCCCCAAGGAAGTTGTCTTGGACCCCTCCTTTACTCTATATTTGTAAATGATATGCCTTATGTATTGGAAAGTGCAGGTACAGCGATTTATGCTGATGATACAACTATATGCATCCGCTGAGAGCACAGAACAAGTGAATAAGATACTTCAGAGTGAATTATTTATGATTTCGAATTGGATAACTGAAAACAGACTAAAATTAAATGTAGCAAAAACAAAATGTCTTATAATCGGCTCTAAATATGCCGGCTTAAGGTCGGAGCATATACTGAGTCTCTCATTACAAGACGCTGGTATTGAACAAGTGAAGGAGGCCAAATTGTTGGGTGTAACTATTGACGAGGCACTACCCAGATTAATAACATGGTTACCAGGATGAGTAGAAACATCTCCATAATGAGAATAAATGCCTACCTCCTAACGAATACAACAATTAAAATGGTAGTACAATCTTTAGTCTTGTCCCATCTTTACTGCCCAGCAATTTGGTCTAGCGCGTCAAAGCAAGAGCTTAGTAAACTCCAGCTCACTCAAAATAGAGCTGCCCGACTCACTCTTCACTGCTCTATAAGGAATAGTGTGGAGGGAATGCATGCTAGACTGTCGTGGATGAGGGTGGACGAGAGACTAGCTGGCATGCAGTTTGATTAGGTTTTTAAAGAACATTTGTACCTTGGGTAAACCCACTCAATTGTATTCTATGCTTTTATCCACCAATGATAGACATTATCATAATACCAGACATGCTTCAAGTAGTCGCTACACCCTACCTCTGCCTAGAACCAACGCTCTAAAGAAAACGGCAATGTATAGTGTAATGTATGGAGTTAGTACAGGGACTACTTAACGTTAGTCTACATACGCCCCTCTGGTCATGCATGCTTACGTTACGCACAGGTGATATAAATGTACTGCAGGGTTGGGGGTACGTCATTAAAGCCATGGGTTCAACGCTATTAACATCTCTGTGATTCTTGTATTATGTAGTTGTGTAAATAGACAACATACACGACATATAGAGCCATAACATACTGGAATAGGATCCTATTACATATTATACGGACGGAAAACAAGGACAGTTTCAAAAAGAAACTTAAAGGAGCCATAATCCGGAAGGAAATTAATATATGTCATGCATGAGTGTACCTGCAGCCATGTTATCCAAAACGTCTTCTGTTTACTTTGTGTGTTTTTCTTTTCTTTTTAAAGGTATGGTGAAATTGATGTTTTAGTAACATTGATGAGCATTCTGAAAGAAATGGTTGAATATAGAGGGTGTATGAGTATGTATGCCATGGTTGTAACTGACTGTAAAATTTGCTCTCTACTGCCCTCATGACTGCATGTATATCTGTGTCCACTGGAGGGCGCTGTAGGCGGAGCGTCTACTGTCTACACCAGGTTGGGACTATATAAACCTTGGTTCCCTCCTACTGTTCCTTCTTGTCACTTCTGCCCCTCCAGGAGAGGAGATCATATGTGCTGCTGTATTATGAGACAACATGATAAATAAATCGCTGCCAGCAGAGCTAGGCCAAAGATAGAATACCATGCCTCTTGTATACATTATTGTCGCCCCATTGCCAAATCTGTTAACAGAAATTCTTAAAAAGATTCACCTTTAAAAACAATCTTAAATTGTATTTAACACTGTAAAGTATTTTGTTTAGTTTTTTTGTTTTCTGTTTCTTTGCTTGCATGTCATTTTAGCCATCTTAATTGTTAGTTTCATTGTGTATTGTGTGTTGAGTACTGACTTTTAATAATTCTGTTTTGCAATAATTGTTCTTGTATGTCTTTTTGTGTGGACCCCAGGAAGACTAGCTGGTTGCCATGGCACCAGCTAATGGGGATCCGTAATCAAATCAAATCAAAATCAAAGAGAAGTCGCCTATTCTCAGTCCTTGCCCCACAATGGTGGAATGAACTACCCACCCCAGTTAGGACAGCCGAAACCCGTCCAATATTTCGCCGTCGACTAAAGATGCACTTCTTCAACCCTTATCTGAAATAAATAAAAAAAAAAAAATCTAACCCTAACTAACCTTACTGTCATGCACTTGTCCTAATAAACTAACCTACACTGTAGCACTCAACACTTTGATGAACATTGTTACTCAGCTGATAGAGTTGTGCCCTTCCTGATGACTTGTCGTACAGAACTTGTAAGTCGCTTTGGATAAAAGCGTCAGCTAAATGACTAAATGTAAATGTCTTCTACTCCAGTTAGCCCATGAGATAGTCTTTCTTTTCTACTGTTTAAAGAGGAAGGGAAAAAAGAAGTAAAGTAAAGTACCAACGTTTTTTCCTGTTTATTCTGGTTGTTTCTTAACCCATTGCTCCCAAAATCACAGCCTACAAAGAGGAATAATTTCAGACACTTTTCTAATATAGTCTCTGTTGGAACAAGAGACTACCACTTGACCTCGGCCTCCATCCAACCTGGGTCAAACTTGACCGCATTGCATACTCTCTCTCTGCCCCCTGGTCTATACATCCATAATATTTTTGTGATTGATACCTCAATGTGGCCAGTGAGAAAGCAAGTTACGGCTGATGATGAGTGTATGTGTGTGGGCTAACTTGCTGTCTGACTGGCCACCGTCAACCACGTTCGCTTTATAGACTAGGCAGAATTTCAGAAAATGTGCTTGTATAAAGTGCTGAAGGCATTTTGTGTTTATTTTTGGTACACAACATTTCTAGGGATATTAAGGGGTGCTGAATCCAAATTTGCTGTATACCAAGCTCAAAAATGTCAAATAAGGCCTCAAAATTGAGAAATCCAACATGGCCGCCAGCACCAGGCCCTCTCTCCACAAAAACAGGTGCTAAACCCAAATCTTTTATTCTACTGACATGAAACTTTGCACAGAACATCTACACCTATGGAGGAAGAAAGTAGGAATATAGCTGGGGTGCAACCATGAGTAACAGGGTGTTTTTGACTGTCCAACTGTAATCTTTGTATAGGCGAGGATAAAAAAAATGACATTTCTTCAGTGTTTGCAGGAATACTACAGCAATTTGGTAATAACTGTACAGTGTTGGACACCAACATTAGAATCCCCCAAGTCTTAGCTTTCTTCAGGTACCAAGTTTATGCAAGTAGCTCTTATAAATCTGGATATATAAGCATTTTAATGTAAGCATGCTGTTTTAGGCGAATTTTCAAAAAATAAATGGTGGGGCTTAATGAGTTAAGTGTGACTACACAAGGTACAAACCTGAATTAAATGTGCTTTTGTAAGTTTTCTTACATACATCAACAAGGACGTAGTCACACCGGAGATTCAAGAATCCATACTTGGCGCAGAACACCTTGGATAGGCACAACTGAACATGTTTGTGGACAAACGTATGTGTGAACCTCCAGATAGTGACCAGCACCTGAACCTGAAATCACCCATTCGAAAGAACAAAGCCAAGACATTTGCCTCTTTATATGAAGTTGTGCAACTTAAGAACAAGCAAAACACCATCAAAGTGGACAGGCAGATTCTACAAAGGCTCATCACAGCTTACAGAGCAGGTCGTAAGGTAGACCTTGACAATATCCTCCAGCATGAGTTCATGCCCATCCCGCCATCTCTGGCCACAACTAACGGGAGTCTACATTCCACCAACAAGTCTGTGTTCGCAAATATACTGACGAAACAAGTTAAAACCCCTGCAGATCTTACCCTTCAGGGACCCAGCTGCCTGGTCATTGATGGCCAAGCTCTGGTAATGGCACTCGGAAAGCCACCTGACACTACAACATTTGGTGACTATGCCAACAAGTTCACTGACACCGTGTTGAAGATGGGAGCAAAATACCAGAGGGTAGATGTCGTCTTTGACAGATACCATGACCAATCCATCAAAACAGGCACAAGGGTGAAACGCAAACAGCGCCACAGACCAGTACGTTGTGAAATCAAAAACAAGTCTGTTCCACTTCCTGCCGATTGGTCGAGCTTCATGGCCCTTGAAGACAACAAATCAGATATCGCTCAACTACTCTCAAACCACCTGATAGAACACAGCCCGGATGATGAACCTGTAGTTGTAGTATCAGGGAGGTTTACTGAAGCGACAACTGTCAAGTCAACAGATCCAGATCTTGAAGTCTCCTCTCTGAGTGCTGACCATGAGGAAGCTGATACACATCTGATTCTCTCATCCAGGCTCCAGTGGAAACAATCGTTGTGTCAGCGTGTGACACAGATGTGCTGCTTCTACTCTTGGCTCACTATGACAGAATCCGATGTACGCATCTCTACATGAATGCTGGGACATCGAAGGATCCAAAATATTTTCCAGTACATGACATTAGAAAGCTACTATCTGATGATCAACTGGACACAATCCTTGCCTTCCATGCCCTCACCGGATGTGACAGTGTGTCCCAGTTCAGTGGTCACGGAAAGAAAACAGCCTGGCAGGTGTTCGAGCACCATCACACTGATCTTTCTGGCCTAGGGAAGGGCCCTTTCACAGAAGATCTTGTGACATCAACAGAGAGATTCATCTGCAAGATCTATGGTGCGCCTGAGGTGGATACGTGCAACAAAGCAAGAGTCAAGTTATTCTGCAAAGGCCGTCCACAAGAGACTCTGCCACCAACCTCAGATGCAGTGAAGTTCCACATCATGCGCTCACACTATCAAGCAAGCATCTGGAACCAAGCTCACCTGCCACACCCTGATCTTCCTCCTGTTGATGAAATGGGGTGTATACACAAGGAAGGACAGCTAGTGCCATGGCTACTCTCTCTGCCACCCATGCCTAAAGCATGCAGGCAGTTCACTTCATGTGGGTGTACCAGGGCATGTGAGCGGCGCGGGGAGCGGAGCGGGCGGTTTTGAAGGCGCGCACCTCAGCATACAACGCCAGGCTTGTGACGGGCAACATGAATGACCACAAGGTGGCGAGATACAATGTTAGGAGGACAGTAATAGAAGCAAAAAGGCGCTACAGGGATAAAATTGAACTTCAATATGAACAGGCTCACTCTAGAGCTATGTGGCAGGGCCTCAGAATGATGACAGATTACAAAGGCACCTCCCTCAAACTGAACAGTGACATCCAACTGGCAAATGATCTCAATACCTTCTATGCGAGGTTTGAGGCTGGGAATAACAGCACCAGCCTACAAACCACTGCAATGGAGGGGGGGGCACTGCTGATGGAGACTCAGTGTTCAGGATAACAGAACATGAGGTGAGGAGGACGTTTAAGAAAGTGAATATCAGGAAGGCAGCAGGACCGGACGGTATCCCCGGGCGCGTCCTAAAAGTCTGTGCCGACCAACTGGCCCCGGTATTCACTGACATATTTAACCTGTCCTTAGAACAGGCTGTCATCCCCACCTGTCTGAAGAAGTCCACCACTATCCCTGTACCCAAAAAATCCAAGCCTGCTTGCCTCAACGACTACCGCCCTGTAGCTCTCACCTCCATAGCCATGAAGTGCTTTGAGAAGCTAGTGAAGGGCTACATCTGTTCCTCCCTCCCCATCAACCTGGACCCCCTGCAATTTGCATACCGCCCCAACAGGTCCACGGAGGACGCCATAGCCCATGTGCTGCACACAGCAGCATCACACCTGGACAAGAGGCAGGGGAACTATGTGAGAATGCTATTCATCGACTACAGCTCAGCATTCAATACCATAGTCCCCTCCAAACTCATAGCCAAGCTCAGGGACCTGGGCTTGAACTATGACCTCTGCCAGTGGGTCTTGGACTTCCTGATGGGCAGACCCCAGGTGGTGAGAGCAGGCAACTGCACCTCCTCATCCATCACTCTCAACATAGGGCCCCCCCAGGGCTGTGTCCTGAGTCCCCTCCTCCACTCCCTGTACACACATGACTGTGTGGCACAGCGGAACAACAACACAATCATCAAATTTGCTGACCACACAGTAGTGGTGGGCCTGAACTCTGCAAACGACGAGAGGGCCTACCTGGAAGAGGTTAAGGTTCTAGCGGGATGGTGTAAAGAGAACAGCCTCTCCCTGAACGTCAGCAAAACAAAGGAGATGATTGTGGACTTTAGGAGGTCGGGGTCAGGGACTACAGCCCCCTCAGCATCGACGGGGCACCGGTTGAGAGAGTGAACAGTTTTAAAGTACCTCGGAGTCCACATATCCGAGGACTTGACATGGACCACACACATTGACAGTGTTATCAAGAAGGCACGACAACGCCTCTACTTCCTTAGGCGCTTAAGGAAGTTCAAGGTGAGTCAGAAGATTCTCAAGAACTTCTACTCATGCACAATAGAGAACATCCTGACTGGCAATATCACCTCCTGGTTTTGGAATAGCACTGCACAAGACCGTAGCAGACTACAGAGAGTGGCCCGTTCAGCCGAATGCACAATTGAAGGTGGGCTTCCCACTCTCCAAGACATTTACAACAAGCGGTGCATGGGCAAGGCTAAGAGAATAATCAAAGACTCCAGCCACTCAAACAACTGCCTCTTTGAACTGCTGCGGTCTGGCAAGCGATACCGGAGTCTCATGGCAAGCACAGAGAGACTCAGAAGGAGCTTCCAACCCCAGGCCATCAGGATTCTCAATGAATGAACAATGAACAATAAGCAAACCATCAACACACCCACAGCGCACATACACTCACTTAAATAAACAACACACTGTACCACCCACTTTACCACTTTAGACACACTTTACACTTTAGACACACTTTACAAACAGGAAATTGCACATCATTCTCATTCCTTATTGCACCTCACCACTACAAGGTGGCACCACAAGCTAAGCTATACCTCACCATTTTTGTACCAGCTGTACATACTGTATATATAGATACACTGAACAATTTTGTTGTTTACACTTGTTTACGTACTTGACTTCTTGACTTTCTATTTTATACTTATTATACTTATTTTATACTATCTTGTTATTATCTAGCACACTCTCAGGAGCAACACAGAAAGAAACATTTCATGCAAAGTATTCTGTATTCTGTATGACAACTAATAAAGAAACTTGAACATTCACTTATATTGATATGGTAAAATAATCTTTTTATTTTATTATATTATAATCTATTCTATTCAGGAAAAGTGGCATTGGATGAATCATGCAACTGCAAGACACCTGCGACACCTGCCTGAATACGATTGATGACTGACAATAAATTACTGTACCTAAGCTACTGTATGCATATTAAGGACTATCTAATTTGCATAAATGGCATGTTGATTAATCTGGGATCATCCTGCTTTTCTTTCTTAGTTGGTTGATGAGTTATGCATCAATAACGACCACCGTTTCTGCTATAAATATGAGTTTCAAGCAACATTTTCACAACTGATCTAAAATCAGGATATGATTTTAAATTCCTCATGTATGCAAACATATAAAAACACATTTCTTTTTTAAAACTTTGACCAGTCAGCTGGTTCTTTTTAGCGTTTATCGCTTTTTCATCGCATTCATACTTGGTCAAGTTCGACCGACAGAAGCAGGCTGAAAGGGTTCAGATGGGGGGGAAGACACTCTGGGAAAGGCACGGCTGCCGTCCGGGATTCGAACGCGCTCAGCCCCAGATCCGTGACGAGCACGGTTGTCCACGGCGCTGAAATAGCACTCGCGGTACGTGGTGAGCTACTGGAGCTCCCCCTAATAAAAACACATTTCGTTGATGTTTCTACCTTGTTTATAGTCAAAAAGATATGCACTTAAATAGATTTCAGCCTGGCGCTGGCGGCCATGTTGGATTTTTCAATTTTGAGGCCTTATTTGACATTTTTGAGCTTGGTATACAGCAGATTTGGATTCAGCACCCCTTAATACCCCTAGAAATGTTATGTACCAAAAATAAACACGAAATGCCTTCAGGGTTATGATTTTCTGAAAATGTACCCTGTCTATTATAGACAAATCAAATCAAATCAAATGTATTTGTAAGGCCCGACAACACACATTAATGACCCCATGGGCCGGACACGTCTTCTTTAAACAAGTCAAGAAGAAACATCACAATAAATCTGTTATGGTTTGTAAACAACCCCAACAGCACGGCACAGACAGGTAGTTCAGAGTTAGCCAAAAACCAGGGCGTATTTATTTACAAAACAGAAATGAGCGAAAACAACAAAAAGCACAAGGGGAGAAAATGTTCTTGGCAGAGTTGTCTGCGGCTCTGCAGCTCGTCTTCAGAGCAGAGACGGCACTGTGGCGTTGCGCCTCTGACTCTGCGGCTCTGCAGCTACTTGACGATCCACTCGGGAAAACAGAGAGAGATAATGTCAACAAGACGAGCGAACGGAATACAATGCAGTCCAGAATTGTTTAGCTGAGTCAGTAACAACAACAAGCGGCTCCTCTTCAGTGTTACCCAAACACACAAAAAACAGAAAGGTCAGAGTCCAGGAAAATGCGAGAAAAACAGAGTATCCAAAAAAAGTACGTTCCAAAACTCACCAAGGCGCAATTGCGCAAAGCGGTCTATGAGGCAGAGATCCAACGGATGGCAGAGAAAAGCAACAGCGGCGACTTCATAGACATCCTGGAGAGAAACAGACGAGGAACAACACGGGAGCGGAACAAGCAGCAGCTAGTGGTAATCCAAAACGACCCGACACAGAACGTTAGGAACACCAGAGTATATAAAGGGCTCCACCGAGCTGATTAGAACTCACTTCAGGTGCGCAAGGGTAATTGGTACCTTGAAGCGTGCGGAATCGGACCAATCCTCACAGTACCCCCCCCTCCACAGGAGCCACCCGGCGACCTGCCCGGCCTCGGCTTCCCCGGATGGGACCGATGGAAGTCGGTGACCAGGGCGGGGTCCATGATGAGCTGGAGGGAGACCCAGCTCCGTTCCTCCGGACCGTATCCCTCCCAGTCCACCAGGTACTGGAACCCCCGTCCCCGCCGTTGGATGTCCACGAGCTGACGGACCTTCCACTGGGGGTGTCCGTCCACCATCTCGGGAGGAGGCGGATCCGGAGCAGGAGCCATCAGAGGACTGAGAGAGACAGGTTTAACCCGGGACACATGGAAAACGGGGTGAATGCGCATGGACGCAGGAAGCTTAAGACTCACCGCCGCGGGCTAGGTGGCGTAGTGGTCTAAGGCACTCGCCACCAGTGTGGAGACGCTAGGATTCGCGTGTTCGAATCCAGCTCTCCACATTGTTTTTCAGTTTGGCTGGTCGTCCGCAGTAATACACATTGGCCGTATTACGGGGAGGGAAAAACTGAAGGGTGGGGATCGAACGTTGTGAACAAGCGACTCCTACAAGTCGGTTGGTGCGCCTGCGCAGTAGAATCAGGAAGTGTCGGGGGCAGCGTGAGCCTCCCACGCGTTACTCCCCGACACTGAGAGGTCGAGCTGCGCAGGTGAAAAGATGCGACTGCTGTTACCTCAAGTACCGGAGGGGACTTGTGCTATGTATGACTTAGTCCTCACTGCAGCCGGCTTGTGGGAGGCAAGAAACAGCGTTCGTGACAGGGGAGGGTTGAATTGGATGATACGAAATTGGGATGGGAGAAAATATAGAAAATGGAGAAAAAGTGGATCAAAAAAAAAAAAGACTCACCGCCGCGGGACTGAGCACCTTCTGAATCTCAAAAGGGCCGACGAACCGGGGGTTAAGCTTCTTGGCTGAGGATCGAAGCGGAAGATCCTTGGCGGACAATCATACCCTCTGCCCAGGGTGGTACGTCGGCGCAGGGATCCGGCGTCGGTCAGCTCCACGACTGGCGCGCTCCGATGACCGGAGCAGCGCAGTCCTGGTGATCTCCCAGACCTGACGACACCGGTCGAGATGATCCTGCACGGAGGGAACTGCCACTTCCGACTCCTGTGCAGGGAAAAGAGGGGGTTGGTAGCCCAGGGATACCTCGAATGGCGAGAGGCCAGTGGCGGAACTGACCAGGGAGTTGATGGCGTACTCGACCCAGGGAAGGAACCGGCTCCAGGAAGCGGGTCTCTCGGCGGCAACACAACGGAGAGCAGACTCCACGCTCTGGTTCATCCTCTCTGTTTGTCCGTTGGTCTGGGGATGATAACCAGATGAAAGACTGACAGTTGCCCCCAATCCCTTGCAAAAGGCCCGCCATACCTGGGAAGTGAACTGGGGACCCCGGTCCGAGACGACGTCCTGGGGGAAACCATGGAGGCGGAACACGTGGCTTGTCAGGAGGTCCGCTGTCTCGAAAGCTGAGGGAAGCTTGGGAAGGGCCACGAGGTGAACCCCCTTGCTGAACCGATCCACCACAGTCAGAAGGCACGTGTTTCCCTGGGACGATGGAAGACCCGTGACGAAGTCCAACGCCACATGGGACCAAGGGCGGCTCGGAATGGGAAGTGGCTGTAATAGCCCGGAGGGTGCCTGGTGGGAGGCCTTGCTGCGGGCGCAGACCGTGCAGGCCAGAACAAACTCCTTGATGTCGTTCCTCATGGTGGGCCACCAGAATCGACGAGCCAGGAAGGAGAAAGTGCGATGAACGCCGGGGTGGCAGGCAAACCGGCTGGTATGGCCCCATTGGAGAACCCGGGACCGGACTGAGTCAGGGACGAAGAGGCGACGAACGGGTACGTTGCTGGGAGCGGGATGGAAACGTAGGGCACGCCTGACCACGGTTTCGATGCCCAAGGTGACCACTCCCACCACCCTGGCCTCTGGGAGGATGGGAGTCGGATCCTCAGTGGTTGGAGCCCCCTTGGAGTGTAACCGGGACAGAGAGTCGGCCTTCGTGTTGCGGGACCCAGGGCGAAAGGTCAGCGAGAAGTCGAACCGACTGAGGAAGCTGGCCCACCTTGCCTGCCGGCCGTTGAGGCGCTTGGATGCACGGATGTACGTCAAGTTCTTATGGTCCGTCCAAATGGTGAATGGTTCCTCGGCCCCCTCCAGCCAATGACGCCACTCCTCCAAGGCAGCCACTACCGCCAGCAGCTCCCGGTTGCCAATGTCATAGTTCCTCTCGGCAGGAAGGAAACTACGTGAGTAGAAAGCGCACGGATGGACCTTCTGGTCTGTCGCCGACCGCTGAGACAAGATAGCCCCTAGTCCAGTATCTGAGGCGTCCACCTCCACAATTAACTGCCTCTTGGGGTCTGGGTGGAGCAAGTGAACCTCTTCTTGAGGGAACGGAACGCAGCGGCAGGCCGCTGGAGACCGGTCAAACGGCAGGGAGGGAGAGGTCAGCCTGGTAAGTGGTTCCGCCACCTGGCTGTAGTTCCGGATGAATCTCCGGTAGAAGTTTGCGAACCCGAGGAAGCTCTGTAGCTCCTTCCGAGAGGTGGGTTCCGGCCACTCCTCCACGGCCCGGATCTTGCGAGGGTCAGCTCGGGTCAGGCCGCTCTCCACGATGAAGCCTAGGTAATCGACGGAGTCGGAGTGGAAACGGCACTTCTCTGCCTTAACGAAGAGCCGATTGTGAAGGAGGCGCTCCAGCACACGGCGGACATGCTGGACGTGTTCCTCGAGGGTCTTGGAGAAGATGAGGATGTCGTCCAGGTATACAACCACAAACTCCTCGAGCATGTCACGGAGTACGTCATTCATGAGCGCCTGGAATACCGCCGGAGCGTTGATGAGGCTGAACGGCATCACCAGGTACTCGTAATGACCCCTGGGAGTCTTGAAGGCGGTCTTCCATTCATCGCCCTCTCGGATACGGACCAGATGGTAGGCACTCCGGAGGTCCAGTTTGGTGAAGACGGTAGCCTGGGTGAGGGGCTCGAAGGTGGAGTTCATGAGAGGAAGAGGATACTTGTTCTTAATGGTGATCTCGTTGAGTTGGCGATAGTAAATGCAGGGTCGAAGGTCTCCATCCTTCTTCCCAACAAAAAAGAAACCGGCCGCCACCGGGGAGGAAGAGGGCCGAATGAGGCCTGCTGCCAAGGACTCAGAGATGTACTTCTCCATCGCTGCCTTCTCAGGGACGGTAGAGGCGGCTGCCGGGAAGGGGGGCCCCTGAGCGGAGGTCGATGGCAGTCGTAAGGCCGGTGAGGCGGAAGGGCCAGAGCCCGGGACTTGCTGAAAACCTCCCCGAGGTTGTGGTACTCGGGGGGAATAGTCGAGAGGTCCGGGGGTGGCACACAAGGGGAACTCCGGGGCGAAGGACTGGATGCCGCCTGAAGACACTGGGCATGGCAGGAGGAGCTCCACCCCCTGATGGTGCCGGAGGACCAGGCAAAGTGGGGCTCATGCAGCGCGAGCCAGGGCCGACCCAGGACTACTGGGACAAGAGGGGATCTGGTAATAAAAAACTGGAGTCTCTCAACGTGGTTACCAGCAATGGTGAGGAGGACAGGACAGGTGCGTTGAGTGATGTCAGCCAGGCGGTGCTGATCCAGCGCGAAAACCTCCAAGGGCCTCTCGAGGTCCTCAAGTGGAATGTTGGCCTGGGTGGCAAACTCAACGTCCAGGAAACTCTCATCAGCACCCGAGTCAATGAGTGCCTCCACCGTCGCCCGTTGGTCCGCCCAGGCTAGGGTGACGCTCGTCAGATGGTTAGGTGGTGCACGGGTGTGGGAACAGGGAAAACGGCTCACCAGGATCTCCCGGGGTCCCGGCGAGCCTGGTCTTTTGGCCGGGTAGGGCAATTGGAGATACGGTGTCCATCCCGGCCGCAGTAGAGGCAAAGGCCGGACCTGAGCCTGGACTCCCGTTCAGCCTGGCTAAGGTGTGTGCGTCCCAGCTGCATGGGTTCCTCCTCTGTCACAGACCGGGAGGGGAAAGGACCACCAGTCGCGGAGGGGGCAGGACGGACAGCAGTACTGTCACGAGTACGGGGGGTCTGGGGAACGTCTGGGGGTCCCAGTCGGGCTCTCTCACGCCTTCTCTCCCGGAGGCATCCGTCGATGCGAATAGCGAGGCTGATTAGGCCCTCGAGAGAATCGGGCTCCTCTCGGGTCGCGAGCTGGTCCCTTACAGCGTCGTTGAGCCCCCTCAGGAAGGTGAGATGAAGCGCCCGATCGTTCCAACCGCTCTCAGTTGCGGCCAGTCTGAACTTCAGCGCGTAGTCGGTGACACTGCCACTGCCCTGCCGGAAGGTGCCCAACCGAGCTCCTGGGTCCTGGCCACGAGCTGGGTGGTGGAAAACCCTTCGGAGCTCTGCCACGAAGTCTGGGTAGGAGAAACAAAAATCAGCCCTCATAGACCAGGAAGCAGTAACCCACTGTGCTGCTCGGCCTGTGAGCAGGTTAGTCATGTAAGCTACTCGGGCTCCCTCTGACGTAAATCGGCTGGGTTGATGAAGGAAAACCAACTCACATTGCATGATGAATGTGGCACAATCCTCGAAGTTACCGTCGAACAAACGTGGTTCGGAGAGACGGGGCTCCCGAGGTGCGAGGTCGGGAGGTGCGGGGTCTGTCGCGGCTGCGGGTGGTGATCTGGCTGGGACTCCTGGGACAGGTGGGGTTAAAAGCAGGGTGTTAAATGCTGCACTGAGAGCCTGTAGCTGGTGCAGAATATCAGCCTGCTGATTACCCTGGGTTGTCTGCTGGGTGGCCAGAGTGTTAAGAGACTCCTGAATAGGCTGGACCTGGGCCCGGAGGTCCTGCACAGCAGCCGCAGCCGCACCTAACTGTTGGGTGTGGTCGTTGGTCAACTCGATCTGGACCGCCAACGCTGCCCTAACTCTGTCTGTGTCGGCTGGGGTCGACATGGTCGGGTCGTAATGTTATGGTTTGTAAACAACCCCAACAGCACGGCACAGACAGGTAGTTCAGAGTTAGCCAAAAACCAGGGCGTATTTATTTATAAAACAGAAATGAGCGAAAACAACAAAAAGCACAAGGGGAGAAAATGTTCTTGGCAGAGTTGTCTGCGGCTCTGCAGCTCGTCTTCAGAGCAGAGACGGCACTGTGGCGTTGCGCCTCTGACTCTGCGGCTCTGCAGCTACTTGACGATCCACTCGGGAAAACAGAGAGAGATAATGTCAACAAGACGAGCAAACGGAATACAATGCAGTCCAGAATTGTTTAGCTGACTCAGTAACAACAACAAGCGGCTCCTCTTCAGTGTTACCCAAACACACAAAAAACAGAAAGGTCCCGAGTCCAGGAAAATGCGAGAAAAACAGAGTATCCAAAAAAAGTATGTTCCAAAACTCACCAAGGCACAATTGTGCAAAGCGGTCTATGAGGCAGAGATCCAACGGATGGCAGAGAAAAGCAACAGCGGCGACTTCATAGACGTCCTGGAGAGAAACAGACGAGGAACACGGGAGCGGAACAAGCAGCAGCCAGTGGTAATCCAAAACGACCCGACACAGAACGTTAGGAACACCAGAGTATATAAAGGGCTCCACCGAGCTGATTAGAACTCACTTCAGGTGCGCGAGGGTAATTGGTACCTTGAAGCGTGCGGAATCGGACCAATCCTCACAAAATCAAGAACAAAAACACCATGAAATCTAAAATAAATGTAAAATAAATGCAACACTCCCAGACATACCCCAGTGAAGGTAAGGAAAAACTCACTAAAAACCTAGCAATAGGAAAAAAGCACCACAGACAATGTGGAGGAGAGAAACCTTAGAAGGGCCGTCAAGGGGGGATCTCCCTTCTTAGATGTCGGTGATAGTAGTGTTGCTATTGATGATCAATGGGTGGAAAATAAAACAGGCGAAATAGTTGGTATGTATGTACATATACGTGTAATAAAACACAAATATGTACATGCAATAGCAACTGGGGTACATAAGAACATTTTTGAAAGATTGAAATAGAATAGAGCTAAGAACAGCAACAAGAAAAGAAAAAACATAGGAAAACAAGCACTAGTATGAAAATAGGATAACAGCTAAATGTCAAGGCTTGGAGGTCAAAATATCAGTTTGCACATGAGTATGTATTCCTTTCTGATCCATTTGAGGTATGGGGGCGACATAGAGGGGATCGTATCCTCTTGGCCATCACCACGGGACGTCCACCACTTTGGTCATCACCACAAGACATCCACTCACAGGGAGACGGGAACAGGCGTTAGACAGTTTGTGTGTTTGTGATGGGCGGACATAGCAATAGATACATGTAGTAAGCATAATACTTAGTGAATAGAATAGATACCTGTTCTGGCCAAACGTTGCCGCGGTTACCACTGCAGCAGAGAAACAATTCCCTCTGCAGTACGAGAGAGGTGGAGAGAGTTAGTAATCCTGGTGGTGAGAAAGAACCCGGATGGGTTCTGTAACGAGGAGTAGTCGACCGCTGCGTGGTGATGAGGGCGGGAAGACGCTGCCTGGTCCGATTGGCGCCACCAGTCTGCTCCTGCAGACCAGATGCTCCGCTGTGGTGGATCCGAGTGTCTCGCTCCGCTCCGTAATGCTGCACGCCGACAGCTACTGAAGACACGCTGGTCCCTGTGTACAACAGGCTACTGCTAGTGGCTACTACATAGGACTGGTTGTGTCCTTTTACAGCGTCCCTTCGACACAGACCCTATCTAAATGTCCTCTGGTCTGTGCTATTATCGTCTGATATGTCCAGTATAGAGCAGCTATCAACGCATGAGCTGGAGCTACGTTAGGTATTAGCTCCGAGCTAGCTAGCTTCGGCTAACTGCTAACGATAAATGGGGAATACTATAGTCCGCTGTAATGTGCTAATCCCAGATGTTTACTAAACATCGAATTAGCTGGTTACTAAAAACTCACTCTCTCTTGGTGGTATAATGTCCGCTTGGTAAGCAACTTTACATCCTTGGTCACCGTCAAACTATAACGTTACGTGACCAACGCTGGATGCATTTCTCCCGTCTGGTTCTCTAACAAGTCTGGGCAAGTTCAACGTCAGTTCAACGTCTCCTACAGGAAGTGACGCACTTGCGCTAAACACTACCACTTCTGGCCCTCTAGATGGCAGCACTGTCATATAACCTGAAATGCCAGCAGTAGGCAGACAGTGTAACATTATGTGGTAAATAATAACAATAATAAAATAATAAGGTTTAACATCGCTGGAGAGTGGGGGGAGCAGGTCGAGGAGCTCACTACAGAGTTTCTCCATCATCTCCACCTGATTGACTTGTCCCCCCTCCCCGTCCTCATGAAGTTTCAGGCTGTGAGAGAGGTGGCTCTGGCTAAAATTAAACATCTCTTTGCCAATGTACACATCCCTCTCAAGGCACTGAGAGAAATTACAAAACTGTTCAGCTGGTCAGAAAGTGGGTGGGCCTCAACACACACTCCACACAGGGCATGATATTTCTCCCATGTGGAGAGGGAGGGCTGGGAGTCCCCAATGTCGAGTGGACCTACAGTACATATCCACCAGGCTAGCCCACCTGATCCACATGCTTAATAATGATGTCACCGTCAGAGAAATGGCAGGGCCTCTCTCCTGCTGGATCTAAGCAGAAGGAAGATCCCCCTGGCCAGCGCAGACCAGAATAACGAAGGTTATCCTATAACCCTAGTTATAGGAGTATAGCGAGCGCTCTGCTCTATTGGAACTGTCCCTTTAATCATATGCTATCATGAAAACTTTCAACCACATGCACGCACCCCCACACCTGCCTGGCCACGCCCACATCCGCTCACACATAAGCGGGTCCATGGCCATACTACCAGCTCCTTCCCAAGTCTTTCACCGCCGAAACGGAAAACACATGTAAATATGTGGATGTAAATGTAAATATGGCGCCGCTACGTCCGGCTGCCTGTCTGTGCGCTCCGTCGAGATTGTGCTTACTTTTGTTAATATTTATAGTTTTAAGAGTTTTGTCTGTACCAACAGTAGGTGCATTTAATGTGTATGACCGTCAGTCACTTATAGACATCGGATTACGGGAAACTTACCGACTAGATTACTCCCTGGATCAGCTTTCTGAACCGCAGCAATGGCCTGTGGAGATCTTGAGGACAATGGGACCAGATTCCGACCCCAGGAACAAAGGAATCATCAGGCGGAGAGGGAAGAGAGCTGGGATCCGTAATAGACTGAGAACCAGACGACACCGAACGCCACTACCCAGTATATTGCTAGCCAATGTACAATCAATTGACAATAAACTGGACGACATCCGAGCAAGGATTCAATTCCAGAGAGACGTTAGAGACTGCAATGTTCTCTGCTTCATTGAAACGTGGCTGTCGCCAGGAACCCCAGATCACGCCATCAAAACCGGCCGATCACTTCTTCATCCACCGCAAGGATAGAACAGCAGAGTCCGGCAAACAGCGTGGAGGAGGTATCGCCTTCATGTTTAACAACAATTGGAGCGATCCAGCCAACGTGAAGGAATTATCGAACCACTGCTGCCCCAACCTGGAATATATAACTATCAAGTGTCGTCCTTTCTTCCTCCCGAGGGAGTTAACGGCGATCGTCCTGGTCGGAGTGTATATTCCACCGCAAGCCAGCAATAGTGTCGCGCTCTCCAGACTCCACGACGAGGTAAATAGAATCCAAGCAGCGAACGTTAACGCCGCCATTGTAGTAGTGGGTGATTTCAATAGCGCCAATCTGAGAAAGGTTTTGCCTGACTTCTATCAGCATGTGACTTGTAACACCAGAGGCGGTAACATCTTAGACCACTGTTACACGCAATTCAAGGGTGGCTACAAGGCTCATTCTGCTAGTGGCTTTGGTAAGTCTGATCACGCGGCCATCTTTCTTTCACCAAAATATAAACAAAGAATCAAGAGCACTCCTGTAGTCTCGCGAGAGGTGCAGAAATGGGATGTGGAGTCGGGGGGGACGCTCCAGGCTGCGTTTGAGTGCACAGACTGGAGCGTGTTCCGCGACACAGATAACATTAATGTCTACACGGAGACAGTGCTGGACTATGTTCGTACTTTGGTGGAAGAAACAATCCCCACTACCACAATTAGAGTTTACCCAAATCAAAAACCCTGGGTAGACAAATCCGTCCGTGAAGCTCTGAAAGCGCGCACCAAAGCATACAACGACGGCCTGGTGGCAGGCAACATGAATGACCACAAGGTGGCGCGATACAACGTAAGGAGGACAGTGACAGAGGCCAAACGGCGCTACAGGGATTAAATTGAACTCCAGTTTGAACAGGCTGACTCCAGAGCTATGTGGCAGGGGCTCAAAACGATGACAGACTACAAAGGCACCTCCCTCAAACTGAACAGTGACATCTCCTTAGCAAATGACCTCAATACCTTCTATGCGAGGTTTGATGCTGGTAATAACAACACCAGCCCACAAGCCACGGCAATGGGGGGGGGGGGGGGGTCTGCTGCTGATGGAGACTCAGTGTTCAGGGTAACAGAGCATGAGGTGAGGCGGACCTTTAAAAAAGTGAATATCAGGAAGGCAGCAGGACCGGACGGCATCCCCGGCCGCGTCCTAAAAGTCTGTGCCGACCAACTGGCCCCGGTATTCACTGACATATTTAACCTGTCCTTAGAACAGGCTGTCATCCCCACCTGCCTGAAGAAGTCCACTATTATCCCTGTACCCAAAAAATCCAAGCCTGCTTGCCTCAACGACTACCACCCTGTAGCTCTCACCTCCATAGCCATGAAGTGCTTTGAGAAGCTAGTAAAGGGCTACATCTGCTCCTCCCTCCCCATCAACATGGACCCCCTGCAATTTGCATACCGCCCCAACAGGTCCACGGAGGACGCCATAGCCCATGTGCTGCACACAGCAGCATCACACCTGGACAAGAGGTGCTATTCATGCTATTCATCGACTACAGCTCGGCATTCAATACCATAGTCCCCTCCAAACTCATAGCCAAGCTCAGGGACCTGGGCTTGAACTATGACCTCTGCCAGTGGGTCTTGGACTTCCTGACGGGCAGACCCCAGGTGGTGAGAGCAGGCAACTGCACCTCCTCATCCATTACCCTCAACATAGGGGCCCCCCAGGGCTGTGTTCTGAGTCCCCTCCTCTACTCCCTGTACACACACGACTGTGTGGCTCAGCGGAGTAGCAACACAATCATCAAATTTGCTGACGACACAGTGGTGGTGGGCCTGATCTCTGCCAACGACGAGAGGGCCTACCTGGAAGAGGTCAAGGTCCTGGCGGGATGGTGCCAGGAAAACAGCCTCTCCCTGAACGTCAGCAAAACAAAGGAGATGATTGTGGACTTCAGGAGGTCGGGGGTCAAGGACTACAGCCCCCTCAGCATCGACGGGGCACCGGTTGAGAGTCAACAGCTTTAAGTACCTCGGAGCCTACATATCCGAGGACTTGACATGGACCACACACATTGACAGTGTTGTGAAGAAGGCACGACAACGCCTCTACTTCCTCAGGTGCCTAAGGAAGTTCCAAGTCAGTCAGAAGATCCTTAAGAACTTCTACTCATGTACAATAGAGAGCATCCTGACTGGCAACATCACCTCCTGGTTTGGGAATAGCACTGCACAAGACCGAAGCAGACTACAAAGAGTGACACGTTCAGCCGAACGCACAATTGGAGGGGGGCTCCCCACCCTCCAGAACATTTACAACAAGCGGTGCAGGGGCAAGGCTAAGAGAATCATTAAAGACTCCAGTCACCCGAACAACTGCCTCTTTGAACTGCTGCGGTCAGGCAAGCGATACCGGAGTCTCAAGGCGAGCACAGAAAGACTCAGAAGAAGCTTCTATCCCCAGGCCATCAGGCTGCTCAACGAACAATGAACACTACACAACAACAACCATCAAACGCACATAGCACACACATCCACACGCACACACTCACTTTAAACAAACACACTGTAGCACCCACTCCCCACACTTTATATTTATTGATGAAGGATTGCACTACAACTCGTACACCTTACTGTAAATTGTACCTAAATTGTACCTCATCCCATTTCTGCTTTGCACTATATAGTATTGTACATTAGTACACTGCATAGTATTGTATATTATATGGTAACTCAGTTACGTCTATTCTGCATCAAACATTGTACATATGTCTATACTGAACACTGTGACCTCATTTTCTACTTCTAATTTACATGCTATACTGTTATTTGATACTATCTTGTCTAGCACAGTCTCTGGAGCGTAACAGTAAGAAGCATTTTGTATGAAAGTATTCTGTACTTCTGTATGACAACTATTAAAGAAACTTGAAACTTGAAACTTGAAACATGGGGTCCTCAGTGAGTCAGAGCAGAGCGCTCGCTATACTCATATAACTAGGGTTATAGGATAACCTTTGTTATATTTTGTATAGCTTTGCGCTCTGCTCTATTGGAACACAAGAGCGGAGCAGAGCGGAAAGTCCGACAGATGTACCCGCTGAGGTCCCCTACAACCATCAGAATACCGGGGAGGATCCGGACCCCCCTGCCCCCCCCTAGTGAGGGACGGGAGGGAGACCGGACCCGACTGTGCGAAGAGGGAACAGTACCTCAAACGCACAGGGTGAGTAGACCGTGGGACTTACCTTCGTATAGAAGGGCCCGCAATTACTCGGTTGCGCATTCCACCAGGGAACGGACGTGAAGCAAAAAACCCACGTCACAGCCCCCAACATCGCAGGTCGGGGTCAAAAAGCCTGGCTAACGGCCAGCTACAGGCTAACGGGGGGGGTTGGGTAGGAGGGGTGGGTGTACAGTTGTACAAACAAAACTGTACATTGGAATATTGACAAGACCATACTTGGTAATTTACTGTACATTGGAGGGGGTTGTGTTAGGACATTTACAGGGGCCAGTTTCGAATTGCAGTCTCCCGTAGGTGTTTTTTGAGAGTGTTTTTGAAAGTGGGTAGTGATTCACATTCCTTTACAGCTTTGGGTAGGGCGTTCCACATTGATGTGGCATAATTGCAAAACGTGTTTAGTCCCTTGTTTGAGCCGAATCTGGGTTTAACATGATTTGTGGAGCTCCCTCTGGTGTTGTGATCGTGGTATTCACTGACCTTTGGGAAGTATTTTGACATGTACATGGGTACCTTGGTCGTGTAGTGTATCTTGTAGACCAGGCCCATTGCAAGTTGCTGTACTCTGTCGTCTACTCTAAGCCATCCTAAGTTGTCAAAGTGGGCAGGGGTGAGGTGGGTTCTAGGAGTAAGGTCAAGCAGTAGTCTGACCAGTTTGTTTTGAGATGTTTGTAATTTTGTTTTTAGCGCCTTTGAGGTGCTTTGGTACCATGAGGTGCAAGCATAGTCGTAGTACCCTTGAATGAGTGCTCCTGCCAGAGTCTTCAGGGTATTCTTGTTTACCAGTGAGGAGATCCGGTACAAGAATCGAGTTCGTTGGTTGACTTTTTTTATTACATTGGATGCCATTTTGTCACAGGAAAGATTTGCCTCTAGGATGGAACCCAGGTAGGTAATATCTTCTTTTCTCGTGACAATATTGTCACCCACTGTAACTGAGAAGCCGTCGGTCTTGCTGAGTTTGTTATTTGAACCGAAGAGAATGGACTCTGTTTTGCCCATGTGTAATGATAGTTTGTTATCAGCGAGCCATATGCAGATTTTGCCTAGTTCTGAGCTGAGGGTTTTTTCAACCTGTAACTTGTTCTTGTCAGAGACCAGCAGGGCTGAGTCGTCCGCAAACAGGAACAAGTTGCAGTCACAAGCTGACGACATGTCATTTGCATAAATTAGGAACAGTAGCGGACCTAGTATGCTTCCTTGTGGAACACCACAGCTTACTGTGAGGGGGGGGGATAGGGTACCGTTTACCTCCACCATCTGCTCTCTCCCCTCCAGGTAGGATTGCATCCAGCTCACTGATAGACTATCAAAACCAATTGCTTTTAGCTTGTCAATCAGAATGGTGTGATTGACAGTGTCGAAGGCCTTTTGTAGGTCCAGCATGACCATGCCGCAGTATTTGCCCACGTCCACCTCTTGTTTGATGTGGTCGTTTAAATAGAGAAGGCATGTGTCAGTGGAGTGGGATGTTCTGAAGCCAGATTGGAATTCGTAGATTAGATTTTTTAGGTATTTTTCGACCTGTTCGTATACAATTTTTTCCATGACTTTCGAGATGGAGGTAAGGATAGAAACAGGGCGGTAGTTGCCTGGGTCTAATTTACTGCCTTTTTTGTGCAGAGGGGTCACTCTCGCAATTTTGAGTAAGGTGGAGAATAGCGATGCAGGCCTCGTCATCACTCCAGACTGCCTAGCCCAAAGAAAAGGCAGACAACGCTCACCTCCCTCACAGGAAGGCGTTGCCAGAGATACAGTGGCGTCGGCAGCGGAGCCCCGTTTATGTGGGCCGCTACCGCACTAAGCTCGGGGACAAAAAACACGCAAGCTTGCATCCCTCGTGGCGGGAGGCTCAACCCACTTTCTCTTTTTGATAGGCGGGGGCCAACGTCCAGTGCAGATGGCAGTAGGGCATCCCGCCTCGGAGGTGGGACTTGAACCCGGACTCGGAGTACGGGGCTCCCAGGAAAACAAAGCACACTCTGCCCGAGGGGAGAGAGCTCTGTCTTCGTGGGGCGTCAAACAAGAACTCCCCGCCCCCTCCATGCAATCCCAATTGTCCATCGGACATTTACAGGCTAACGGCTAGCTACAAGCTAGCGGCTAGCTACAAGCTAGCGGCTAGCTACAAGCTAGCGGCTAGCTACAGGCTAACGGCTAGTCATAGGCCAGCGGTTAGCTACCGGCTAATGGTTATCTACAGGCTAACGGCCAGTTACTGTATCTGTATCGGACACGATGGAGAGGTAACGGAGGAATCCTCGCCTGGAGCCGGCTGTTCTGCGGGGGCCTTATGCCTGAGCAGCCGACCCTGCACAACTGACACATCTGTTCAGACCGTCCACCCCCGCGCTCACCAATTGACGTGAGCGAGCAGAGGCGGAGAGCCCGCGCTGCAAGACACCACCCACCAGAGAGACCGTCGGACCAGCTGACTGCCTCTCGCGGCAATAGTATCCAGCTGCACAGCCGGAGAGCAACGCTGGCGGGGGAACTGCCAAGCGACCCGCACTCTCCTCCAGGTGCCGCTGAGGCTCACCTGCCTGCCACAAACGTGGAGCAGGAAAGCCCCACTACGCCCCGAGGAAGCCCGAATGTGAAGCGCCGGTGGAGGTCAGAAAAATCCTCTAGACTCTCCGGTGGTGACGACATTATTCTTTCTTTCTCCCGTAAATTAGTGAGAGGGGAAAACAAAAGACAATGCCAACACAGCTCCTATAACTAACTAACTACTTCAGCACTTGATCTGAAGAGGTGCCCTGCACATACTTCCAGGTGGTGAAAGTAGGGAAGGAGCTGGTAGTATGGCCATGGCCCCGCTTATGTGTGAGCGGATGTGGGCGTGGCCAGGCAGGTGTGGGGGTGCGTGCATGTGGTTGAAAGTTTTTATGATAGCATATGATAAAAGGGACAGTTCCAATAGAGCAGAGCGCAAAGCTATACGAAATATAATTTCCTCTGCTTCAGGAGGAAAGACTCTGGGAAACTGGACTCTCAGGCCAAGGGCTTCAGGGTCTGGTCTGACTGGCCAGATCTCAATGACCTCTGCAACCAGACTGGAGTTCAGCTGAAATGGACAAGACTCAACACACACAGACTGAAGTCCCTGTCTCTGATCAACTTATCACAGACCCCTGTGTGGTTGTGAAGGCCAACATCACAACACCACAGGAAGAGACTGTAACTGCACAGAGACTCTGCAAGGAGGGTTCTGCTTAGCATGAAGCAGTCTGAGATCAGGCAGTGCTGGTGTGGACAGATTACAGGGAAAGCTAGCCTGTTTAGAGTTTGCTGACCACTCAGTCTCACACTCATGGCTAGATCCACAAAGAATGGATTGCACGGAGCTGCACCCTTACTTACAATTCATTATTAATTGAAAATGGGGGACCCTGATGTAAACAAGACGCAAATCTTTCTCTGGTCTGCATCCCCTTAACAATTGTGTGTATTGAGCCGTACTGTATTGTACCCATTCTGCAATCTGTTAATAAAGTTTTCATTCAATCAATCACTGTGCAGATTGATTGATTGAATTAAAACGTTCTAGCCCTCAGTGTTTAAGAACGCCGCTGTTGGTGAGGATGTTTTTAAATTTACCATCAAAGCAAGACTGCTGGTATTACCTACTAAATACAATCTGTCCACTTGGTATCCTCAAACTCACAGTCCATTCTGTTTAAACCATCAGGATTCACAACAACACCTAGAATCCATTGCACACATAACAAATGGATGTAATGCATACAAACACCTGTACATAGCTCGTCATGACGGTATTGTGGACATTGTGTCTGATGCGGTACAAAACATCTCACCATCTAGTGCAGCAATGTACAAACATACTAGAGTGCTACCAGAATGGTTTGGTCTTACCAACGATGTCTTTGCTAACATACCAAATACACCTGATGTTGTTTTTGTTGACACCAGCCACAAGGTGCTAATCATAGAAGTAGGCTATGCCTTTGACCTGTACATGGATCAGGCCTTCCGGGACAATGAATCAATGAAACATGTAACCTACACCTACTGTACCTTACTGTACCTCTGCTTGCGCCTACAGCACAGCAGGTAATGGCGTTAATCAATGAAACATGCGAATTGCTCTGTGCTGGCACAAAAGCTTGCACGTTGGCGGCAGGGTCCATCGCGAAATAGTTAGTTAGTTAGTTAGGCAGTTAGTTATGGCGTTAAGTGATGCGGCGATAGCGATATGGCATTAACCAACAACAACGGGCATTAACCAACAACGCAAACACAACGAGGCATTAACCAACGAGCACCTCTCGAGCACCTCTCAGAGCACCTGGGGGAGCCTCATGCGCATGCGCGGTCACTCTCTGCCGCGTCTCTCTCTGTTACTGACAACACACAGCGTGGATAAGGGCGTGTGCTAGGGCGGTCACGTGGCCGTGTGGCCAATCAGAGAAACGCTGAACGAAAAGCTGAACACAAGTTGGTTGCCTTTAATATTCACGCTTCCGGGACAAGTATATAAAATACCAACCACTGCTCAATGTGATGGCCAGCCTTGGGTACAGGTGTATAGTGTGCTTGTATTTGGGAGTCTTGGCCATGTATATAAATGCACCATGTCTAAAAGAAAAGCCAAACTAATTGCCAAATATTGCTGTCTCAGCTATTATTGGCAGCTTAGCCACGTGGAGAAGGAGGTGCTATGTGTACCCTTAAGTGTTCAGTGCTGCTTGGCCCCGATATATTTGATTCCCTGTTTATGTAATATAATTTGTGGAACCAAATAAAGTATTCAAGTGTGTGTGTGTGTGTGTTTGTGCGTGTGCATGTGCGTGCATGTAAGTGAGAGATAGGGACAATTAAATAAAAAGTACATTTTGTTCCATGTTTTTCAGCACTTAGCTACATAGTATATAATGATAAACAATGTCATAGTAACTGGTGGGTGTTTATATTATTTCAAGATAATAAAGTAGCTATAATGAGTCAATAGATAAAAAGCAGTAATGGCATGTACAGTAGGCATCCACACTACACAGTATTTAGACATAACATTTACATTTACATTTAGTCATTTAGCTGACGCTTTTATCCAAAGCGACTTACAAGTTCTGTACGACAAGACAGCAAGAAGGGTACAACTCTATCAGCTGAGTAACAATGTTTATCAAAGTGTTGCGTGTTACAGTGTAGGTTAGTTTATTAGGACAAGTGCATGGCAGTAAGGTTAGTCAGGGTTAGATTTTATTTAATTTTTTATTATCATTTCAGATAATGGTTGAAGAAGTGAGTCTTTAGTCGACGGCGAAAGATTGGACGGGATTCATGACTCATCTCCTACTCTGGGTATTTTCAGTAGGTTGTGTCACTACCCATGTGACCTAAGGATAGTAGTACCGCACTTGGAAAACACTTCAATACATTTTGAAATGTTTAATTGCAAATTGAATCAATTGTTGTTTATTCTGGTAAATTAATCATTTAGATTAATCAACTAATTGATATAATAATCGTCAGATTAATCAATAACAAAATAATTGTTAGTTGCAGTTAGTTAATTTCCTGTCAGTTATTGCATTAGCAAACATTGCAACAAAGAAACGAAAAGAAGGAAGTATAGATACAAAATAAAAAGCATTAGATGTCATAATGCGTTGCCATTCTGGGATGGAACCATCTTGCAGCTGTCTTACCAGGTACAGTTCTAAACTTTACTTCTATTTTTACATGTATTTGTAGCCACCTAAGGTGTCTAATAGTTGGAAATATCTTACTGAAATACATTTTCTACAGATGAGCTAACATGGAACACACATGTACTGTAACATGGAAATACAGCATGGAATGTCCTGTCAAGCTGTGATATTATCAGCAGGTCAAGACTAGAAGCATATGATTGAAGCAAAGAATTCTAAAAGTAACCATGTTGTGTACAGTTAAATAAAAACATGGGTTGTGAATAAAATGTATATCTGTTATACATTTTTACATTTACTATAATGTAAATGTAAAAATGTAAATGTATATCTGTTATCTTCATTACCTCCAATTTAATTCCTAACCAAGGACGAGACACAAGGGAACTGCAGCAAAGTTGTACATTTATATTAAATGTGTGCTATAGCCTGTTTGAAACGATTATTAAGTGGTCATAATGTGTTCAATTGGTCAGCTTTTGTTCTATAATGCTATAATTGAAATGGGAGATTTTTTTAAATATCAAATCAAGATGATATGCTGGCCAGTTTGCCCCGCTGTTTGACTGAGGGTTTCCCACTTCCAACTTCCCACCTCCGACCATAAACGAATGCAGCATGAACCCTCCAATTGGTGACATCACTGGGATGTCAAATCTGGGGCTCCTCCATAGACAACGAATAGAGCTATGATAAAATGTTTGCGTTAGCTCTCAACATCCAAATGAGGTTTTAATTCTGATTCAGACCTAGCAATGCTCTAATATAAACCTAATTTTATATTAGAGGTTAAACAAACATTGTATGGCCTCACAAAGTCAGAGCCCCATTCATTGTCTATGGAGCAGCCCCATTCTTACAGTACATCCCTGTGATGTCACCAATTGGAGGGTTCATGCTACATTCGTTTATGGTCAAGGTGGGAAGTTGGAAGTGGGAAACCCATCCATCACCGACCTATGTGTGTTCGAGCTACAAAGTCGGAAAAACATGGATGCTCACACTAAACAGTTTTGGCCATTTCTTCTTACAATTTGTCTAGCATGAACTATAATTCACAACGACAATTTACAACAATATATACAAATGTACTATTTTTTTTTTGTTACAAGAAATCTGGCTTTATATTAGTATTACAGGAGTTCTGAGACTGTACAACTAATTGAAAAAGAAAAACAGCTTAGACACGAGGTTGTTTGCTGGTGGAGGACGGGTTCCATCTATCATCTAAAATCTCTGCAGAACCGTTGGTGCCGTGGTCCACTAGGCATTCGTGTGAAATGGCGCAGTAGTAGCAAAGGACACTTCTTGGGTTTAAGGCATTTTACAGGCAAAGTGAGGGCTGACCACAGTGGTGGTGGTGGGCACAGCTGGCCTTTCTAAACAGGTTGTGGCGTTTCTCAACAGATAGCAGTCAAGCCCAGGCAGTTCATTAGTCAACATTAGATTCCATACTTCTGTTTCAGTTCCTCCACCAACTGAATGTACTCGTTCATGGCGTCATCGTTGCTCTTTCCTTTCTCCTTCTCCCATGCGTCCCACTTGGCTTTCCCAGCTAAATCGAGCATCCCAGGACGAGCAGTGTTGATGTCGCCTAAGTTGGCCTGCTTGAACAGGCCGTAGACCTTGAGCATCTCCGCGTCCACCGGCTTCGCCTTCAGATTCTTGACCGAGTCAGCGGCTGCAACAAACTTAGCCTTAAGATCAGCCATGATTACGATTCCTTTTCACAAGAGGCCCACTCGCTGTTGAAAAGAGAGACCACAAATGTACTCTTAAAACAGATAACAACATTAATATGATGTGGGTAGACAATTGCTTTTTTTTATCCACTTTTTCTCCTATTTTTTTTCTTTTTTAACAAATGTTTTTTATTTACCCTTTTTTAACATAAAACTAGACACACAATACATTAACAGTAGAAATCCACAATAAATCACAGGACTATGACCGACATACTAATAACAATAATGACAGTCCAGTACTTAAATCAAAATAAATGTAGATTAAAAGATATACACATAATAAATACAATACAATACATATGCTCTCGCTTGCTCTTCCCCCCCCCCCCTCAGGACCCCATCTTGGACAATCCATCCATTATTCCGTTTAACACCAGGGATTACAAATTCATATGCTATCCTTTATCCTCTCCACCACATCTAACCAGGTTGCTATGCTGGCTTCATTAACACCTAAAATTCGTGCGGTAGATATCTCTAGATAAATCACATCGAGATAGGTAAGAACCCATACCTTCCGGCACATTTTATCCGGTTGAATCCAGCGTGATGCTATCAGCTTTTTGGCAGCCGTAAGACCGGACAAAATGAGTCTCTTTACCTGTACAGAGGCTGCTAACTGAGAAACATCATTCAACAACAATACAGAAGGCAGTACAGGTATGGTCAGAAATAAAGAATTCTGATAATTGCGTGGTTACTTCTTCCCAGAATATCTTAACAGGAGGGCATTCCCAATACATATTTATGCATAAATGTACCAATATCACCGTTTAAACATAAGGTGCATCGAGGGTTTTGTTTGAGCCTCATTAGGTGCAAACGTCTAGGAGTTAAGTAAGTCCTATGAATAAAATTAAGATTAATCTGTTGATGATCCGGGTTGCGTGATGACAGCCGTACGTTTGCCCAAACTTCATCCCAATCTAAATCTACTTCCAAGTTTGGTATATCCTTCCTCCATACTACGTCTAGAGGAAGGACATCATATGAGGACGTAAGTAAGTGACGATAAAAGTCAGAGACGAAGCCTCTCGATGACTCCTTTTCATAAAAGAATTTGTGATATCTGTGGTGCTCAAGTGGCAACTTTAATGGGACTCCATGAGCCCTTAAAGCTGCTCTTAATTGTAGATAGAAATAATAAGTGGAGTTGGTGAGGTTAAATTTGTTAGATATATCTTTATAGCTGCAGAAACCCCGGTCGTTGAAGATATCCCCCAGTGTATGTATGCCCTTCTTTTCCCATTTGGTAAATCTGATAGGTTGTTGTGCAATAAGGAGTAAATTGTTATTAAATAGGGGAGAATGACTATGCCATTTATGTTGGTTAGTAAATTTTTTCTGTGTGTCACGCCATATCCGGATCACATGTGTAATAAGAGGGCCAAATTTCAAGTTGCATTGCTTAATTGATAAGTTGGTGTATACTCCTGCAGTCTATGTGGTGCCACTATGTTCTCCTCTAATGGTCTCCAGGATACAGATGCTTGAGAATCAAACCAGGTGATCAGTGGTGTTAAAGAGAACGCTTTAAAATAGTAGTTGAAGTCTGGAAATGCTAAACCCCGTCGGCTTTATTTCTCTGTGCAGTGGATCTTTTTATTCGTGGAGGTTTGTTATTCCAAATTGTCTCCTCTTTTTCTATTTTTCTCCCATCCCAATCTCGCTGTGCCAATTCTCCCCTCCCCTGTCTTGAGCGTTGCTCGCATATGCCCCCCACTGGCCGGTTGTGGGGAGGATGGGGGCCTTGCATCACGTGTCCCCTCCGATACACGAGGAGGCAGCCTGTCACATCTTTTCACCTGCCAGCGCGGACTCTCATTGGCGAGGTGTGGCGTGTGGGAGGCTCACACTACCCTCGCCGTTTCCTGTCTCTGCTGTGCAGGCGTCCCCCAACCGAACTGTGGGAGTCGCTGTCCACAGCGTCCAGATTGCCACCCATCGACTTCCACCCGCTGACTCTGCCAATTGAGTTGGTGTGACGGCCTATTCGAGCCCGGTGTCTCTTGCTTTGGTGACGAGCGCGGTGTCCGCTGCGCCACCCAGCCGCCCCATGTTGGTGGCCATTTATAATTATAAATTATGTCAAATAACGCTGACTGGGGTATGAGGGCCGACGTTCCACTCTACTGGTTAAGGTTGCTTACTCGTGAGTAGTACGTTCATTGATAAAGAAAAATAATGTCCACAGCCGCTCCGGTGTAAAACAAAGATATCCAAATATTTTATTTCTCTTCCACAGCGAAGTCTTTCTTTACAGAAGTGATCCTAAAGCTATTTTCCTAAATATTCACGTCACTACTACAAGGTAAGAAAACTGTGTTTTCCCAGTCTCCAAAATCCCAGTCGACTCGACACATGACCGTAAATCAACTTGCCGGCTCTTTCCACAGCAAAACGGTAGGCAAGGCACCCTGGTCTAGAAATGCAGGCTTCAATCTATGTTGTTTAGTCTATCTGTTCAGTACTGCTCAGCACTGTTTCAAGACAAACACTGAGCTCTTCTTCTTCTTCTTTAGAATTTCCGGCAGTGTAGACGCATCGTGGCGTATTACTGCCCTCCGCAGTTCTTTTGATGAGCTCTTCTTCTTCTTCTTCTGTCTTCTTTTGAATTTCCCGCAGTGTAGATGCAACATGGCGTATTACTGCCCTCCTCAGTTCTTATACTCCGCTGGTGGTTTGGTTTCCATAGTTAGGTCTCTGGTAAATCAACTTTTGATTGTTTACACTCTTCTTCTTCTCATCTTCAAAACACATTACTATCGTCTCTATCTCCTTCTTCTCTGCTCCTCTTGCCTGTCCAATACTAATAAATACAATAACGCTATATCCTCTGATACAACTCTGACGCGTGCAGAAATGTCAGCACTGACTCTATGATCAGCTGGTGGTTCTCATTATACATGCCAAAGAAAGATTTAAGAGAGAAGGAAGAGACTCCGAACTCTACCAAACTTTTATAAAAGATTTCCCTCTTTCCTATACCTTTCACATTCTAGGAAAACATGCCTGACAGTTTCAGTCTCTCCACATTCACACCGCCCATCTGGATGTTTTCCCACAATGCACAAGGTACTGTTCAACCCACAGTGTCCCAGCCTCAATCTACACATCTTCACCCTATCGCTCCTAGACCCATATCCATCCACCTTGATTTTGACCCGAGGCTGCAGAGAGAAATAGTGCCTTCCCTTGGTCCCCTTTTCCCACTCAGCCTGCCACTCAGCCTCAACTCCTTTCTTTATCTTCTCTCTGAGTTCTACTCTTCCCATTGAAATGCCTATCTCTTCCCCCCTTCCCAGGCTCTGTTTGGCAAGGGAGTCAGCCATCTCATTTCCCGCAATCCCAGCATGCCCCAGAACCCAACAAAACTCCACTGAACAGCCTGCCTTCGCAATCCTATATAAAACCAACATTATTTCCTGAATGAGATCAGGGCGAGCTTTAGACCCACCTGCACTCAGAGCCATCAGTGCAGCAGCCGAGTCAGAACATATGATCACCTGGCTTGGTCCCACTTCCTCCACCCACCACAATGCCCAGAGAATGGCAAGCAACTGTCACAAATACAGAGCTGCCATCAGAGATTCTCTGTCCCTTACCGATCCCTAACCGAGGCACACACCACCCAAAGCCTGCCCTCCCACTTTCAGGATCCACAGAGCCATCAGTGCAAACCTCCAGAGACCCTGAGGCCAAAAGGAACCTCTCTATTTCTCCCACAATCACGTCCTTGTCAATCTCCATCAAGAACCTAAATTCAATAACTCGATCAGGAACTAGCCAAAATGGCACTGACAGCCAACGAGTGTGCTCCGCAACCCCCACCTGATGCAACCTCAACTTCCTGGCCCACTGATCAATACTGGACAAAAAAGGCGTATACTTATCCTCATCTCCTGAAAGTAAACACCTAGCTGGGAAGGACAGGCTAGTCCCACTCAATTTTGCCCAGTACTGTAGCCCTAACTTTACTCTCCTCAGGTTTAAGGGCAACTCCCCCATTTCCACCAATGGTGCTGGAACTGGGGTGGTCTTAAAAGCTCCACAACAGATTCTCAGAGCCTTGCACTGAAGCACATCCAGCTTTCCTAAATTAGACTTGGCAGCAGAACCATACACAAAACAGCCATAGTCAATTGCTGACCTGATCATCGCCTGATATATCATGCACATGGTCTCTCTATCCGCTCCCCACCCACTCCCAGCCAAGCTTCTCAGCACATTCACTATTCTTTCACACTTTGCCAGGGTTTTCTCTATATGAACAGCCCAATTCATTCTTTCATCGAACCAAACTCCCAAAAAAAATTCTCTAAGGGAGACCCATACATAACCAGCCCACCTCTAGACATCCTCCTTTTAAAACCAAAAAACCTTGTTGTTATTGTTATTATTATAATTTCTTGTCTTGTTTTGTCATGTATGTATTGTCTTGTTTGAGAAAAATAAAAAACTTTAAATATCAAAAAAAAGAAATCATATAATTAGACTTAGAGGCTGAGATTTTAAAACCCCACTTGTCTCCCAATTCCTCTACATCCCCCAGAGCTCTTTGTACCTGCTTTAAACAATACTCAACATTCTTCCCTCTTTTCCATATGGCCCCATCATCTGCAAATAAAGACAACCCAAACCCTCTTCCAATTCGTCCAAAAATGTCATTAATCATAACATCGAAGAGGACTGGACTAATCACGCTTCCTTGCGGGGTGCCATTTTCTATTTTTACAGTTTTTGAGGTTTGCCCCCCCACACGTACTTGGATCGTCCTGTCTAATAAAAAATCCTTTATCCAATTAAACAATCTCCCTCTAACTCCTAACTCATACAATTTCAAAAGCAACCCCACTTTCCACAAAGAGTCATACGCCTTCTCAATATCCAAAAATACACTTATCACTACTTCCTTATTCTCAAAAGCCTGTCTAATGTCCTGATCTAGAACAGCTACTGATTCCATTGTAGACCTGCCATTTCTAAACCCATTCTGAAATCCAACATAAAGATCCTTACTTTCTAAAAAATAAACTAATCTATTAGTAATCATCCTTTCCATAATTTTACACAATACAGATGTCAAGGCTATGGGTCGATATGACCCTGGGTCAGACGCTACTTTACCTGGCTTCAAAATAGGAACGATGACGGCAGCTCAGAATTGTTGAATATATATACACAAATGTTCTAGAATGTTTGGTTATGACATCATACTGTGACATCACAAATGTTCTAGAATGTTTGATTATGACATCATACTGTGACATCACAAATGTTCTAGGATGTTTGATTATGACATCATACTGTGACATCACAAATGTTCTAGAATGTTATATTATGACAAATAAGACGTTTGATGACTTTATCTAAATCCAATCAATATTCCTAATGCCGTTTCAATGTAAGGTTATAAAAATAAACATATAAACATTCATATAATGTTATATATGTTCTCCTCTAATGGTCTCCAGGATACAGATGCTTGAGAATCAAACCAGGTGATCAGTGGTGTTAAAGAGAACGCTTTAAAATAGTAGTTGAAGTCTGGAAATGCTAAACCCCCGTCGGCTTTATTTCTCTGTGCAGTGGATCTTTTTATTCGTGGAGGTTTGTTATTCCAAATTGTCTCCTCTTTTTCTATTTTTCTCCCATCCCAATCTCGCTGTGCCAATTCTCCCCTCCCCTGTCTTGAGCGTTGCTCGCATATGCCCCCCACTGGCCGGTTGTGGGGAGGATGGGGGCCTTGCATCACGTGTCCCCTCCGATACACGAGGAGGCAGCCTGTCACATCTTTTCACCTGCCAGCGCGGACTCTCATTGGCGAGGTGTGGCGTGTGGGAGGCTCACACTACCCTCGCCGTTTCCTGTCTCTGCTGTGCAGGCGTCCCCCAACCAAACTGTGGGAGTCGCTGTCCACAGCGTCCAGATTGCCACCCATCGACTTCCACCCGCTGACTCTGCCAATTGAGTTGGTGTGACGGCCTATTCGAGCCCGGTGTCTCTTGCTTTGGTGACGAGCGCGGTGTCCGCTGCGCCACCCAGCCGCCCCATGTTGGTGGCCATTTATAATTATAAATTATGTCAAATAACGCTGACTGGGGTATGAGGGCCGACGTTCCACTCTACTGATTAAGGTTGCTTACTCGTGAGTAGTACGTTCATTGATAAAGAAAAATAATGTCCACAGCCGCTCCGGTGTAAAACAAAGATATCCAAATGGTTTATGTCTCTTCCACAGCGAAGTCTTTCTTTACAGAAGTGATCCTAAAGCTATTTTCCTAAATATTCACGTCACTACTACAAGGTAAGAAAACTGTGTTTTCCCAGTCTCCAAAATCCCAGTCGACTCGACACATGACCGTAAATCAACTTGCCGGCTCTTTCCACAGCAAAACGGTAGGCAAGGCACCCTGGTCTAGAAATGCAGGCTTCAATCTATGTTGTTTAGTCTATCTGTTCAGTACTGCTCAGCACTGTTTCAAGACAAACACTGAGCTCTTCTTCTTCTTCTTTAGAATTTCCGGCAGTGTAGACGCATCGTGGCGTATTACTGCCCTCCGCAGTTCTTTTGATGAGCTCTTCTTCTTCTTCTTCTGTCTTCTTTTGAATTTCCCGCAGTGTAGATGCAACATGGCGTATTACTGCCCTCCTCAGTTCTTATACTCCGCTGGTGGTTTGGTTTCCATAGTTAGGTCTCTGGTAAATCAACTTTTGATTGTTTACACTCTTCTTCTTCTCATCTTCAAAACACATTACTATCGTCTCTATCTCCTTCTTCTCTGCTCCTCTTGCCTGTCCAATACTAATAAATACAATAACGCTATATCCTCTGATACAACTCTGACGCGTGCAGAAATGTCAGCACTGACTCTATGATCAGCTGGTGGTTCTCATTATACATGCCAAAGAAAGATTTAAGAGAGAAGGAAGAGACTCCGAACTCTACCAAACTTTTATAAAAGATTTCCCTCTTTCCTATACCTTTCACATTCTAGGAAAACATGCCTGACAGTTTCAGTCTCTCCACATTCACACCGCCCATCTGGATGTTTTCCCACAATGCACAAGGTACTGTTCAACCCACAGTGTCCCAGCCTCAATCTACACATCTTCACCCTATCGCTCCTAGACCCATATCCATCCACCTTGATTTTGACCCGAGGCTGCAGAGAGAAATAGTGCCTTCCCTTGGTCCCCTTTTCCCACTCAGCCTGCCACTCAGCCTCAACTCCTTTCTTTATCTTCTCTCTGAGTTCTACTCTTCCCATTGAAATGCTTATCTCTTCCTCCCTTCCCAGGCTCTGTTTGGCAAGGGAGTCAGCCATCTCATTTCCCGCAATCCCAGCATGTCCCAGAACCCAACAAAACTCCACTGAACAGCCTGCCTTCGCAATCCTATATAAAACCAACATTATTTCCTGAATGAGATCAGGGCGAGCTTTAGACCCACCTGCACTCAGAGCCATCAGTGCAGCAGCCGAGTCAGAACATATGATCACCTGGCTTGGTCCCACTTCCTCCACCCACCACAATGCCCAGAGAATGGCAAGCAACTCTGTCACAAATACAGAGCTGCCATCAGAGATTCTCTGTCCCTTACCGATCCCTAACCGAGGCACACACCACCCAAAGCCTGCCCTCCCACTTTCAGGATCCACAGAGCCATCAGTGCAAACCTCCAGAGACCCTGAGGCCAAAAGGAACCTCTCTATTTCTCCCACAATCACGTCCTTGTCAATCTCCATCAAGAACCTAAATTCAATAACTCGATCAGGAACTAGCCAAAATGGCACTGACAGCCAACGAGTGTGCTCCGCAACCCCCACCTGATGCAACCTCAACTTCCTGGCCCACTGATCAATACTGGACAAAAAAGGCGTATACTTATCCTCATCTCCTGAAAGTAAACACCTAGCTGGGAAGGACAGGCTAGTCCCACTCAATTTTGCCCAGTACTGTAGCCCTAACTTTACTCTCCTCAGGTTTAAGGGCAACTCCCCCATTTCCACCAATGGTGCTGGAACTGGGGTGGTCTTAAAAGCTCCACAACAGATTCTCAGAGCCTTGCACTGAAGCACATCCAGCTTTCCTAAATTAGACTTGGCAGCAGAACCATACACAAAACAGCCATAGTCAATTGCTGACCTGATCATCGCCTGATATATCATGCACATGGTCTCTCTATCCGCTCCCCACCCACTCCCAGCCAAGCTTCTCAGCACATTCACTATTCTTTCACACTTTGCCAGGGTTTTCTCTATATGAACAGCCCAATTCATTCTTTCATCGAACCAAACTCCCAAAAAAAATTCTCTAAGGGAGACCCATACATAACCAGCCCACCTCTAGACATCCTCCTTTTAAAACCAAAAAACCTTGTTGTTATTGTTATTATTATAATTTCTTGTCTTGTTTTGTCATGTATGTATTGTCTTGTTTGAGAAAAATAAAAAACTTTAAATATCAAAAAAAAGAAATCATATAATTAGACTTAGAGGCTGAGATTTTAAAACCCCACTTGTCTCCCAATTCCTCTACATCCCCCAGAGCTCTTTGTACCTGCTTTAAACAATACTCAACATTCTTCCCTCTTTTCCATATGGCCCCATCATCTGCAAATAAAGACAACCCAAACCCTCTTCCAATTCGTCCAAAAATGTCATTAATCATAACATCGAAGAGGACTGGACTAATCACGCTTCCTTGCGGGGTGCCATTTTCTATTTTTACAGTTTTTGAGGTTTGCCCCCCCACACGTACTTGGATCGTCCTGTCTAATAAAAAATCCTTTATCCAATTAAACAATCTCCCTCTAACTCCTAACTCATACAATTTCAAAAGCAACCCCACTTTCCACAAAGAGTCATACGCCTTCTCAATATCCAAAAATACACTTATCACTACTTCCTTATTCTCAAAAGCCTGTCTAATGTCCTGATCTAGAACAGCTACTGATTCCATTGTAGACCTGCCATTTCTAAACCCATTCTGAAATCCAACATAAAGATCCTTACTTTCTAAAAAATAAACTAATCTATTAGTAATCATCCTTTCCATAATTTTACACAATACAGATGTCAAGGCTATGGGTCGATATGACCCTGGGTCAGACGCTACTTTACCTGGCTTCAAAATAGGAATGATGACGGCAGCTCAGAATTGTTGAATATATAGATACACAAATGTTCTAGAATGTTTGGTTATGACATCATACTGTGACATCACAAATGTTCCAGAATGTTTGATTATGACATCATACTGTGACATCACAAATGTTCTAGGATGTTTGATTATGACATCATACTGTGACATCACAAATGTTCTAGAATGTTATATTATGACAAATAAGACGTTTGATGACTTTATCTAAATCCAATCAATATTCCTAATGCCGTTTCAATGTAAGGTTATAAAAATAAACATATAAACATTCATATAATACAATAACCTAAATACAATACAGCTAAGCCACATTGTATTCTGAAATGTAGACTTTAACAGTGTAGGCAACTAAACCAATAGAAATAAGGTATAACTCATGAGTGCTTTGGCTCCTATAGCACCGTTTTATTCGATTTTTCCTAGTAGGAAGTCTGAATTTCCGACCTCTGAGTTATAATCGAATGTGGCATTAGCCTCTGATTTCTAGTTCTGTTTCATTAGGGGATCCGCTCGGCATCACTTATGCACTCCCTCGCGTACGTGCACGCGCACTGAATAAATTCCACAAATGTACCTTTAATACCAGTATTAGTCTGACCACACCCCTCATCAGCTTACCTTCATAAGCAGGTGTGTGGTCACCTGCTCTCCTCCTTCTCGCTTTCACCACAAGGAAGTGCCTCGGTAGTACCCCACTTGACGTGTTGTTAGTTGAAAAGAGTTGTGACGAGTCTACATTGTGCTTAATTTTTTCTTCTCTCATATATGTTGTAAAGAAAAAGTTTGGGTCATAATGTATTCTTCGGAGATTGGCCCGCTAGACCTACTCTTCACCAGCGGTTCTCCATTCCCGCCTCCGTCGTGCGTTTTGGTGCTGGGCTGCTGCCACTTTTGTGGTTGCCGACCCAGCCCAGGAGGCAGCCGATGGATAGTTTGCCTCTCCGAAGAGCCGAGGAGTCGGTGCCGTCGCTCCGGCGGTGGCCTGATCTCGACTCTGGTTCCAGGGAATCGTCCGTTGGTGAATGGGGGGTTGTCTTGGAGCCGGAGGATTTGCGACGCAAACTTTTCGTGTCTGCCCGTTCACGTCGCAAGATGGTAGCATGCAGGCGCGAACGGCCTGGTTTTGGGGAACTGCTGGAGACCAGCGAGGATGCGTCCGGCTCTGGATTTCCGATGGAAACTGAGGACTTCATGGAAGAGTTGGACGGATTCTTGTTTGATGGTCCCGTGGAGGAGAGTATCCCTCCTATCCAGGAAACACCGGAGGGGGGAGAAATGGCTCCGTGGGACGCCTTGTTCGAAGATGTCGAGGAACCACCTTGGCCTCATCAGCAGGATGCCCTACTATCGGCCACATCAGACTGTGGCTCCTTGACCAGTTGCAGCCTGCTGCATGTGAGGGATGCGGGTTCGGTGGAGGAAGGTCCGCAGGGGGAACTGCGGGCTTTGTTTCCCGAGCTCATGGCGGTAGCCGCCGCAAACGGCGTGCCGCTGCCATTGCCTGCTCCTGTCCCTGATGATCTCATAGGTCATCTCTGGCAGCGTCGCCCGGTGAGAGGGGTGGACGTTGTCTACCCATTTTTCCCCTCAATGGGGACCTATGTTCGTCAGGGTCAGGCGGTGTCTCACATCATGGGACTTACCCCCACCTACGTACCAGTTACGCGGGTGTCGGGGTTATTTTCTTTATTTCTTTATTTCAGATCCCCATTAGTCACTGCCTCAGCAGCGACTATTCTTCCTGGGGTCTGGATCCAAACATATAAAATTAAACAAGAATAATCAATAAACAACATAAAAACAAAACAAATATCAATAAAACACCAATAAAATATACAAACAATTATAGAACATTAAACCAATTAAAATCAGACATACAACCAAATATGTATGCCAAATTTTCTAATATAGAACAAAAACAAATATCAATAAAACAACAAATATCAATAAAACAACAAAGACAACAAAGACAACAATAACAAATATCAATAAAACAACAAATATCAATAAAACAACAAAGACATCTCAGAGCAAACTAAAACGTGCTCAAAAACAGCACAACATTCCATACACTCATACTCTAATACTCTTCATAACCACTAGACAAACACATTCCAAAACAACACATAACCCAACACAAGAACCCATTCATTAGACACAGATTAGACCCAACCAAAATCAACCTCTTTCTGCATTACAGCCACTCGTAGTCTCCTCTTGAATCCCACCTTACTGGTAATTGAAACCAAATATTGTGGAAGTCTATTCCAGTAGGACATTGCCCTATACATTACAGTTTTCTTTAAGGCTTCAGTTCTGGGTCTCGGCAGGGCGAACCGACCCTTCAAAGCTTGTTTAGTGCCATAGCCATGACCATCACTAATAAGCACCAGCTGCAAAAAGAGGCACACAGGTTTATGCAAAGTATAAATATTTCTCATAAACAAAATAAGACTACACACTAGTCTCTCATTGACTCTCATCCATGACAGTTCCTTGTGCATTTTCTCAACACTGTTTCTAATTGAGCTATGCAATGCAAGTCTTGCAGCTCTATTTTGAGTAAGCTGTATTTTATTTAAATCTTGTTTGGATGCATTTGACCAGATTGCTGGACAGTAGTCCAGATGTGACAAAACTAGTGATTGTATGACTTGCTTGGTAGCTGTGTCTGTTAAAAAATAGGCATTCCGTCTAATAATTGAAATACTTCTGCTCATTTTTGTTACAATATTGTTAATGTGAGTTGACCAAGAGAGTGTTTCATCTATTATAACTCCAAGCAATCTGGCCTCCTTAACTTGCTCAATATCTGCACCCTGCAAAGAAATATTTAATCTGTGATTCTCTCTCTGAGCATGCTTTGAACAAATAATTAGACATTTTGTTTTGGATGCATTTAGTTTCAGCTTATTTACCGTGACCGATTCAGAAATCTGCATTAACTCGCTTTGAAGAAGACTGCTGAGGTCTTTGGCATTGCTTGCCGAAGCATATATTGTAGTGTCATCTGCATAAATGGAACTGCTTGCATTTCTTAAACTTTGTGGCATATCATTTACAAATATTGAATATAATAATGGTCCAAGGCAACTTCCTTGAGGAATGCCACATTGTAGCGTTTTAAAGCTTGATAAAGTTCCATTAAACAGGACACATTGTTGTCTCATGAATAAATAACTTTTCATCCAGTTAGTAGCTGAGTGTTTGAAACCATAATCAGCTAGTTTTGTAAGCAGCAGTTCATGATCAATGAGATCAAAAGCTGTGCTAAAATCTAACAGTACTGTACCAACTAATAATTTACAGTCAATATTTCTTAGCCAATCATCAGCCAATTGTGTAAGTGCTGTGCATGTTGAATAGCCTGGTTTGTAAGCATGTTGAAAGTCAGAATTTATGTTATTAAGGGAGAAGTAATTTTGAATTTGTTTGAATGCAATTCTTTCCATAAGTATACCTAAAACAGGTAAAATACTGATTGGCCTACTATTTGGTCCAGTGAATGATTCTTTTCTATTTTTTGGTAGAGGAGTGACCTTAGCTACCTTCCATATTTGCGGATAAATTCCTTCCTTAAGACTCAAATTGAATATATGACATATCGGACCAGCAATACTTCCAGCTTCACAAGTCTACTGTCCAGATTGTCGTGACCAGAGGGTTTGTCACATTTCAATTCAGACAATAACTTTTCAATTTCTGAAAGATTTGTGACCAAAAATTCAAATTCACATTCTTTGTCCTTCATGATCTGACTTTTTATAATTGAATCTGATAAGTTACCCTTTACAGGTGGCATGTTGTCTCTTATAGTATTTACTTTATTTGTGAAATAGTCATTGAAATAATTTGCAATATCCAAGGGCTTAGTGATGAAACCATCCCCCGATTCAATAAATGATGGTATTTTACCCATTTTGTCTCTACCCATGATTTGATTCAGAGTACTCCATAGTTTTTTACCATCATATTTTGTTTCTTCAATTCTGGATTGGTAGTATAGCCTTTTTTTAAGTTTATTTAATTTGGTCGCTTTATTTCTTAAAGAGCGATATGCTAACCAATCTTCTGAATTCCGTGAATTTAGAGCGATTATTTTCAGTTTATCTCTTTCTTTCATGTTGCTCCTTAGGTCAGTGTCTAGCCAAGGTGCTTTGATAGATCTTACAGTAAGTTTTTTTATGGGCACATGCTTGTCACAGACCGAGGAAAATAACTTCATAAATTCTCCTAGGGCTTCTTCAGTATGAATACACTCAAATACACTGTCCCACTTTATGTTGTGCACATCTTGAATAAATAAATTCTCACAGAAATGTTTATAGATTCTTTTATGTATGATTTTAGGACCTGCTTTGGGGACTTTGACTTTTCTTGCCATAGCAATCATGTTATGATCACTGAATCCAATTGGCACTGAAACAACTTTTGGACGTTTATCTGCTGAATTAGTAAAAATATGATCTATACAAGTTGAGGATAATACACCTGATTTGTTGACGTTTATTCTAGTCGGTAGGTTTACCATTTGGGACAAGTTGCATACCGTGGCTATGTCATTAAGCTTTCTTCTCATAGATCAGGTATTAGATAGCCAGTCTATGTTTAGGTCACCTACAAAATAAATTTCTCTGTCAGTGTCCGAAACATTTTGAAGCATTGTACAGATTTTTTCAAAATATGCAGCGTTAGGTTAGTCAAAGGTATGAGGGAGGGCGTGCCTCGGCTTGATAGTCCGATGGCCGCTCTCCTCTGTCCGGATATGGTGTGGGAACCCTTATGCAAGCCGGTCCTCCAGGGAAGATCGGCTAGGCGATTGGCATATTGGGGTGACCAGTCATTCATCGCTGGTACACAATCGCTGGCTGCGGCGTCTAACATCGCCCACCTAGCTAGATTTGTATCGGGGATTATGACGGGCGGCACGGATCTGACCGAGGTAAAATGCGATCAGATCACCCAGGCGTCAGGAGCTGTCCTGCACCTTACCCAGGTGCTGGCCATAGCCATGGGGAAAGTGCGCGCCCTGGCCACCCTGGGCCAGCGTCATCTTTGGCTGGAGCAGGCCCGTGTGCCGGAACGGAAGAGAGCCCCTCTTCTGACAGCCGCCCTCTCCGACGCTGGTCTGTTCGGGAAGGCCCTGCGGTTGATGACCTCAACATGCAGAGAGATGGCAGAGGAGAGATCCATCCTTCAACCCCATTTTCCGCCTCCCGTCCTTGCCGGTGGAGTCAGAAGGCTTCCACGACGTCGAGCTGTCTCCGTCGTCCCTACCACTGCCTCCACCGCCGCTGCTGGCCCTTCCAAGAGGGCCAGGAGAAGAGACAGCGTTTCTGCTGCCGCCGGCCCATCCACGACCGGAGGAGACGGTAGGGAACGTCGAGACCAGCAGACAGTAACCTACCGTCCCTCCGGGGCTCCTCGGGGTGGCAAGACTCGAGCGGCGCGAGGTGGCAGACGCCGCTGAGAGTGACTTTTCCCCTCTGTGTCCCCTCTCCTTTACACCCTCCCCGGCCCCTTTATGATTGTGTTTTTGTGCCAACTTAAAACTTATGACAATAAAATGTTCCCCGACATAAGGGGGACTATGTTTTTTGGCCAAACAAACTGTGTGTTTCTTCAACAAATCATATGGTGGGGTTGTGTAAATATGAATCTGCACTTTTACGTTGTGAGATGAGTCGTGTTGTGTTACGAGATTAAGCAAGGTCTGCAACATACACTCAGTCATAGGGGGTTCTATTAGCCTGACGCTCCACATGCAGGTAGAAACTGGTGTTATTCCGTTGCTTAAACTAAGTATATGTGTCTCACAATGCTGTTGTGTTAGTTGCAGTAATACTCGTACACACACGTTCCACGGCCTAGCCGTTACTCTCGGTCAGCGTTTTTGCTATGTACGACATAGTCAACGGGTGTAGGATTCACACACATACGACTTGTTTTTGTTGTAAATCCTGTTCACATTTTGTGGGTAGCGGGCATTGTATTAGCTTACGCTATACATTAGCATTTCTACCGGAGGTTTTCAAAATGGCTACAGTTGTTTTTTGTGTGTAGGGAAAGAAGGGTTTTTTGTGAGGGGGTGTCGAATAAACCCCTCCTTCCCACTTGATTGGTTTAGGAGATTTTATCTCTTCTGCTGAGCCAGTCAGGGCCGAGCCGTTAGGACGTCTTGGCAGGGGGGAGGGGGGGGGGGGGGTTATCCTGCCGACTGCTATTACAAACAGGAGCCGTGTGCAGGGTTTCCCCCCATCGTAGCGGTGTTGCTATGGCGACGCCTTCCATGAGTTACAGAGTGTTAAGGTGTCGAGTTAGGGCGTAGGGCTCACGGGTCTGCTACGCTCGATTTATGTGTAAACTTGAGTCAGTTGGTCACGTGACTCACAGTTGGCATGTCTTTCTTATGAATACAACTCGTGTGGGAAGGTTTCTGGGAGGGTCTAGTCTTTACTCTCTGATTAAAAAGAGTGACTGGATGTAAAATCATGTGAAAACGGGTTTTTTACTCCCAGCTGTGCAGTTGGGTTCATACGGGTGATGCTTCTTCTTTATTATTATAAAGAGTTGGATGTGTCTATATGAATTGGAAATGGGGGTCCCTGATGGAAACAAGACTAACGTCTTTCTCAGGTCTGCCTCCCCTTACCGATTGTGTGTATTGAGCCGTACTGTGTTGTACCCTTTCTGCAATCTGTTGGTTAAAGTTTTCATTCATTCATTCATGGAGTTGGTTGCATCCCGCCCCTCTTGTCGTTCCCCTGGGCGTCTTGGGGATTCAATAAGATGGTCTAAATAGCCTATTATTGATGTGGATATGCCCAACGCACACATAGTGCTAGCTCAGGATGTTCTGTTGGACATTAGGTAACTGACTGGCGCGCCTTGGTTGCTTGGGGTTAAAACAGCGTTTTTATAAAGCAATTGGGATGGGGGTTTTCCTCTTCCAACGACCTGTGTGGTTGTCGACGGGTTCTTGTTCATATCAGGGGATGATAACGGAATGGATCTGAACATGTGTGGAAGGGTCTCACGCCCTGGGGGTGGTCCGCCGGGCGCGGTTTGCACCGAAACGTCTGAGTGGCGCCTTCTTTTTATGTTTAAGATCAACACGCATATCTGCCCCTTCTCCTGGAGTTGGCATGTCGGCGTGGTTAGGGCACGGGACTGGTTCTGGTCGCGCTGGTCCGGATCAGTTAAACCTGTTGTCCGCCGGGGATGCAGATCTGCTGTTCTGGTACCCTGAGGGACTTGGGCTTTTTTCAGGGGGAAAAATGCTAGGTCGGTCCGGGTGTCACAGGGTTAAGCGCTATGGAACCTGTTGTGAAGGGCCAGATTAAACTGAATATATATATGTATCGTTTGATATACCTTGTATATTATTTATATATATACACGGAATATCCCTTTACCTGCGTACAGACCAGAGTAATATTCGCTCTCCTATTGGACAGTGCCCCCAGGCTCCAGGCAGTCTCGCACTCAGACAGGTGCAATGGGCGAGTTTGGGGCATGTCAGAACATGCCCAGAGTCAGCGTAGTAATACCAGACAAGAACTGAGGTTTGGTACTAGATTGTCACTTAAGTATAAATACGGCGCAGGTGTAAACAGCAGCACTTCGTTCATTCAGTACCTTAACCCACATTCACCACGAGTCAACGTGCAGTGAAGTGAGCAACCTTGCGTCTAAATAGAGCGTTTAGAACGTGTGCGAATAGAATAGTAAAAGTGTCAGAGTTTAGTGAAGTAACGTCAAGTTCGACCTAGTTTAATGTGAAGTATAGTGCACAGGAGAATCGGCACCGGCGATTGCAGAACCATTTCTGGTTGGATTATATTGCTTTGGGACCGTGACCACCGGAGAAGAGCACCGTTGATTCCACTGTCGTTTGGGATTTAACCTCGTGAGGATCACCACTCGGGCCCGCCTCGTGGAAGGGGCTGGCTGGCTGTCGTCAATGCTATCGAGCATCTTGGATTACAACTATTGCTTTTGTCTGCTGATCAAGGGAGTACAAGCACCGGCTCCTGTATCTGGAGCCTCTTTATTCCTCGTTGACTCAGACTGGGTACCCGAACATTCCTCTACCCCTCCCGGCTTTATACCCCGGAGGGAACCCAGTGTCTCCAGTTGGTACCGGTGTGGCCCATATAATTGCTATACCACAGGTGGCGTCAGCTTAGACCCATCATAGTATTCCTACTATTCTCATTGACTTATGCTCTTGACTGACTTTACGTATATTCTTCGCCATACAAGCGCAAGCCTAATTCTCAATCTGTAACCTAACGTTGCTTAATAATAATAAATAACCCTCCAATATAATTTATGTGTCAATGCCGTATTCTTGTGTGGGTGTTCACCATATATATTCATGTACTGTATGGCCAGTAATTAAAGTACATAACTAGCAGTGGTTTAATATATCACAATCTTTAATACAGTCAGGGTTTTGTAACCCCTCAGTTACAGAACCCTTGTTGGGTACATTGTATTCTACACTGTCGTAATGGCTTACGGCCATGCCAACCTGTACGCGCCCGATCTCGGCGGATCTCGGCCGCCACGCAGGTTGGTCTTGGTTAGTACTTGGTTGGGTGACCTCCTGGGAATACCAAGTACGGGGTGCTGGGGCTGGTTTTCCATTCTTACACTCTTCTCTTACGCATGGCGAAGAGGGGCCTGTTGGGGTGGTCTTGACCTCCTCGGGGGACCCTGTGCTCCCCGTATCACCGGGCCCGGTCCGAAGTAATGTTTTCGTTGACCCGTAGGCCCGGGATAACCCTGTTGGAAACTGGAACACGGGCTGCGGCAGTGCCGCAGGTGTGTTTTGGAGTTTTTTCCTGAGGGGTTATGGGACCAACCACCGCATAAGGTAACACCTGGGTGGTTGGTTCTCTGGTGTGTTGCTGCAGTGTCAACTCCCGGGTTAACCGGTTGAGGGTGCCCCTGCACGTTCATGACGTCTGCCAATCGTGTCAGCCTTCTCTGCCTCAACCCCTCTGGGTGGGGTTTTTTAAATGGAGGCTTGGTCATGCAACAACGCCAGCATACGCCCCTTCCGCCGGAGCGGCTGTGTTCAGCTGTCCTTTCTGGCGCCTGTCTCGTCCGCAGTCTCCAGGCTAGGGTTAACAGCCTGTTGCCTGGTTTTCCCCGGTGCGCTGCCTGCTTCCGTTGGTTAACCTTTTTTGTGTGCTTACGGCCATGCTGACTGCCTGTTCTGCAGGGTCAGTGTGCCAGGCGGTGTACTGTTGGGGAGGACAGGGCCCGCTCGGCTGAGGGGCCTTTGTCCGAATACGCTGGCGATGTGGGGGGCGGGGTCAGGCATGCGTTGTTCATGGGACGGGGTAGCACGGTGTGCAAGCTCACTCGCTATTTGCATATCAATAGCGCCGGTCGTCAGGTGTGTTAAATACGTTCTCAGACACATTCACACCTAACTTGTTGTGAAGACGTGTTACATTCCATTCGTAGAGGCAATTAGGCACTGTCTTTAGTCTGTGCCCAAGCGAGGGGACATTAAATGCGCATTCGCGGGAGCGCGCGCACGCGCCGGGAGCGTGCGTGCACGTGGTGCGTGTCACCCCAGATGATTTCAATAACGCACCACTGGGCAGGGTCACTAAGTGCCCACCTGGTGGGGTCTTGATGCTGGCATCATGGACTTCTCCGGGCCCCCGTTCCAGGGGGTCCAGTCCCTTTGGTGGGTCTGGGTCTTCCTTCGCCCTCCGCTGCTACGGCCTTGCCACGGGGTTAGGTTTGCCCTTGACCCCGTGATTCTGGGGGCAGTAACGAGGTTGTTCCCTCCGTTCGTTCCCGGGTGGCATGCGGGTTGTGCGTGTGTGTAGTCGTGGGGTCAAGCCACGGTCTGCTCACCCTGTGCGTTGAGTTGCTTGAGTGCCTCTTCGCACGGTCGGGTCCGTCGCCCTCCCGGGAAACCTCTAATAGGGGGGGTGCCCTCCATTAGGGGGGGTCGGGTGGGCTCGGCCCTCCCTGTTCTGTTGGTTGTGGGGGGCCTTCAGCGGGGTGTATTTGTCGGCCGGTGGCTCCGCTCGGCCTCCCTATGTGCATAAGTGATGCCGAGCGGATCCCCTAATGAAACAGAACGATAGGTTATGACTATAACCAAGTTCTGTTAATTAGGGGTGACGCTCGGCATCCGACGCCGCTGCAGCCCTTGACCTCACCTTGTGGTGAATGCTTGGGAAGGAGGAGAGCAGGTGACCACACACCTGCTTATGAAGGTAAGCTGATGAGGGGTGTGGTCAGACTAATACTGGTATTAAAGGTACATTTGTGGAATTTATTCAGTGCGCGTGCACGTACGCGAGGGAGTGCATAAGTGATGCCGAGCGTCACCCCTAATTAACAGAACTTGGTTATAGTCATAACCTATCGTTTAGAATGGGACATGTTCACGATACTGTTCAACTATCCTGTGACACAAGAATATGTGAATTCTAAAAATGGGTGACATTCCTCTTTGGTATATAGAAGAGATGATTCATTGATGTCACACAAGAAGTGGTAGTGAATCAGTTCATTCATCAACCAGTAGTATCGATACCTTTGTATGATCCCCCCCCCCCCCCCCAACTCATAATCTGGAACGCACTGATGTTGTAATTCCGACCTCCCAACTGTCTGACCTCCGATGTTGAATGCAACGCGACATTGTTACGTGACGTCACAGGGTTCGATTTGACCGACTAACGTGGCTGTGTTGTCGGCTAGCCATCTTTCTGTGCATGCAGCATAGTGACAACAACAACGTGAATTGGCAATACCAGGTAACATTACTCAGCTCAATCGTGAAGTCAAGTGTGTAACACGTTTTATGCATAAGGAAGATGACGAATTCATGTATCTATCTTGCTTGCTAACCAGTAGCTCTGAAACATCTAGCTAAGTCCATGTGAGCGTGTTGTCATTGTACTAGCAATGAATGAGTAGGCTAGTTTGCTAACTTCCATTTATTTTAACAAATGGGCGTAGCAAGGTTAACGCTAGTTCTAAACTACAGGTTTAAGCAGGAGTTGTTTTAGTGTCCCACTGGGTCTACTAGCACTGCAACTATGTATATGGTACTACTGAGGAGAAAATCGTTTGTGTATATTTGACACAGAAATACAAATACATCGATTAATCGTACCGATGTTCCAGACAAAGACTATTGTGGGATGTTTTGGTAGGTAGTCTGAGGGGAAAGTCATCCTTGACTTTGAGCGGCAGAGGTCATAATGACATGAACACACAGGGGTTTGAAGATGCAGGGCAGCTGCTCTGAGGCGGTTAACTGCAATATCAAGTTCGAGTAGAACAGTCTGTCCTAACCCTGTGGTAACACTGTTCCCCGTGTATACACAGTAGCTGTTTGTTTTTATTTAGGCAGTTACCAGTAACTATCTCATGTTTGTATCTATGTTAGTCTTTATACGGCTATTATTTTAATACTAGGCTGCCACTAAAATGGACATGTTAAAAAAATACACAAATTCCTTATTTTGTTTGTATACAGAAACATGTCACAAATCCGGCAAAATTTCCACCAGGACTGCGAGGCAGCCATCAACCGGCAGATCAACCTTGAGCTTTATGCCTCCTATGTCTATCTGTCCATGGTAGGAAATGGGTTCAGTAATGCAGTCTGGATCACTTGTATTACATTATTTTTTTTTTTATTTTTTATTCTTCATATTTAATTTTGTCCTGCGAAACTAAAAGCTTGTGTTTGACCCTTATCTATTTTCTTTGCGTTTCCAGGGATATTATTTTGAGAGGGATGACAAGTCTTTACCGAACTTTGCCAAGTTCTTTCGTGCACAGTCCAAGGAGGAGCGTGAGCATGCTGAGAAGTTGATGAGTATGCAGAACCAGCGGGGAGGAAGGATCTTTCTGCAGGATGTCAGGGTAAGAGAACTGAAGATCTCAATGACTCATTGATGTTCACTTTCAGTCATAGACGTATTCCCCCCATGACACACCACAAACTGCCAGTCCCAATAGCCATCAGGCTCCACAACCATGGGCACGTTCTGCTGCCAATGGCTGGTGAACTTGAGAACTGTTCTACTTGAGAACTGACTATCTGATTCTTAATTATAAACACTGCACAGACTGGTGCAGTGTGTTACTACAGTTTGGACCATGTATACCATCATCACTATTACTACTGTCTGATTGAATCCTGCCATTCACTACTGTTATCACTATCACCATTATTACTTTGTTCTTTGTTCTATGCTCTATTATTATTATTATTACCTATTATTACATGGCGTTTTAACATTAGCTGAAATGCTTGATTGTGATCAATCAATAGCCCCTGACAGCGGTGAATTATTTTTCGATAACTGACCGCTGCCATGGGCAATGCGCAATAATCACCGTTCTAATGGACAAGCTAAAAGCAATTGGTTTTGATAGCCTATCAGTGAGCTGGATGCAATCCTACCTGGAGGGGAGAGAACAGATGGTAGAGGTAAACGGTACTCTATCCCCCCCCCTCACAGTGAGCTGTGGTGTTCCACAAGGAAGCATACTAGGACCGCTACTCTTCCTAATTTATGCAAATGACATGTCGTCAGCCTGTGACTGCAACTTGTTCCTGTTTGCGGACGACTCAGCCCTGCTGGTCTCTGACAAGAACAAATTGCAGGTTGAAAAAACCCTCAGCACGGAACTAGGCAAAATCTGCATATGGCTCGCTGATAACAAACTATCATTACACATGGGCAAAACAGAGTCCATTCTCTTCGGTTCAAATAACAAACTCAGCAAGACCGACGGCTTCTCAGTTACAGTGGGTGACAATATTGTCACAAGGAAAGACGAAATTACCTACCTGGGTTCCATCCTAGAGGCAAATCTTTCCTGTGACAAAATGGCATCCAATGTAATAAAAAAAGTCAACCAACGAACTAGATTCTTGTACCGGATCTCCTCTCTGGTAAACAAGAATACCCTGAGGACTCTGGCAGGAGCACTCATTCAAGGGTACTATGACTATGCGTGCACCTCATGGTACCAAAGCACCTCAAAGGCGCTTAAAACAAAATTACAAACATCACAAAACAAACTGGTCAGACTACTACTTGACCTGAACCCCAGAACCCACCTCACCCCTGCCCACTTTGCCAACCTAGGATGGCTTAGAGTAGACGACAGAGTACAGCAACTTGCAATGGGCCTGGTCTACAAGATACACTATACGACCGGGGTGCCCATGTACATGTCAAAATACTTCCCAAAGGTCAGTGAATACCACAACCACTACACCAGAGGAAGCTCAACAAATCATGTTAAACCCAGATTCGGCTCAAACAAGGGACTAAACACGTTTCGCAATTATGCCACAACAATGTGGAACGCCCTACCCAAAGCTGTAAAGGAATGTGAATCCCTGCCCACATTCAAAACCGCCCTTAAAGAGCACCTACGGGAGGCTGCAATTCGAAACTGGCCACCGTAAATGCCCAAAACCCCCACCACCTCCTAATAGACAGTCTCCTCCCCACCGCATGTATATATTCCCTCCCCGCCGTATGTATATTCCCCTCCCACCCACCCACCCCCTCCTAATGTACAGTCCCCTCCCCATCATATGTATATACTCTGTCAGGATCTAGGGGTAACAGTACTGTATATTTGAATACCGCCTATGTCACAAATGTATCAGTACTAAATACCTATATGTCCCTATGCCATAAATGTCATGTATGTTATGTATGTCATAAATGTCTATATGAATTGAAAATGGGGGACCCTGATGGAAACAAGACAAACGTCTTTCTCAGGTCTGCATCCCCTTAACAATTGTATGTATTGAGCCGTACTGTATTGTACCCATTCTGCAATCTGTTAAATAAAGTTTTCATTCATTCATTCATTCATTATTGCTTTTCGCAGCTGGAGCAATCAAGCCCACTGTCCACACACAAGCACACATGAACACACACACGACACGCACACTGTGCACGCTCACACACGAGCAGCCACTTAACACTTTAACATGAGCGGGCACACACTCATGTCGCACACACGCACACTTATGGCCAAAGGAAAGGACACTTTAAATTAGAATAACAGGAACAGTGTATTGCACTACCAAAGCTAACTAGCATGTCCCACATGCTCTGTAAATAACTATGTACAGATACCGAGATGTCACTCCATGTTACCTGCTACCTGTTACTGCACAATGTTGTTTTCTTCTTTTGATTCTATTATATGTACCACTGTATTGCACATCGTTGCGGGCAAGACCACCCGCATTTCATTGTATACCTGTATGCCGTGACAATTAAAACTCTTGACTTGACTTGACTTGACTTGACACACACTGCATCAGTGCAATCAGACACACCTGCCGGCTGCTGGCGATAATAATAATCACTTTATTTGGGCTGACAGAGCCACAGAACAACTGCGTCTGCATTTGATCTCGTCTTGTCGATCGATGGTGTAAAATGAATTAGGTATATTGTTAGTAAGTTAGCCATGTAATAAGCGGGATAATGTATAGCTATACTCGGTCATTGTCGCAAAATAATTGACCTTCACTGACGTTTAAAACACCTCTGCGAGGCGCCTCTGTGTTCTAAACTCTGTGTCGGTCAATTATTTTGCGACAATGACCTCGTAGCTATACATTATCCCTTACTTATACCTGTACCCCCCCCCCCCCCCCATGCTGCTATGACACCTCAATTTCCCCAAGGGGATTAATAAAGGAACACTTGACTTATTTATTTATTTTAACTATTTGTATTGGGTTTTACAGTACACAAGTCAGGTTTTCATTGCCATCAATTATTTTGAGTTCCTTTTCTCCACAAGTGTACACAAGTATACCCACATTATACCCCCCTCCCCTTATCTCTCTCTTAGCATCTTTAAGTCCACTTTTACTGTTATCATATAGAAATAATATATACATTCAATGGTACCTCCAGTAAGATATCTCGTACATAGATCAAAATAAGTTAAAAATCAAGTTAAAAAATGACATCCTTACAACACCTTCAATGACATGCCTCCGCTCTCCCCCGGGGTCAACTGACCACGGGAGAGAGCGGGGGGATTCCTGCTATAGAAGTCCTCCTATATCTTCCCTTCTCAAGTATTCATTAAATGGTTGCCATATACCCTCGTGAACCTCTATTTTGTTCCTGAGGATATATGTTATTCTCTCCATTGACATCCATTGTGCCATGTTCTTAATTCAAGCACCGATTGTAGGTGTGTCAAATTTCTTCCAATTGAAAGCTATTGTTCTTTTTGCCTGCAGTATAGCAAAGTCAATACATTTGTATTGTTTGGTTCTCAGGTTGAGATTTACTGGATATAGGTGTAGCAATATCATTTTGGAGTCTAATGGGATATTCACTGACACATCTTTGATTTTATTCACCACCTCCCCCCAGAACTTCTTGATTTTGTCACATTCCAAAATACAATGTATAAAAATTCCCAGAGCCTCTGTACATTTAAAGTAACTGTCTGGTGTATTACTGTTATATTTATTCAGTTTGACAGGGGTTATATAAGTCCACATCAGCCATTTGTATTGAAGTAGTTTTAAGCTAGTGTTGGCTGTTTGTGTCTGAGCCTCCTCGCACGCTCTGTTCCAGTCCTCGTTTGAGATCTCCTCTCCCAAGTCCCGCCTCCATGCCTCCAGTCTAGGTATTGATGTCACATCTGAACCAGATACAAGCCAGTTATAGATCAGTGATATCAAGCCTTTGCTGTTTCAGTTCTTGATGATAATTCTTTCTAAAGATGAAAGTGTAGGAACTACCAGTGAGTGGTTTTGCATAGAGGAAATAAAACTTCTCAATTGCAAGTATTTAAAAAAGTGCTTCCTTGGGATGCTGTATTTTATTGATAGTTCCTCAAAAGACATCAAGAGCCCCTCTTTGTAAAGGTCAGATATTTTACATATTCCTTCTTTTGTCCATAGTTTGAATCCAGCATCCAGTTTGCCTGGTTTAAATGACACGTTTCCCCAAATTGGGCTGAATTGCGACATGGAGTTGGTTATTTTCATAAATGTCTTTACCTCGTTAATAGTTAATAGTTAAGCACTATGGGGTGTGTAGTATGTTTCCTTAAGTATTTTGGCTCAGCTGAATACATGTATAAATGTAGTGGTAGTTGCACTGAGCATGCTTCCACTTCCATCCATGATGGATGATCTCCCTTAGAAAAATAAAACATTACAGTTCTCAATTCTACAGCCAGATAATACCAATGAAGGTTAGGACACTTCAACCCCCCTGCATCAAATGGAAGGTACAACAGAGACAGGCGGACTTTAGGACTTCTTAGGACTTCTTACGCCATATACATTTTGAAATGAGAGACGAAATCTTGCAGAACATTCCGGTGGTGCCAAAGGGATGTTTTGAAATAGGTATAAGAACTTTGGTAATATGGACATCTTTAATATGTTTATCCTCCCTAGAGATGGGCAAGAACATCCATATCTCTATATATTTTGAATGCTGAGTCTATCATAAGTTCATAATTTATTGATGCTATATTTTCTATTTGGGCATTATTTTGATGCCCAGATAAGTGAAACTGTTCGAGAGCTTGAAAGGAAATGCTTGTTGGTCATTGTTGGATTGTCTCTCATTATCATTAAGCAGCATAAGTGATGATTTTGAGGCATTCAGTTTATATCCGGAGATACTACCGAACTGACCAATCATATCAAGCAGTATATGCAGTTATAGACGTGTCTATGTTTTTTAGGAACAAAATTACGTTGTCCGCAAAGAGGGCTATTCTGTGATCATTGTTACCGATTTCAATCCCATGTAACTGCCTGTGCCTGTTAGCCCTGATTGCTATTGCTAGCGGTTCGATAGCTAAAATAAACAGAAGCGGTGATAAAGGCAAACCTTGAGGACAGCCCCTGGTGACAGGGCTGTACGCTAAGCTTTTTCACTAGGGGCACACTTGCCCCTAAATTAGAAATTTAGGGGCAAAAAATATGTTTTAGGGGCAAATTTTTAAATAACAATTTTACCATTATAGTGCAAAAAAATATGTTCCTCCTGCCTCATTACTGTGGTCCTTTTATTTAACATTTAAGTGCTTTTGTTGTCAGGTTTGTATCTTTTATAATGAACCAACTAGGGCTGGGCGATATGGCCTAAATATGATATCACGATATTTTCTGACCTTTCGGCGATACACGATACACATCACGATGTTTTTCTTTTTTACCCCAAACAATTCATTATGAGGCTTACCAAGACAGTATGAGTTTGCAAGCTAACATTAAAGACAAAATAAAATACCCATGCATTTAGCATTTTTATATTATATATTAGATTTAGATTATTGGATTATTAGATTATATATTGCATATATTTAGCAATGAGATATTATATGATTTAGATATGAAATATGATGAATTGAAAATGGGGGACCCTGATGTAAACAAGACAAAAATCTTTCGCTGGTCTGCATCCCCTTAACAATTGTATGTATTGAGCTGTACTGTACCCATTCTGCAATATGTTAATAAAGTTTTAAATCAATCAATCAATAGCATTTTAGCATTTTTATGAAACTACTGTATATTTGTATGTCTCTAAATGTTTTGATGAATTGAAAATGGAGGACCCTTATGTAAAAAAGCCGAAAGTCTTTCTCTGGTCTTCATCCTCCTGTACTGTATTGTACCCATTATGCAATCTGTTAATAAAGTTCTCATTCATTCATTCTGACGGAAAACAGAATAATTTTGATTGACAGTAGAGTCTGCCAATTACGTCACAACGCTTGCACCCGCCCTGCTGTTCTTAGCACCAATCGGCAAGCGCATTCGTTTTTGACTTCCTGAATGCCCTGTGTGTGTTGACAACAACAAAGCTACATTAGCTCCCCGCGGCCCACGAGTAGGAGACCAGTGCTCTGCAGGATGACTAAATGAGGCATAATGATTTTACCTCAACGAATGTTATAATAAAAGCCTTTCCATACATCTGTCTGATTGAAAACTATTAACAGACCGCGGAATGGGCATATCTCAGCACGGGCTGAGATATGAACGAGTAACGTGTGGACCAGATTGACGCGACACAAGGTTTACACAACAGCTCCCACCCTTGTTTTATTGTATTTGTACCTGTACTACCTGCTGTCAGCTGTTTATCTCTCTATGTGAGCTTGATTAGCTCACGTTAGCTAGCGTTAGCTCCGCGGCTAACCCTGAACTAAATCAATGACTAGGTTCTAAAGCATTTCGAGTAGTTTTCACTGCACATAGAAGCAGCCAAACAGCGGGAGAATTTCGGGAGCATATGGCCAAAACCCAGTTAGGAACCATCGATTCCCATCCCTACTACTAACTTTACTTTTCTTCATAGCTAAATCAGACAGTCAGCCAGTCTATCAGAGTGAGTGCTCAGTTGATTTTCCCCGCTGATCATACCTGAGTGCTCAGCGTCATCACACGCCTTGGATCATTTAGGAGTGAAATGCGAATGCAAGGCTTGAAATCCCTACTCGCAAGCCCGCCCCCAAATATTATTTACCAATCGCAACGGCCAATTAAAGGGGCAATTTGCGATGAGATCATCGCAGCGTACAGCCCTGGGTGATATTAACACATTCAGCGCCATACCCGACATTTCTCGGGTTATCTCGCCAGCGGTTGAGCGTCATACCTGAGATTTCTCGGGTTTCGATCCTCGGCTGGAGCCCTCTGAGTTAATCAAATCTCACCAGGTGACGATATCACCTACCTTTTGAACTCAGAAAGAAATAGGTCAGGACAGGCAATGAATGAACCGGACTATCGAGACTCGCTCTGAGGGGGAGGAGCTCTTCCAAAGCAATCGCTAGCAGATCTGCTCGCCTCAACCTATAGTGTCCCATAAACACGTGTAATTACATATAAACGAGTAATCGCGATCGCCGATGGGATCATTGGAATTATTCTTTTTGGATTACCTTCTGGCTAAGTTAAGGACACCCTATGTCTATTTTACCGAACCTGAAACATGTTTATGTAACGACGATCACAGTGTATTACTTTACCAGACATAAACCAAGCATTTTGTAACAATCGTATTTTCGGGGTAAGACTACCCCCCGCCCCCACCCCTTGATAATTTTGTGAAGGCACATGTGTACATGTGTTAAGAGCCGATGGGCTTGTCTCTAATTATCTCAGATCACTTACTTGAGATATAACCCTTTGGCCGCTCGATATCCCCCAGCGAGGTGCTAAACTCGCCAAGTTCTCGAGTCAATTACTATTTCTGTCAAGTTTACTTCATAGTCACTGGTCTAGTTATATCCAGTTGATATGAAATGTAAGCATGAAGAGTTGTTAACCTCTTCTTGTTTGTAATAAACCGAATGTATGTCTAGGAGAACTCTCATTATTATTATCATCAATATCATTTTACGTAATGCCTGTTAGGCTGCTTCTCTGGAAGCCTGATTATCTTACGTCACCACCACCACCATCATCACCGTCCTCATTTGTGAGGAAAGGCCTGTTAATAACATATATATATATAATATATAACTTTTAACCAGTCAATTGATTCAATCTGTATTACATGCTGCCAGTACATTATAGTCACCTTCAATAGGAAATCAGGGCGGCGGCCGGCATCGTGGCACATTGCTGGCAGAAATCAGTCCAAGAATTCAATGGATAATTAGAAAAAAAGTAATCTTTATTTCAATGAAGTTACAAAAAAGGACTGTATTGGATATGTCCATTACAGTTTAAAAGATTATATAATACAAAACATATCATCTCTAAGATCGCAATAGCCTGACACGGCTGGTGTCGTGCAAGCAAAATCCTGCATCTTGTCTTCTAAAGTAACAAATGGAAAAATCTAAATCAAAATCTGTCTCATAGCAAAAAACTCTCTTTGTCATTTTGAGCAAAAGAGCAAATGAGCTAAAAAACAAAGCTTTGTCCGGGGGACTCCACTTTGAAAAATAGACCGATTCCGTTCCTTACGGTATCGACCGCTAGAAGAAAGTGTCTGCAAGCAAAATCTGAAAATCTGAGCTCTCGAAGTTGGAGCAGTCATTTTTATATCATATCAGGACCTCTTTGCCATTGGTCCAAAAACAGTGATGTCACAGCTATGTCATTCCACTAGCCAATCAACGTATAACACACATAGTAAGGATGGACTCCTCCCCTTCTAGTCGTTACATCTACTGGAGAAGTAACAGATTACTTTCTTCTGGGAAAAACCCCATTACGTCATTTAAACATGTATGCATGTCTGCTCTGCTTCCTCACTGCAAGGGTTAACTCTGCAGGCTCCTCTTGGTCGGAGCTGTCTCCAAGGCCACATTCTTATCGTTAACTCCCTTACTATACATTCTAGGAAAAGGCCCTGCAGTATTGAGATGGAAGAGAATGGCCTGTGTAGTGTACAATACATGAATACACTTCCTGCATGAATAGTCTTATACGCTTATATATATATATATATATATATATATATATATATATACAGATATATACAGATATATATACATACCTATCACATCTAGACGCATACAGTAACATATGCCTAGATTTAAAACATATATTTTTTACACAAGTGGGAGGAAGAATATACAGACATTCCTCATAATCATATATAATAAACATAAGAACAGGATGTCATAATAACCAGTGTCACTAGTTGGCTGTGACACTTCACACCCCCTCTGTCATCCTGGTCGGTCATTTTCCATTGTCTTAATAGCGTCTGTACTGGGGGACGAGATGGCGATTGCGGGGTCACGTGGCCGTGACTCTCCACACCCCCTCTGTCATCTTGGTACGTCGGTACCCTGGTAGCCGGCGGGAAGACTTGCATCTGTTGTTCCCTGGCTGGACGGCTCGATAGGATAGGGGCCACGTCGTTGCTTGGTATCCGGCGGGAAGACTTGCATCTGTTGTTCCCGGCCAATGCACCCAGGTGTTGTCGTCTTAAGAACACAATGTTATGGTTCTTATGGTCACCCCCTCTGATCTCTTGGATCTCTCCCGTAGTTTGAGGTAGGTCGAATTGTCACTTCTCGGGCGACCCCACGGGTCCCCGAGAATTGTAGCAGCAGTTCTCTATTGAAGTGTGGTTGGCCTGGTCGTGTGACCCTGTCCGTAGGCCACGCAGGACATCACAGATATAGTCCACAGAGGACTCATTTCTTTTCTCTCTTTCAGGTCCATTCAGGGCTCTCGTCGCCCTGTAACCTGGGTCCAGGCCGATGTCTCTCTGTCTCCATGTCACAGGATATGCGGGCCTGCTTGGCCTGCTTAGCTCTCTTGTTCGGTCTAGGAGGTCTAGGAGGTCTAGGAGGTTCGTCCCTTGGGTACCGAACTCTCTCCCTAGATCTTGATCTAGATGAGGACCTTGAGGATGCTCTGGAGCTTGACCTATCCCGGTCTTCCTCCATTTCTGAGTTCTGATCTGGGTCAGTATATTCCCTTTTGCCATTCGCTGCGTCGTCCACTGACTCCGGGGGACAGCCCCCCCGTCTAAGAATGCCCCTGGCCCGAGATAGGGCAGGTTCTGATCCTTCCGGTCCGAACTGTACTGTCGGTCTCCTTGGTGTATCCTAAGGAGGGAGGTCGGTTCATTCCAGGATCGCAACATATTCACTTTGATCATCTGATTCTTTATAGAGCGTACAGCTCTCTCTGCCACCCCGTTCGTATTGGGCTGGTAGGGTACAGAGTATTGGGCCATTAGACCCGCTTCCTCCAGTAGTTTCAGTCCTGCTTTCAGATACTGTTAGCAATGGCTAGTTAGCCTACTAGTAGCTCCTGTTCGCAATGGCTAGTTAGCCAGCTATTCGCTCCTGTTCGCAATGGCTAGTTAGCCAGCTATTCGCTCCTTTTCGCAATGGCTAGTTAGCCAGCTATTCGCTCCTGTTCGCAATGGCTAGTTAGCCAGCTATTCGCTCCTGTTCGCAATGGCTAGTTAGCCAGCTATTCGCTCCTGTTCGCAATGGCTAGTTAGCCAGCTATTCGCTCCTGTTCGCAATGGCTAGTTAGCCAGCTATTCGCTCCTGTTCGCAATGGCTAGTTAGCCAGCTATTCACAAAGTAGAGTTTTTCTACTTAAGTTCTGACTTTAAGTAAGCATTTAGTTACTTCAAGTTCAAGTGACTTTAGGGCTCCCTAGCCCTGCTATTCGCAAGTAGTTTTCTACTTAAGTTTTGACTCTAAGTAAACATTAGGTTACTTCTAGTTCAGGTGACCTGTTAGTCGCAAGTATAATTTTCTACTTAAGTTTCGACTGTAAGTAAACATTACGTTACCCTTTAGTCGTGAGTAAACGCTACTTCAAGCTGTTACTTATCAACCCTCTCTTGTTCCTGATAGATTTTTTTACCAATTCACTTTTAGGCTGTCTGCTGCGCTCTGCAGACCATCTACGTCACTTATTGTTCCAGATCTCGAGCATTAGGAAGAGTCTTGGTTGGAGAGGTTCTGCTGATAAGACCAATCTTGAGTAAGGTTGACTCAAATCTGTAACAAATTTTACTCCAGAGGCACCTGACAGCAGTCATTTCGGTTCATATTCTTTCGGCTTTTGATACCTATTCAATTAGTATAAAGCCCAACTCACGGATGTTCTAAGCCCCAGAACCTCTGATCCGTTTTGACAGACCTATAAACCAGTGACTTGGCCGCCTAAGCACCACAGCGTCCTGTATGCTGAAGCTTCCAAGCCCCCACAAATCTGATAGGCCCGTCGGATACAGAGACCCTGATGCTCGCTCTGTCCCCCTGTGTCAAGGTGCTAAACTTGACGAGAGTTTGCAGAGTCTCAATTTTTATCCATAGGCGCTGGTGAGTGTACATCTCATGCAGCTGATATGGTTGGTACGGGTGCTAACCTACCAGATGGTTGCTGTCAGGAAATCCCCTTTGCATGAAATAGATTACAAATTCTTTCGTCCTCTTTACTCTGGTTTAGAGAAAAGACAGACATCTTTACATAGTATACTTAAAATGTATACAAAATGCATGTAGTATTCTATGTCATGTTTCTTCCTAAATGACAATAACACTATATATTATTCCTCTTGACAGATGAGCTGTATGTCAAGTGCAGTTTGCACTTGCTTGAGTGTCATGTGTCAGGGCCCCAGAAGGTAAGGATACTATTGATTCTCCTTCCGGGCTTTGGATTCCTCCCTTTGGGCCCTTACCTCTGCATGCTGCTCTGGGGTTAATGCCCCCCAGTCGTCTACAGAGAGGTATTCGATGCCGGAAGGATCCTTTTTCCTTGTTCTAGCCTTAGCTGGTGGCTGTTGCTGGGCTTTGGGAGGCCGAAGTTGAGCCTTCTCATCTCTGCTTGCTGCTCTGGGGTTAGTTTCTCCCCCATGTTTTCCCCTGGATCTTGACCGGGGGTTCTTATTTCTCTTTCCATCATTTGGGCCATTGAAGCCCCTTCGGGGAGCTAGCGTCTCCTTGTGCTAGCTTCTCTTGAGCTATTACTCAAGATGTTGAGTAATCAGAACTGTGTTCAGTTTCAGAGGTACTTAGCTCCCCATCATGTTCAGGCTCAGACTTAGTTTCACCTGAAGGAGTCCTCTGTGGCCTCGGGTTCTGATCCCCGATCTGAATGTCGCCTTCCTCTTCCTCTGGTCCAAAGAGAATGGGATCATTCCGCTTCGATTCCCGCTCGTCCCAGGTAGTGTGTCGAAGTGTTCTTGAGCGAGACACATAACCCCTTACTGCTCCCGTTAAGCAGGTTGGCACCTTGCATGGCTGTTTCCGCCATCTGTGTTTTTTAAGCTCTTCCTTTCTCTTGAAGCTCATGTAACACTGGTCACAGTAGTAAGGTTCTTCTCCTGTGTGTATCATGTGGTGTCGTTTAAATTCTGACAGTCTCTTGAAGCTCTTCCCACACGGGTCACAGCAGTATGGTCTCTCTTCTGTGTGTACCATGTGGTGTTGTTTAAGGTATGCCTTTCTCCTGAAGCTATTCCCACACTGGTCACAGCGGTAAGGTTTTTCTCCTGTGTGTACCACTTGGTGTCTTTTAAGCTCTGTCCTCGTCTTGAAGCTCTTCCCACACTGGCCACAGCAGTAAGGTTTCTTTCCTGTGTGTACCATGTGGTGACTTTCAAGAGATTCCTTTACCTTGAAGGTCTTCCCACACCGGGCACAGCAGTAAGGTTTCTCTTCTGTATGCACCCTGTGGTGTCGTCCAAGTTTTGCCTTTTTCTTGAAGCTCATGCCACACTGGTCACAGCAGTAAGGTCTCTCTCCTGTGTGTACCATGTTGTGTTGTTTAAGATATGACTTCGCCGTGAAGGTCTTTCCACACTGGTCACAGCAGTAAGGTCTCTCTCCTGTTCCAATTACCGCCTGTTGTACAGCCGGCAGCTCTGGGTATTGTGATTTGCTTGGTTCTGTGAATTCCTCACTTTCCGCAAGCGTCTCAGGGGACTCTGGGTGTGTTCCCCGTTCTCTTGGGTAGTCTAACCCCCTGCTGGGTGTAGAAACTCCCAATCCATCATCCGAGGGTAATTCCTCGTCCTCTGTGATGTGGGAATGATTGTGAGACATCCTGTTCACTTCCGTTAGCTCTGGCTTGGTAGCCAGCTGTTAGCTCATGTCTGGCTAGGGCCAGTTCACTTCCTGTTAGCACTGGCTTGTTAGCCTGTTGGGAGCTAGTTAGCTCTTGGCTGGTTAGCCATCAATTCGCTCCTGGCTTTGTTAGCCTGTGGTGAGCTAGTTAGCTCTGGCTTGTTAGCCGATGGTGAGCTAGTTAGCTCTCGTCTGGCTAGGGCCAGCTCATTTGTGTTAGCACTGGCTTGTTAGCCGATGGTAGGCTAGTTAGCTCTCGTCTGGCTAGGGCCAGCTCATTTGTGTTAGCACTGGCTTGTTAGCCGATGGTGAGCTAGTTAGCTCTCGTCTGGCTAGGGCCAGCTCATTTGTGTTAACACTGGCTCGTTAGCCGATGGTAAGCTAGTTAGCTCTCGTCTGGCTAGGGCCAGCTCATTTGTGTTAGCACTGGCTCGTTAGCCGATGGTGAGCTAGTTAGCTCTCGTCTGGCTAGGGCCAGCTCATTTGTGTTAGCACTGGCTTGTTAGCCGATGGTGAGCTAGTTAGCTCTCGCATTCTAGTGGGCTCCGTTTTGGTCGCCTCCAGTTAACATTCAATTCACTTGTGGCTAGTTAGCCTGTGTTCCAGTGGGCTCCGTTTTGGTCGCCTCCTGTTAGCATTCAATTCACTTGTGGCTAGTTAACCTGTGTTCCAGTGGGTTCCGTTTTGGTCGCCTCCTGTTAGCATTCAATTCACTTGTGGCTAGTTAGCCTGTGTTCCAGTGGGCTCCGTTTTGGTCGCCTCCTGTTAGCATTCAATTCACTTGTGGCTAGTTAGCCTGTGTTCCAGTGGGCTCCGTTTTGGTCGCCTCCTGTTAGCATTCAATTCACTTGTGGCTAGTTAGCCTGTGTTCCAGTGGGCTCCGTTTTGGTCGCCTCCTGTTAGCATTCAATTCACTTGTGGCTAGTTAGCCTGTGTTCCAGTGGGCTCCGTTTTGGTCGCCTCCTGTTAGCATTCAATTCACTTGTGGCTAGTTAGCCTGTGTTCCAGTGGGCTCCGTTTTGGTCGCCTCATGTTCGCACCAGCTCATTAGCCGGTGCTCCTGTTGACTAGGGCTATGTAGCCTCCTGTAGCCTCGGGCTAGGTAGCCTCCAGTTAGCAATGGTAGCAATGGCTAGGTAGCCTCCTGTAGTCTCGGGCTAGGTAGCCTCCAGTTAGCAATGGTAGCAATGGCTAGGTAGCCTCCAGTTAGCACCAGCTTATTAGCCGGCGCTGCCAGCCTGTATGGCTGCGCTGATGTCTCTCTAAACTGCCAGACATTTTAGAGAGAGGGTTTTCTTTACTTTCTCTTTCTTTAATCCAATTTTGCGGCCTCAACCGCTCCACCAGCAATGCCCCCACTATGCAGATGCCTTTAATTTGCCACTGCTTTTCACTGAGGGCCATACAGATCAATATCCTTTGTCTGGTGTATTCTAAAGCTCGGTTCTCCGTTTTTCAATATTTCTATTTTATTTTATTTTGGCTGTTATTACCTTTTCAATTAGTTATAAAAGCCCACGCTAGGGACGCCATGTTAAGAGCCAATGGGCTTGTCTCTAATTATCTCAGATCACTTACTTGAGATATAACCCTTTGGCCGCTCGATATCCCCCAGCGAGGTGCTAAACTCGCCAAGTTCTCGAGTCAATTACTATTTCTGTCAAGTTTACTTCATAGTCACTGGTCTAGTTATATCCAGTTGATATGAAATGTAAGCATGAAGAGTTGTTAACCTCTTCTTGTTTGTAATAAACCGAATGTATGTCTAGGAGAACTCTCATTGCCTATAATAACAATAATATCATTATTATCATTGTTATCATCAATATCATTTTACGTAATGCCTGTTAGGCTGCTTCTCTGGAAGCCTGATGATCTTACGTCACCACCACCACCATCATCACCGTCCTCATTTGTGAGGAAAGGCCTGTTAATAACATATATATATAATATATAACTTTTAGCTGCAAAGCATTAACCAGTCAATTGATTCAATCTGTATTACATGCTGCCAGTACATTATAGTCACCTTCAATAGGAAATCAGGGCGGCGGCCGGCATCGTGGCACATTGCTGGCAGAAATCAGTCCAAGAATTCAATGGATAATTAGAAAAAAAGTAATCTTTATTTCAATGAAGTTACAAAAAAGGACTGTATTGGATATGTCCATTACAGTTTAAAAGATTATATAATACAAAACATCTCATCTCTAAGATCGCAATAGCCTGACACGGCTGGTGTCGTGCAAGCAAAATCTGAAAATCTGAGCTCTCGAAGTTGGAGCAGTCATTTTTATATCATATCAGGACCTCTTTGCCATTGGTCCAAAAACAGTGATGTCACAGCTATGTCATTCCACTAGCCAATCAACGTATAACACACATAGTAAGGATGGACTCCTCCCCTTCTAGTCGTTACATCTACTGGAGAAGTAACAGATTACATTCTTCTGGGAAAAACCCCATTACGTCATTTAAACATGTATGCATGTCTGCTCTGCTTCCTCACTGCAAGGGTTAACTCTGCAGGCTCCTCTTGGTCGGAGCTGTCTCCAAGGCCACATTCTTATCGTTAACTCCCTTACTACACATTCTAGGAAAAGGCCCTGCAGTATTGAGATGGAAGAGAATGGCCTGTGTAGTGTACAATACATGAATATACTTCCTGCATGAATAGTCTTATACGCTTATATATATATATATATATACAGATATATACAGATATATATACACATACCTATCACATCTAGACGCATACAGTAACATATGCCTAGATTTAAAACAGATATATTTTTACACAAGTGGGAGGAAGAATATACAGACATTCCTCATAATCATATATAATAAACATAAGAACAGGATGTCATAATAACCAGTGTCACTAGTTGGCTGTGACACTTCACAACATGGTATATACCTTTTTGATTTGGGGTTTCAGGGGATCAACCAGAACGGTTTGGGCTTATTGCATATAACGCGTTTTATCTCGCGATCTATGGAAAAAGACTGGATTATCTTGGAAATGCGCAATGTTTAGCCTGTAATAAACTACAAACTACAGTGTGTAGAAACAAACAAAAAATTCCATGTTGGACTACAAGTAGTGTCTGTCAAATGAGCCACATCATTGTCGCCACAGCTATAATACAGAACACACACACAGCTCTGCAAACATCGTGAAACACCGCGAAAATGACAATTTTAAGCTGGCGTGAAGCGGCAGAGATGGGTACCTCAGCTACAGAGTTTAGATGTAGTCATTTGATCCAGTTACAAAAGTAATATCCAAATCCAAATAGATCAATAACATCAAAAAGATAGGCCCATTCAACCCTATTGAAGGCCTTCTCCGCGTCGAGTGAGAGAATACCTGTATCCCTTTCTCCTTTTTGGTTGTAGAGGATATTGAAGACCCGTCTGACATTGTGAAACTCCTGTCTCCCCTTTATGAATCCATTTTGATCGTCTCCCACTATCTCTGGGAGCACGACGTCCTCTAGTCTTTTGGCCAGGATTTTACTAAGAATTTTGGTGTCGTTGTTTATCAGACTTATAGGACACAGGTTCTGTCATTTAGTATTGGTTTTTCCTGGTTTTGGAAGCAGAATAATCAGGGCCTCTTTCATTGAAGTGGGTAAATAGCCATTAACACATTCCCGGCCAATCACGTATATATACGTTATTGGGAGCCAGCGCTTGACGGCCAATCACCTATATATATGTTTTTGACTCGTTTTAAATTTTTTCCGGTTTTAATATCTAACATATTTTTTTGCAGTCAGGCCACTGAACTTAGAAGCAGGCCAGGCCAGTGTTTCTGGTTGCGGTGGCGCGATAGTTAGATAACCTGAGTGGGGACCAACCAGGAGATCACTGTGACAGAGAGTAATACAGTCTAAACAGTCATAAATCTTTAATTCAACTTCAGCCCTGATCATAACCATTTATTTTTAGATTTTTTGTAATGTCGGATAAAAAATCTGACATTACAAAAAATCCATCAAAATCTGTGTTGCTGCTAATCATTGACACATGCCTAGCCTGTAACAATCCCCTCCAGAAAAATGTACTTTGCATTTGATATATTGAAAATATTTTACTTTTTGTGTTTTTTTTAACAATAATTTGTGATGCCATCACACAAACTGGCATTTAAAGGGTAAACATTAAAAAATGTATTAAATATGTGTTTTCTTTTCTTTTTTACAATAATTTGTGATGCCCATCACAAACACTGGCATTTAAAGGGTAAAATTTCAAAAATTCCTGCACCAGAATGCAGGAAATTAAGTTTTTGTAACAAAATAATTGTGTGTGTGTGTGTGTGTGAGTGAGAGAGAATGATGGACAATCGCTTGCTGTGTGAGAGAGAGAGAGAGAGAGACAGAGAGAGAGAGAGAATTAACACTTTGACTGCCTAAAAACGCTTTACAGCGTCATTGCTGGCCATGCTAAAGTTGCCGGGGGACGCTGTACAGCGTCCTTATATCAATATTTCAAAAATCTGGAATCGGATTCATATTCCCCCTCCGCTGGCCTGATATCCACCAGCAGGACCCACTGAGCTCTCTGGCGGTTCAGGAGCGCCATCTGGTGGCCGATCGGCGCAACCGCTTAACAGGAAGCGCAGTAGAGGTTTTGCTGGTCGGCCCTATTGCTTCCGGCCACTCGGTATAGGTTCCGGCACTCTAGCTCGTCACTCTACATAGCGATCGATTGCCAATAACTCGATAAACAACATGATTTGGACGTATATACCATTATACAAGCTGGAGATGGACCGGGTAATAATATATCCCATAATGATAAAATTTCTACTCGACGATGATCGCCCAACGGCGCGCGGAGACTGGGGTGAGTTTCAGCGTGTAACGTTACCATCTTCGATACTAACTGCTTTTATCAACATTTGACCCACATTAGATGATTGGTATAACGCTGCCCACGGAATTATAAACGCCCCCTCGCCCATCCGGTCAACATCAGATGACGTGTAGTAACTTCTAGAAGTACGTCTAGTTGGAATTTTTTATATCGCGCTGATTGCCATCAAACTGTATTTCATCATCAATATAATGCATTTGGGGCTATATATCACGTTCTGGAGAAAGTTGCAGAAAGAGATGAAAACATACTTATACATTAGACCATACTTTACTATGAATATGTGAATGAAAAAGTTTAACGTTGCTACACAATGAACAATACATATAGGACTTTGAATGGGCCCTAATAATGGCAATGTAGCAATAGAATTTAAAAAGTTATAGCCCTGCAAAGAAGGGGACTTTCTCCATAGACAAATAGCGCTGGCAATCTATGGTATATCATTAATTTAACCCAAGGCAACCAAAGTGTTAAGTACATTTGCTGAAATACAGTTCTTAATTTTCTCACTTGCTATGTGAGAATGTTAGTTATTATGTTCTCAATGCCCCTTGCATTGTATGAGTTGTGTGGAAGCGTTTGCTAGTTCTAGTGCTACCCCTTTGTACATTGTGGCTGTGTCTGACAAAAGTTAACAATACTTAATGGTATTAGGAATACATTTGCCTCCTGCGTGAACTGCGCATAGCTGAATAGACTGTATTTTAACGCCGGTCATATGGTGGTACTTGGAGAGCCAGCTACGTTCTCAGGTGGTACTTGGTGTAAAAAGTTTGAGAACCACTGTCCTATTCAATGTCACAGAGCTGTAGGCATATTCGGACTCCGAAGGTGCAGTACCGGCCAAATCCTGGTAGTGGCGCTGTCTCGAGAATGCAGTAACCCCTGTTGCAGACCGGGTGCCACACTGAAAACCCTCCGGGCGGACTTTTATACTAACGTGAACCTATGGCTTCACTGGATCGCATTGAATAGCCCTCGGGACCCCCGACTCACCACGCTGTGGTGGGTTATATCATGGGCCAAATGGACATATGATCTACCAGATGGCAATCAAATAATTGGAATATTCTTTTTGGAATCTGACCGGCCACAGGTAAGGACAATTTAACGCCAATTTCAGCTTGATCGTGCAAGGATTTCATAGCCATCCCCCTGATCAGCGTGTTGTGGTAATAACGAATGCCGTTATTAGCAATCAATTAATCATAAACGACCCCCCCACCCTTTCATGCATTCATGATGGAACATAATACCGATCATATGCATTTGGATTTTTAACTCTAGTGTGTGTATGGACGAAACACCAATGGATTTAACGTTATTAGCATCGCGCCTTATAAATAGCCTCACAGGAATTAGCCCCGATCATTCCGAAATAACACTCATATTCACCACGGTATAAAACGGGAACGTATTGATGGGGGAAAAAAATCTTTTTTCCATCTTGAACGGAAGGTTCATACTGTCAAATTACCATGATATTGTATCCATAGCTATAATATAAAATCTAGATTTAGCTCTAGAAACAACGTGATGCACAGTGAACGTTTATTATGGAAAGCTGGCGGTCCAGCCACATTCCAATGGCCATGAATCTGTTAACATAGGATTCTAGGTACATTTAAAAAATGGGGGTCACTAATTTATCTTTAAAGTGTTTATATAAGTCAATTGGGAGGCCGTCTGGTCCTGCTGTTTTTCCAGATTTTATTGCACATATGGCCTCTAATATCTCTGTTATGTTTAATTGTTCGTCCAGGGTTTTCTTTCTTTCTTCAGACATTTTGGGGATGTTAAGTTTATCAAGAAATGGGCGGCTGGGTGGCGCAGCGGACATTGTGCTCGTCACCAACGCAAGAGACACCGGGTTCGACTCCGGCTGTCGGCGTTGCCTCCGGCTTGGGCCAGTCGTCATACTAACTCAATTGGCAGAGTTAGCGGGTGGAAGTCGATGGGTGGTAATCTGGACGTTGTGGACAGCGACTCCTACAGGTCGGTTGGGGACGCCTGCACAGCAGAGATAGGAAAATGGCGGGGGTAGTGTGAGCCTCCCACACATTACACCTCGCCAATGAGAGTCCGTGCTTGCAGGTGAAAAGATGTGACATGCTGCCTCCTTGTGTATCGGAGGGGACACGTGATGCAAGCCTTCTATCCTCCCTACAACCGGCCAGTGGGGGGCATATGCGAGCAACGTTCAAGACAGGGGTGGGGAGAATTGGCACAGCGGGTAATTGGGATGGGAGAAAAAAAAAGAGGAGAAAAAGTGGATTCAAAAAAAAATTTATCAAGAAATTCAGTTTGGGTATCTCCACTAATGTTGTATTCTGAACTATATAATTTTTCATAAAAGGTTTTAAATGCTGTATTAATCTCTAATGGATCGATTATATTATTCCCATTTCCATCCTCCGTTAGTGATTGTCCTCTCAGTCTGCTGCTGTTTGATGCGCCATGCCAGGCTTTTCTCCTTGGTCGTAATAATACATTTAATTTATATAACACACTTTAAACTGAGTGAGATCTCAAGGTTCTTCACAGCAAAAGGAAAAGAAGAAAAGAAAAGAAAAGGTTTAAAACATGAGAACATTCAAATGAATAAAATAAAAACATAAGAATAAAAACATTTAAAATTAATAAAATAAAACATAAAAGCATATGTTGGGCATGTATAGCTATATCTGTTGTTGATTCAGCAGTTATGAAGTTATGAATACTTATTAAAGGGCTCAGCCCCAGTGGAGAGCAGACCTCTTTGTGTCCCCTCTTTATGTTCAATTACAATTACTATGACTCAGATTCAATTTCAATTACCAATGGCTCGCGATTAAATCACAACAGGATTATCTGTCAATCACAATGTTTCACCATTTTCAACGCAATCCCATGTGATTTAAATTATTTTGAATTATTTATTTCCCAGACAGCTCATTGCATACTACCTCTAAGATCACAACCGTGATTTAAAAACGGATTCAATTTATTTCATTATTATCGCTGATGCTTCTGTCTGTCACAACTCAACAACACCACTCCATGAGACTGGGTTTCAATTAGCACCTGCTGCCATTGCCAGCAAAAAGAAGAACCCATTCAAAACTAGGAGACTAGACTAAATTAAATTATTACTTATAAATTTAGTTTAGTTAAACTAAATTATTTATATTGCACACAGGCAATTATATAAATGCGCAGATTCAGATTCAGATTCCTTTATTAAGCCATTTGTGTAAAACACATTGGTAATTGTTGCAGCGTTACAGTTTATGCGTTTTTTCCTTTCTTTTTTTCACAATAAACGACAAACACTAACACAGACACAGGACAAAAAACAGTGCAGTGGGGGATTAATCAATTAAATAAATATATATATATATATAAGTGCAGAGTTCCAGTAAGAACTAGTGCAGTGCAGTCAGTGTCATTGTGCCAGTGTCACTTGGGGGCGGAGGGGGGGGGGGGCCTGAGGCATTGATCAGCCTGGCAGCTGAGGGGAAGAAGCTCAGTCTGTGACGAGCTTTCACAGCCTTTGGGATCCTCAGCCTTCTCCCAGAGGAGGTAGGATTGCGATTATTACATAAATCAATAATTTCTCCTATCTCTAAATGAGTAATTATGTATTTCTAATGGAGCAACAGACAAATAAACCTGTGTCAGTCATCCACGGCATACCAGTGTAACACTCCTCCAAAACAATCTGCCCCCAAGGGTGGGCTCCACTGAATACAGTGTCAGCCAGGGTGGCCAACCTTTTTTGAACCAAGATCTACTTTTTTATTTACCACCTAGCCCGAGAGCTACCAGCCAAAATTGTATATTGTAAGCCGTCATTTGAGGCTTTATAAAAGCAGCATAATGAACACAAATCTGTCAGTGCCGAGTCCGACCTCATCTTAAATAACAAACAGCATTGCTTGTTGTAGTTAACAAGGAGAGGAAGAGTTGATTTAGCAATTTTTTTTTTTTTTTTTGTTTTTTTTAATAATCAAATTTTATTAATCAAGATCTACTTGAAATCAGCCCGCGATCTACCTGTCGATCGCGATCGACTGGTTGGGCACCACTGCAGTAGATGAATGATAAGATAAGATATTCCTTTATTGATCCCCTTGGGGAAATTCAGGCAGCATGGGGGAGGGGGGGGGGGGTACAGGTAGTATAAGACATGGTACAGGTGACATAATTATAGTACAGTGGAGAAGTAGAAATAAAATAGAATAAAACAGTGTAAACAATATAACAATCATTGGATGTTTTTAACAACCAGGGTTTTTGTAGTTATAGAGAGATATGCACAAAATTTAATCTCACCGAGTCCACATGGCTTTTTTACTTACAGTTACAGCTATGTTTGAAGTCTCACGGTGTTCCATTAGACATACCAGTTGAACACCACAGATACCACAAATTCTTCTATGAAAGAGAGACATCGAGAGGTTTTGTATCAGGTTTTTATTATCAATTACTAACGTCCTCGTATGAAACCCTCCAACTAGACTCTGTCTGGAAGAGGGATATACCAGACCTGGAAAGTGACTTTGATTGGCAAGGAGCATGGGCAAATGTCCGTCTTACATCAAGGAACCCGGACCATCAACAAATCAATCTTAACTATATTCACAGGACATACTTGACTCCTATAAGACTGAACAGAATGGGTCTTAAACAAGACTCAAAATGCTCCCAATGTACAAATGGAGACGAAGGGACATTTATGCACATGTATTGGGACTGCCCACCAGTTAAGGCATTCTGGAAAGATGTGACCCATCAATTATCAAAACTCGTATCTTGGAATATACCAGTACACCCCTCTGTATTACTATTGAATGATGTTTTTGAGTTTGCAGTAAATCCACAGCTAAAGAGATTGGTTTTATCGGGTATCACAGTAGCTAAAAAAACTGATCGCATCACGCTGGTTTCAACCGGAAAAAATGTGCCGGAAGGTTTGGTTTCTTACATATCTCGATGTGATTTATCAAGAAATATCTACAGCAAGAATTCTGGGTCTCAACGAATCCAAAATGTCAATGTGGTTAGAAGTGGTGGAGAGAATAAAAGCTAGCTTATAATGGTAGTGTCTGGTTAGGAGTGAGGGATAATGGAGGTACTATCCAAGGAGGGGTCCGGGAGGGGGGGGTTCGAGCTGGAGCATATGTGTGTAGGGTTTTAGATAATAGGTATTAGGGGTATATCCTGTATAAGACATTGGTATAATTGGTAATTTCGTTGGATATACACTGTATACGGTAAAATATTATTATATACTTTTTTTTGTTTTCTGTTTCTGTACTTGCATGTCATTTTAGCCACCTTAATTGTTAGTTTCATTATGCATTGTGTGTTGAGTACTGACTTTTAATAATTTTGTTTTGCAATAATAAAAAAAAAACAATATAACAAATCAATATAATTAACTCTGGACATGTGCATATGGGCAACAAGGTGCGAGATGAGGGTATGTATGCCCTCTGTTATATTTGCCCTACAATAAATAGTTAAAATATATAATCTAAATGTGATCTAATATATAATCTAAAAAAAACTAAATGCTAAATATAGGCAATATATAATCTAATATTCCAATCATCTAAATCTAATCTAATCTAATATATAATAAAAAAAAAATGCTAAATATATTATCTGATGAAGTATACAGTATTCACATAAGGTGAGGTATGCATAAGGTAGTATATTGTCCTTTTAGGTGGGAGTCAGCTACTAGGTTCCTAGTAGTTGGATGTCTGGCAGCAGTCCCTGGAGAATGAAGGTCAGTGTCCGCTGACATGCCCTTGAGCAAGGCACTCAACCCAACCTGCTCCGGGGCCACTGCACTGTGGGTGACCCTGCTGAACTCTGACCTCTCTGAAGAAATGCATAGAGGGGCTATGTGTATCTAGGCATGATATGGACATGCCTTGTGTAGATCTATAATAAAATAATCTCCAAACTGAATACACCTCATTCTCACCACCTAATTAAGCCTTTGGTTATGAAATGCAGCCTAAAGCCTACAGCATCATGCCTTTTAACTATTTTCCCTCCACAGAAGAAAAACGTAAACAGTACCATTTGCCCCAAGGTTTGGTTTAAAAGAAAACAGACCCTGTGGGAATCAAAAGGGCAGTTCCGTAGTCTTATCTTTTCAATCCAGTCTCTAGACTAGGGACGATACTCTTATCGGCCCTCCAGCACCTTGTCTCTGGCGATCACGGCCTCGTCAAACTTGATCATGAGCGTGGTGCCCTTGTGCCAGTGCACTGTCACCTTGGCAGGGAAGCCACTGTGGGTGAGGATAGCCTCTACGATCCCTCAGGTGAAGGCTGCACAGTTCAGGGTGCTGTTCTCCTTGGGCACAGAGATATAGGCATTAATAATTCTGTTTTTAGCCTCATCAAATTTGTAGCAGCTTTATCGTATGTTATCTCGTTGTATTGAGTTCTAAGTATTAATAATTGTTTTGAAATGTCGTGTTCGTTCTGTCCTTTCTGAAACCTTTCGTTCTCAAACATTTTGATTTTGGATTCCAGATCTCTAATTTCTTTCATTCTTTCTCTTGTCCTTCTACTTGTGTAGCTTATAATTTGACCTCTAATAAATGCCTTGAAGGCTTCCCATCTAATTGTGGCCGACGTTTGGGTCGTATTAATTTCAAAGTATATATCAATTTGTTCTCCCAAAAATGTTAAAAACGTTTGAGTCTTTCATCCATTTAGTTTGAAATCTCCATTTATGGGATTTACGTATCAGCTTTGGCTCCACATACCATAGAACACTTGACTTGACTGCTCAGTCAAGTTTGTTAGCTATGTTACTCCAGTGTTTTGCTTGAATGTGTACATTGCCCAATCCCAGTTTGCCGTCACTCAAAGTAGAACGTCTGAATACACACTTTGGGGACCAAAAATCTGACATGGTTCGATGTTAAAGTAGCTCCAACAGTATTGTGGAGCAGCGTGGCACGACGCTCGGATCAATCAGTCCTGGAGATCGGATGACATTATACATCAACGGGTTCAGTTTTGCCATCTCATCATGTTTTAAAATGGCTCAATTCTCAATTATACATGAATAATAAATGATACCAGGTGGAAACTCTGCCTACAGTGTCTGTTAATGTTTGTGGAGCCAAATGTATCACCGACCAGGCGACTAACAGTCAGTCATATGCTCTCTGATGATGTTTGAATGTGAACCCAACCCACCCCACCCTACATTTCACTTGCATTCCTATAATAATAATAATTAAAAAAAAAAAGGTTATCTGCCTTTGTGATGTAAATAATCTGCCTAATAATCTGATGTGTTTCTTGTCACATCACCAATAGCCAATAAATGTATAATACAATATTTTGTGTTTATTACAGAAACCTGAGAGAGATGACTGGGGGAGTGCCTTGGAGGCCTTGGAGTGTGCCTTGCAGCTGGAGAAAAGTGTCAACCAATCCCTGCTGGACCTGCATAAACTGGCCTCAGACCACAGCGATCCACATGTGAGTGACAAACAGGACTGACATATCAGTTGGAAGATGTGCAAATAAATATACATTGCACCACAGTTGGTTGCAACCAAACATTGCGATTGGCTAAATTCCAATCAGTGTTAAAATCTCATGATAATGAGAAAGTATGTCTCCTAGGTAACATTTTATTGACACATATAAATCGCAGGGATATAAATCAACCCATAATCTACCAACACCTTTGTCACTACAGTATATAAATGAACTCATAACCTACCAACACCTTTGTCACTGCAGTATTACAAATTATCCCATAACCTACCAACACTTTTGTCACTGCAGTATATAAATTAACTCATAACCTACCAACACCTTTGTCACTGCAAGAAAAGTATTGCAATTGAAAAAGTTTGTTATTTGCTATAGACCTCTCATGGGTGATGTGTTTTCTGGCTGCTCAAGAGTCCCCAGTCTTTGCTGCAGCTGTAGGTAAATGAAGAGACTATTAATAGATCACTCCTAGCTTCATCTGTGGTTCATGCAGCTGTGGTCCCGTGAACAAAGCCTTCTAATAAACATATCTCTCTCTCTGATAAGGCAGGAGGTTTAGATTTTAAGCGGCAATTTAAATGAAGAAAAAATCAGAAGCCAAAACTTGCTTAGCATCACAGACCCAACGTGACCAGTGTCAGTGCATTCTCTGCAATATCCGGTCATTTAGTGTTTAGCAATTTGGCTTAAAACAAATTGGAACGTTAACAAAACATAAAATCCTTTGGTGAAACACAATTTTCCCATTAACCCCACATGCAGCATCAATGACAAAATGACTGGTAAACGGGAAAAGAAAACCCTGTTCATTTCTGCCATAGGCGGGGGGAAATGTACCGGGGATTGTCATAATACTGTCATAATGACGTGACCGCATGAGAGGTCTATTGCACTGCCTCTTGTGTTATCATTGTTAACTGAAGTAACAGATGTCTTTATCATTCCACAGACGTGTGATTTCATCGAGACACATTATCTAGACGAGCAGGTCAAATCCATCAAGGAACTCGGTGACTGGATCACCAACTTGCGCCGCATGGGGGCACCTGCGAATGGCATGGCTGAATACCTCTTCGACAAACACACCATGGGTGGAGAGGGCAGTTAAACCTCCCGTTCATGTGGCCCTGATGGTCAACCTGGTCACCTTTGCATGCTACAATGTCAGCCATGTATAACATATAGCACCTGGGCATTAGCGTGTATGTATATGCAAGCTTCCGACCAAAACGCAGAATGAGCAGAGGTCATAGTTTTAAGTACTTTTAAAAGACTGCATACATCCTCTCTCCTCTCTTTATTACAAACGATTTGAGAGATGTTTGGCAAAAGTAACGACGGACTGATCTGAACCTAGAATGCCTTGTAATGTATTATGACCACATACTTTGTATTTATATACACACATTTGTTGTTTTGTTTTTTAGTTTTTCTACAAATCTTTCTTTTTTTGTATTCTCAAGCTTAATTGGAAGATGCATGTTATCTTTATGGCCAGAGTTTATGTTAACGTCAAAATAAATTATATATTGAAAATACTGTGTCTGCATCCGTTTGAAAAATAATGCATATAATGATAAACATCCACTCCAATCCAATCTTTAACCACCCACCGCCTGTTAAATGACGTCTGACTGGTTGCTTTAAATAAGTAATAGTTTAAGAGTTGTCTTGGAGTTAACGGCTCATTCTTGTTACATTACCTTTCTTTGTGTGTTGACCGGTAGATTGACTGATTCATGTGTCCGCTTTGTGAGTCATTGCAATGTGACTCGGGACCTCATCTATTTGCAAGGTGGGTGTCCCTTTGCCACTCTGCCTAGTCACAGTTTTACATAAATTCATGTGTAACTGAATTTGAGTTGTGTATATCCATTTGTGTCATTTGTGAAATATAATAATAAACATAATTCAATCATGTCAGGCTTCACTTTGTTTTATTGAAGTGCTTCCAGTTTCCCCAGATAAATAAAGGTATAATACTAATTTGCTTTAATGTTACTCTGTGGTTTGGTGGAAATGAAAGAGCCATGCTTTTGGAAACGTTTATTAATGAGGAACTTACTGAAAGAAACTAGACTGAGAACATTACTTTGTGAATTGAATACAACAAAGAACAACGGAAATATCAGAATAGGCACATTCTGGCTTCTTACCACAGGAACTTGAATCCACAATACTCAATGTCCCCTTGGGTGCTTGTCGCATCATAAGTAGGTTAAGTGCCAACCAGGAAGTGGGAGATCAACTCGGCATTTGCAACGGAGGCTTTTGATAGTGCATAGGACTCTAATTTACTGAGGGATACTGTACACTGTTCAGATACATTCTCATCAAGTCCCTTGTCAATGTGAGAGATTCTCAGAGACATGAATGACAATGGACAGTTCATTCCATTGTTCTTTCTCTGTCCTGCTCCCGTCCTCCCGCAGCCTTATTCATCCCACTGTCTGCTAGAACACCTAGCAGGTCCCCCTCAGCCAATGAGATTCCTGAATCATTGGGTGAGTGTGGCTGATTGGCTAATTGCTGCAAAGATCTGGCTACTTGCTGCAAAGACCCTGAAGTGGAAACTGTGTTCATGTTATTGCTCAGCCCTCCGTTGGTACCTCCGTTACTTGCTCGCATGCTGTTGTTGAAATTCCCATGGGTGCTGAAGGTGTTGTGGCTTGTACCATTGCACAGACTGGTGGAGGTGGTCGTGCTTGTTGCATTAATGCTGCTAGAGCTGTTATTGGGATTATTGGGATTTGCTGCTGCATTATGAGACGGGGTAAATGAGAACACCCTTTCTCCTCCACCTCCTAACGCCCGAGCACTCAAAGGTCCAGACTGGCTGTCGGCCGATGGTGGGCCGATGCTATCGGCCGAAAGGCGAGGAGGTAGGGGTCGACGAGACAGAAGGCCGTGGCCGGGTCTGAGTTTAGATATGGGGCAAAGTTGAGGGGCGGGGTCGGGGAAGGAGAAAGCAGGGACACCACAGTCCTCCCCTAACCAGGGGAAAGCAGAGGACGGTGGCGGAGGCATATGGTTGGGGGTTGGAGGGGCCAGGGAGGCACTGCTACGGTCCCAGTCACCTTGCGGTCGCCGGACGGCCCGAACGCGGGGCATGGTCGGGGGCACACAGTGGATCGGTGTTTGCGGACAACTGTAGAAACCTGGTCTGTCATACATGGGCATGGAGGAAAAGGCATAGTCTAGATCTCGCTCTTGGCCAGGGGGCTGGCGGTTGAGGGTAGATTGAGCCTCTGGGTGCAGGTAAAGAGGGAAGCGGTTCAGCGGAGCGCCAGGACGACGACGCAGGAGAGAGACCCTGGAGGAGATGGAGGAGCGAGGGAAGCTGGGAGACTGGACACCCAGGAGCCGACTCAGGCCGCCGATCAGCGGGGTCGAGTGGTTGGCCTCCTCGTGCTCCTTGATCTGCTCCAGATTGCACTGAAACTCCATCTCCTCCTTCGGAACACTGGTTTAGATGAGCAATAGTTAGCACGTATTAGCAATGAGCACCAACAATTAATAATGATAAAACTATTAACCAACCTAATATCCAAAGCTGAGCCCATGAAGGAAGGTTTGCGGTGTTCAGCACTGGCTGCGGTGTAGGGAGGCTGGGGTTCAGATTCATTCCAGTACTTATCCCTCTCAACCGGTGGCAGGCTGTCAAACATCTCATCCACAGATAACAGGGAAACCTAGGAGAGAAGGACAGGGGAACGGGTTTAATACAGGAAGAACTACCTGTGCAGATGCCAGCGTGGTCAACAGTTTGGATGCAAACCTGCAAATTGCGATCGACCAGCCAGTTGGTTTCAAAGTCATCATCATCTTCACCAAAAGGATTTATGAGTTGTTCAGCCACCTGAGAACACAGCACCACAACCATGCTAATCAAAGGCACACTTTGACATTTTAACTATTATTTAGTTGTCACATTGTGGAAAAGGGTTTTGATTACTATTAGTGGAAAGCTTGCAGCTTTCATTTCTCATTTCAGTGAGGGGTGCTAAAACTAACAATTTTATGGAAACTAATACACAAAATGCGAAAACTTTCCCATTTATCTTTTGTCAGGCGGAGAAAAGATATTGAACTATAATCCTACATGACAAAGTATCCCTTTAAAAGGAACATGCCAACGTTATGGGAAATGCGCTTTGCCGTCTTCAGAGAAAGATAGATACCAATTTCCTCTGCGTTCAGTAGAAAGATATCCGGCTGCAAGCTAGCCTAGCTTAGCACAAATGAATGGAAACGGATACGGACCAGCTAGCCATTAATTTGTGTTAAGCTAGGCTAGCTTGGAGCAGGATTGCTTTCTACTGAATGCACAGAGAGAACATAGGTATCTATGTTCTTGTCTGACTCTGGAGAAGACGGTAAAGCGCATTTCCCATAATGTTCCTTTAATGTGCACATGGCACACATTTGCGGCTGCACCTCACCTTGAGCCACCCAACATAGAAGAAGAACTGCAGAAAGGTGAAGACAGGCAGGTAGAAGTCCAGGTCATGTCCATGGTAACCCTGGGCCGGGTCTAAGAACTGTCGACCAATCAAACAAGCCAGGAAGAAGCTATAGACAGCCACCGTCACCACCTAAGAGACATATACTATTAAACTATGATAGAGGTTCACAGCGATGCAAAACTACTTCTATTGTAAAAGAAAATAAATATCTAATAATAATAAATTAATCTGATGTAATATGGCTGCATCATATTTTTGGTTGTCGTTTGTTTGTGGTCAAGCTGCATTATTTTGATCAAAAGTTGTTATTTCATTCACACAAAGAATGCTTGAGGACACTACACACATTATATTAGATTTGCCAGCGTGCAAGAGAAGGGAAGCAACATTTAGTCAATTGACCATATCCACACAGTGGCCATTTTGCTCTTATGTCATGCTCAGGTTGGATTCCCTTCCACCCTGTTCCCACAAAAGAGCTAAATGCACCATGCGAAAATGATCAATTGCTATGATCATTAATGTTATTCTATCATCCGCTGGTACCTACTCGTTAGGACTACTACTAAACCTACTTCCACCCCAACAAGATGTCAACAAAAACCTGCGTATAGACAAGAGGTAGACTGATCCAGTCATAACCATACAGCGTCAAACACTTGGTCCGTAAACTATTCAACTCCTGGACAGAAGAGAAAACAGAACATGGAACACCATGATAAGAGAAAACATGTATATTTCAACATTTCACACAAGCGGTAGTGCTCACTCCCTGGCTGCTCTGCCTGCAGACAGACCACAGAAAGACTGCTTGTAGACCTACAGTGAGGATGGCCGTGAGCGCCACGTCGTTGTTGATGCGCCCCTCGGTCCGCGCTCTCAGAGCCAGGCTGACGAACCACGTGCAGGGAACCCAGAACTTGTTATGAGGAGAGGGCAAGTCCTCCAGGTGCCTCAGCTCCTCGGCTGTCATCAGGCCTGCCGGGGGAGAGAGAGAAACCATAGCTAATGTTTAGTGTATATATTATAATATAATATGTAGTATACTGTATATAACTCTACTTTGAAGACATGTAAAACAATTATAAGAAAGATAACACACTGATATTGTGAACTTGAACAGTTCTGTGTTTTTCAACCCAGTTGCACTGCAATAAACCAATATTCAGAGGTCAACCATGCCAGTTAGAAGTATATTCAAGTAAAATTCAATTAATCTATATCAAGCTCCGCCTTATTTTCCTTGATCCTCTAATCACAACTCAAGTTGTGATTGGAGGATCAAGAAGAGAGGGCAGGGTTTGAGATAGGTCCATTATAAAAGCTCATGCAGACGTTTGATGGTCCCTTAAAGTCAGTGACCCATTCATTGGAGCAGCCCACACATTCAAGGGTTCCCACTCTGATTTCTAGTTTTTCATGTGAATTCTTGGCATTAGACACAGTGTCTTACTAGGATCAGTAAATGGACTGCATTTATATAGCACTTTTATCTAAAGCACTTTACAACTTATGAATCACATTCACCCATTCACTCACATTCACACACCAACGGCGGAGGCAACCATGCAAGGTGCCAACCTGCTCATCGGGCGCAGTTAGGGGTTAAGTGTCTTGCTCAAGGACACTTCAACATGCTGCCCGGAGCTGGAATTGAACCGCAAACCTTCATGGCGACTGCTCTACCTCCTGAGCCACTACCCCCTGTAGCATGTCCTGTATGTTTGCCGGCTGCTGATTTTCAAGCTGTGCAGTCTGTGAAGGCGTAGCCCAGTGGCTTTGTCGTCTCTCAACCCTTTGCTAGCCTGTATGAGATACGAGTGGTAGGACCAAGGCTGGATTCGTTCCCCCAGGAGCCCCTGGGCACTGAAGCTCAGAGGGCCCTCCCACGCGCCACCACCGCACCTCACACCCCACGCAACCCACCACAGCCATTAAACTCTACCTTAATTATCCATTGGTTTCATTTCATTACAGTGTCATGAGACAATCTTTTTGGAAACAGATTTCATTGCATTCATTAGTCATGTCATATATTTCTGTGGAGCCCAATGTATATAAAGAACTACTCAGTGAGGGCCCCTGGATGCCCAGGTTGCCCATATGGTAGATTCAGGCTTGGGTAGGACTATGAGTTGTGAGTTCTGCTAGACGTGATGCTACACCATACCTGCCTGCACCAGGTGCTCCATGGTAGGAAACCTCTTATAGACGGCTGTGCTGATGGAGCGGTAGATGAGCACTCCGGAGAGGTTGGCGTAGCGCACCAGGGTGCGGCGGGTCAACCTCGCGGCCTCGTCGTCACCTCGGACGTGCCCGCCCACCAGCGCCGCCAGCCGGTCCGGCCACGGGACGCTCTCGAACTGACCCCACCAGCGAGACACCACTAAGGTCACATAGAAACCTGACACGAGATGAAAATATTAATAATTAGATGTAAACATCCAGGGCTAGATCCCAGGAACCAGGTTTTATATTAAAGTCAGCAGAACGACTGTGTTTCATGGAAAGTTATTAATAGTTCTGCATTTCATCATCATTGTCAATAGCTGAGACCTCAAATGGAGAATCTGTAAGGCCGTCAAACGGCGACCTCTAGGCAAAAGAGCCCCACTGGGTATTACAATTTATTTATATTTATTATTTCAGTTTGATGTGTGGGTTGGAGTTTAGTAACCTATTTATAGTGTGAATTTCTCCAGACCTCTCTTGGCAGAGCCTGAGGTGTGGCCAGCAGTAGCAGCCCTCTTTTACCTAGAGGTTACTGTTTTACGGAATTCCACCTTTAAGACAAAGTCCCATATAAACCTGTTTAGAATTTTATTTTTAGAATTTTATTTTTGGACAGCCTGTGTAAGATAAGATAAGATAAGATAAGATACGATACGATAAGATAAAATAAGATATTATGTTATATTCCTTTATTGATCCCCTTGGGGAGATTCGGGTGTCATAGCAGCATGGGGGAGGGGAGGTATGGTACAGATATGGGCAGGGTAATAGAAGGAAGACATAAATATAGGCAATATAATTAACTCTGAATATAAAAATATGAGAAAAATAAACAGTGTAAACAAAGGTGCAGATGAGGGTCTGTATCGTCATAATAATATGTTACAATAAATAGGTATATTTTATGAATATACAATACTATGAAAAGTAAAGTTAATTGAGTGGGATACAACTCCCAAAAATACAAAATATCTACTGTCTTTAACACTTTGAGTGCCAACGACGAGATTTCTCGTTAGTTCATGCCAACCGTTCAGTGCCAACGACGAGAGATATCGTTTTCTTTTATTGTTATTAGTGATTTCCATTCATATTTCATCAATCTAGCCTCACGTTACCACTGGAACTCTCTCTGAGCTCCATTGGGAAAATACCGCCCCCTATCGTCTCTCCGGATGGTACTGCACCCCTTTGGATTGGATTGAATGAAACGCATGGAGAAAAAACAGTCCTGCTTCCACATTTTACTTGTCAGACAAGTAACCCTAGACGATCGAAGTCATCGCTGACCACCAGAACAGCGGATAATGTGCGTTTCCAGTACCCAGCGTTGGATCAATAAACGCGATCGATATTTGGAATGGCGATCAGGAATTGGAATAATCTTTTTGGAGAACATCTGATCTGAGGTAAGGAATCTATTTTACCAGTCTTGGGATAATCAGAGCTTTTTTCACAGATATATCAACGTGGGCCCTATGTGTGTGTGTGTGTGCGTGTGTGTGTGCTGATCAGGAAATGGATAATCGATTTTTCAGCCCGCTTCTATAGCGTGCATAAGTACACATATACTATTGATAATCTAGCGTTTATTTGAAAACGTTTCATAAATAGGCAGAAAGATTACAACGTTTTTTGTGTATTCCAGTATATTCCAGTAAAGGGCGATTATCACAGAATCTTCAGAAATGTTCTGGAACTTTCATAAAACAAGCGTTTTTCAAAATGGTATAAAACGGAAATGAACCGATTAAAAACAATCCGTTTTGACAATGTTGACTGCAAACAAGTCATTGATAAGCGACGGCCATATTATACACATAGCCATAATTTAAGATATAGTTTATGCGTTCGCAAATATGAGAGCTCTATCATTGAAGTGGGTGGTGGCACGCAACAGGGTTCCGGGGCACCGCATGGCTGGCACGGAAAGTGTTAATGATGAATGCATACATCACTCTCAGACTTACCAAGTCAGTATAACAATCTCAAACCCGCTCCACATTCTTATTGTTCTTTAAAGCTAACACCATCATGAGTGACTTATTTGTTGTGACTACTAGAAGTACTAAAAAGCAGGAGTATTTCCTACACTAAAGACCACTGACTTTACTGAGGGGATGTTTCCAGATGAGCAGAATTATGAATCAGAAGACAAGTGACTGAATAATCATAATGAATCAATGAACCCATCAGGTCCAACTCACCCAGTACAAACGACACTGGAATGAGCTCTGCATATCGGTCACAATAGATGGCCAGCTTCTCAAACAGCCTCTTCTGATCACCACTTAACACAAACCTGGAAAGGTTACAACATAAGATAAGATAAGATATTCCTTTATTGATCCCCTTGGGGAAATTCAAAAACACATACTCAACACATATACTAATTCATTAATCAATGCTAATTCATTGCGTGTCTCAGCTAATTAATTGCATGTCTCAGCTAATTCATTAATCAACGCTAATTCATGTGTCTCAGCTAATTCATTGGTGTCTCAGTTCATTCATTGCATGTCTCAGCTAATTCAATAATCAATGCTAATTCATTGCATGTCTCAGCAAATTCATTGGTGTCTCAGCTAATTCATTGCATGTCTCAGTTAATTCATTATTCAACGCCAATTCATTGCATGTTTCAGCTAATTCATTTCGTGTCTCAGCTAATTCATTGCATGTCTCAGCTAATTCATTGCGTGTCTCAGCAAATTAATTGTGTCTCAGCTAATTCATTGCGTGTCTCAGCTAATTCATTGCGTGTCTCAGCTAATTAATTGCATGTCTCAACTAATTCATTGCATGTCTCAGCTAATTCATTATTCAACGCTAATTCACTTCGTGTTGTCAGGATCTAGCAGGTTTTGGGTGAAATATCCCACAATTTGTTGACCCGACGTGATGGATTATTTGAGTAAATATCTGACAGTGTCTCAGCTAATTCATTGCTTGTGTCCCCCTGGTGAAGGCAATCATTCTGAACATCTAGTTTAGGTTTGTCGATCTGAAGACTTCGAACGCAGCCCGAATGGCAGGGAGTAGGCTATGTAATTTCACCCCCAACATCGAAATAACTTTTCAGACTGCCAAATCCATACAAAGGCTAAACCGATGTCAGTATGTCCCTTTGAACATAACAACACGGTGCATAATATAAGCTAATTATAGAACCTTCTAATAGCTCATACACTATCATCATCATCATCATCATCGTCATCATCATCATCATCATCATCATCATCATCATCATCATAACAAGTGTTACCGAAAGCATCCATCCAGTCCCTTCCTCTCACTATATTGACTGGAAAATACAGCACAAAGAGACCATAGAGGCACAGCATCTATTCAGACAGGATAGAAGAGGATAAACACTGAGATTTAACAGGATCTCGTCCAAAAGAAAGGGGGCACCTGTACACGACACTGAAGGAGGAGTAGAGGATGGAGAAGATGATCAGCTCCCTGTAGAGCAGCTTGTAGATGCTGCCCTTCCATCGCAGCAGCAGGTGGGAGAAGGTCCCCAGGCCTGCGTCTGCAACCCTGCGTGAGTAGGTCACCGTCATCTCTGCTGCTCACCGGGCCAGGCTGGCTGACCGAGGCCTACATGAAGAGCCCCATGCAGCAACGTCCCAATGTCTCTGAGTCACTGATCAACCTGGCGCTCATAAGGCCAATTTAGTCACATATCTAAAAAAGAAGAGAAAAAACTGTTATTGTTTAGCCTATATTATTTACACATCTCACTGATTCAAACACTACATTAGGTTGTATAACATTTTTAGATTAGATTAGATTCAAATGTATTGTCATCATACGGCACAAGTACAGTACCACGAAAATAAGTTTGGCATCCAACCAGAGTACAAATGTAGTAACAGTAAAGTGCAATAGTAACATACAATGTACAGGTGATTAGATTGGATATACAATATATATTGTAAATGAGTACTACAGAGTAATAGTGCTAATCAGATGTACAGAGTTGTAATATAGTATAACATACTCACTTCACCCACTGAACACGACAACTGATGATGTCAAGAGTGTCAGACTCGCTGTGTCGTTTGAAATAAGTGGCAACAGCCTCCATGGAGAATGTTGGGAGGAAGGGAGGCAGGGGAGAGAGGGAGAGAGAGAGAGAGAGTTACTCCTTCTACACCTCCGGTCACTTGATGTGCTAATCTGTTTCAACAACAAAGCCGCATTGTGATGCTGGATTCCCGGTAATCTTAACTAATCTGAGTGCAACATAACAGCCAGAATGAAAACAAAAAAGGACATGAGTTCGATTGGAATGTATTTAAGTTATGCCAGTATCAAAGTAGAAACCTGATCATATCCGTTTATCTCACTCTCTCTCTCTCTCTCTCTCTCTCTCTCTCTCTCTCTCTCTCTCTCTCTCTCTCTCTCTCTCTCTCTCTCTCTCTCTCTCTCTCTCTCTCTCTCTCTCACACACACACACACACACACACACACACACACACACACACACACACACACACACACACACACACACACACACACACACACACACACACACACACACACACACACACACACAACTTTAAACAGGCACAGAAGACTCCAGCACCCCATGAAAACTTTGATGCATTGAAATTCTGAAACGTTTTAATTAGTAAATTAAACGTGTCAGAATTTCAATGCATCAACGTTTTCACGGGGGGCTGGAGTCCCTGTGCCTGACACCGTTAAAGCTTCTACCAGGCTGTGTGTGACATTACTGACACCTGGTGGAAGAAATGTACATAGCTGAGTAACTGGAATGAAAGTGTTGGTGATTAACCCTTTTTATGATTGAATAACCGAGAGTGGAACCCAATAGAAGGGCCGAAGTTCGGACAGAGTTCAACCTGCTAAACTCTCAAATAGGATCGTATTTCTTTTCTTTTTCGTGTTTTTACTAGGATTAAGGGTAATTTCAGTGATTTATATATATTTGTGATAAACCAGGAGCAACTGAATCAAGTTTTGCCAACCAATGGTAAGTGTCTAGCCAATATATCTTTTGACAAAGTACTGTCTTAAAATAGAACTTGTGAGATACAGAATCTGAGTCTTTCTTGCAGTCTAAATATTTACAGTTTTATGATACCTTTTAAATCAAGTTGGAAGCTATGCTCTGTGTAGCAGACAGGCACCGGCTGTATATTATGGTCTTTCAAGAGATACTTTATCAGGAGGAGTGTAAATCCCCTTTATGTGATTGCTACCGTGTTCCAGCAGGTTCTTAGGTTATTTGTGGTGGCAAGCTGGTGGCAAGCTGGGACAGGCCGTATGCACAGGTGGAGCTGTGAAAAGGACTGTGTTCATGCAGCACCAGACATTATTAATGTGTTATTGGGACAGTCTGGGACATCTATTTGTGCTAGCCCTGTTTGATATAGTGGTGGTGGGCCGCCATAAAAACCTATGGGAAACACTGGTGGCACTGACGGCCTTATGCTATGATATATGATATGTAATCTAGTGCCTGTTGACTAAAAGTCTGGCTTCTTTGGTCATGGCCCGTCTGTGACTACCAGTCTAAGAGTTAGCTATGAAGGACTTTTGAATGACTTGCTGACTTGTGTTATCTTGCATTAGGTAACGTTAGACTGCCGTTGTCCTTGCCAAATATCTGTTACATCCACATACTGAAGACCTTGGGTTTGTGATACTATTTAGAGTTTTATCGGGCTGCTTGTTTGCTTCAGAGGAGACACCACGGCATAGCGGGGGTTGAGACCAGATGATGGACCTCCAGTGACACCAAGAGACATGGATGCTTTTGAAGGGATTCATACCGTCCAGCTGTCCTCTTCTCCGTCATCGGCATCCTCATCCGGCCCAGGATATGAAGTCCTCAATGCGGGTGGGATGGCGGTATATTCCTCCACAACCTTCTTTGGTACGACCAGCATCCGGGCCCAGCGGCCGGTCAAATACAAGACAAACAGGGAGAGCGAAGGGGAGAGGTGTGCGGTTGGAAGGTAAGATACTGGGATCATTCAATAATATCATATTCTTGTTTGTAGGGTGAAGCAAACGTGTTAAAGTGGTTTATTGGTCACTTATTTAGGATATAACTATCTGTTTTGCCTCACTACAGCTCTAAACGCTTGAAAGCACAAGGAACCAAAACACCAGTCTATAAAATAAGGATAAGGATTAACTTTATTGATCCCCTTGGATCAATAAGAAAGATTGGTAGATAAGAAATGTTGCATACAGACACTGACAATTAGAAGAGTATTGTCCTGCTGAGTACAGACAATGTCAGGTCTCTCCTTTAAAGAGGAATGCAACCCGTTTTAAGAATTCAGACATGTTCTTCCTGTGCCCCAGGACAGTTAGTCATCTGGGAACAAGCACCACTATCTCCTAAAGCTAGAAATCAGAGAGAGAACCCTCCAATCAGTGAGTCGCTGGGATGTAAAATCTGGGGCTGCTCCGAAGACAATGGGGCATGGGCTCTTACACCCAAATTATGTTTTTAATTCTGGTTCAGAACTTCTAACAATGCTAGAATATAAACCTCATTTGGGTGTAAGAACAAACATGTTATGGCCTCACAAAGTCAGAGCCCAATTCATTTTCTATGGAGCAGCCCCAGATTTTTACATCCCAGGGACCAGTGAGAATCACCAATTAGGGGGTTCTCTATCTGACTTCTAGTTTTAGAAGAGAGGGTGCATGTTCACAAATACTGACTGTCTGACTGACTGTCCTGGGGCACATGTGTGCATTCTTAAAATGGGTGACATTACCCTTTAAGTCTCTGTGGAAGGCCTATAGGCCTTTATTATTAAGGTGTAGGATACATTCTGCATAGGCCATATTGGATAAATATGTAGTAAAGGTTCTCAGGAGGAAGGACTACAATATGATTTGTCAGACATGCTAGTGTTGGATGGCAGGACACTGAATTGAAGGACAGATTGAAGGACCTTTGGTGTTTGCAACAGGACACTTTAAAACATAAAACGTATTGTATCTGTATATGGTAATATCCAAATAGGTATCTAATGATTAGTGGATGTAGGATTCTTATGTCAAAAACAGAGGTCCTATGTGATTCAGCTAATTGAAAAGTAGGTCTATGATTTCTCAAAAACGTTTAATCCAATAGGATTATCATAAGAACCACCAGGGTAAAAAATCGTGCTGAGCCATGGATGCACACTGAAATACTGACCGCTATGAAAGCCAGAGACAAAAGATGCTCTGAGTTTTGTAAAAGTCAGTCAAAGCTTACCAAAAGCACGAGCAGTGAACTCCAAGACCATGTGACTGAACTCAAACTAGAAAGAAACAGACTAAGAAATGACGTAAACTCCATGATCAAAACTGCTAAAAAAGAATGTCATCAATGACAAAAATGAGGAAAACAAATATAAACCATGTGAACTTTGGAAATTACTCAACAATCAACTAGGCTGCAGTAAAAAACTTAAAACCAGGTTCTCAAACATAAACATAAAGACGGACAACACGCTCATCACAGACAAGCTGGATGTAGCCAATTACTTAAACACTTTCTTCACAAACATAGCCACAACACTGGTAAACAAACTACCCTCCCACTCAGGGCAGTATGGGGTAGAACACATAGTAGCATACTACAAGAACCTAGGCGTCCACAAAGACAACTTCAAACTGGAAATGGTAACTACAGATGAGGTACTAAAAAAACTGAGCGCCCTCCAACCGAACAAGGCTACTGGCCATGACAACATCCCCTCCAAATTCCTCAGAGACTCAGCAGCCGCCATCACCCCAGTCATCACACACATAATAAACCTCTCCATAAAACAGGGACACGTCCCCAAGGACTTCAAAATTGCGAGAGTAACACCCCTGCACAAAAAGGGCAGCAAATTAGACCCAGGCAACTACCGCCCTATTTCTATCCTTACATCCATCTCGAAAGTCATGGAAAAAATTGTATACGAACAGATCGAAAAGTACCTCGCGGAAAAAAATCTAATCTACGAATTCCAATCTGGCTTCAAAACATCCCACTCCACTGACACATGCCTTCTCTATTTGAACGACCACATCAAACAAGAGGTGGACGCGGGCAAATACTGCGGCATGGTCATGCTGGACCTACAAAAGGCCTTCGACACTGTCAATCACACCATTCTGATTGACAAGCTAAAAGCAATTGGTTTTGATAGTCTATCAGTGAACTGGATACAATCCTACCTGGAGGGAAGAGAACAGATGGTGGAGGTAAACGGTACCCTACCCCCCCCCCCCCTCACAGTGAACTGTGGTGTTCCACAAGGAAGCATACTAGGACCGCTACTATTCCTAATTTATGCAAATGACATGTCGTCAGCTTGTGACTGCATTACTGCAACTTGTTCCTGTTTGCGGACGACTCAGCCCTGCTGGTCTCTGACAAGAACAAGTTACAGGTTGAAAAAGCCCTCAGCTCAGAACTAGGCAAAATCTGCATATGGCTCGCCGACAACAAACTCTCATTACACATGGGCAAAACAGAGTCCATTCTCTTCGGTTCAAATAACAAACTCAGCAAGACCGACGGCTTCTCGGTTACAGTGGGTGACAATATTGTCACAAGGAAAGATGAAATTACCTACCTGGGTTCCATCCTAGAGGCTAATCTTTTCTGTGACAAAATGGCATCCAATGTAATAAAAAAAAGTCAACCAACGAACTCGATTCTTGTACCGGATCTCCTCTCTGGTAAACAAGAATACCCTGAAGACTCTGGCAGGAGCACTCATTCAAGGGTACTACGACTATGCGTGCACCTCATGGTACCAAAGCACCTCAAAGGCGCTAAAAACAAAATTACAAACATCTCAAAACAAACTGGTCAGACTACTGCTTGACCTTACTCCTAGAACCCACCTCACCCCTGCCCACTTTGACAACCTAGGATGGCTTAGAGTAGACGACAGAGTACAGCAACTTGCAATGGGCCTGGTCTACAAGATACACTACGCGACCAAGGTACCCATGTACATGTCAAAATACTTCCCAAAGGTCAGTGAATACCACGATCACAACACCAGAGGGAGCTCCACAAATCATGTTAAACCCAGATTCGGCTCAAACAAGGGACTAAACACGTTTCGCAATTATGCCACATCAATGTGGAACACCCTACCCAAAGCTGTAAAGGAATGTGAATCACTACCCACTTTCAAAAACACTCTCAAAGAACACCTACGGGAGACTGCAATTCGAAACTGGCCCCTACAAATGTCCTAACCCAGTTGTACAGTAAATGACCAAGTATGGCTTTGTCAGTATTCCAATGTACAGTGTACAGTGTGTGTGTCCCCCTACCCAACCCCCCCCCACCTCCAATGTACAGCCCCCACCCACCCACCCAACCTCCCCCAATGTACAGTTTCTATGTCAAATGTATATACACTCTTTTTCTGGACACTTTTTGTATCACAAACAGTACTGTATTTGCAAATCTGATATGTCATAAATGTATAGATGTAGCAGTACTGTCTATCTGTATGTCATATAATTTATGATGAATTGAAAATGGGGGACCCTGATGTAAACAAGACGAAAGTCTTTCTCTGGTCTGCACCTATCTCAAACCCTGCCCCTTTTCTTGATCCTCCAATCACAGCTGTCGCTTACCCGAGGAAGTCCGAGGTAAGCGACAGCTGTGATTGGAGGATCAAGAAAAGAGGGCAGGGTTTGAGATAGGTAGCTGTACTGTACCCATTTTGCAATCTGTTAATACACTTTTCAATCAATCAATCAATCAATCAAGTACAATATGTATATAAGAAAAAGGTGTAATCTCTGTTCAATAAGAAACAACGTTAAAACCCTATACAATTCTACTGGAAAGAAAACGTCCCATTTTGAAATTCAATACAAGTATATTGGAAGCACAATTAAAATCCAATAGTATCCTACTGAAAATGAAAGAAATCCTACAGTGACTTTTTGAGGGTTAGCATAGCCTGCAAATTGCAATATGTCTTTGTTGTAAACAACTGCACAGTTGTACTGTAACTTTGCTTTAATTATATCAAAGTCCACTGATACAGATCTAAAAACGCATGCATACATGATACACGGACGGTAACCTACAGCCAGAGATTCTGGTTCCTGACTTTAGGGCGTTGAGAGGGATGTGTCATCATGTGACTTCGGAGATTGACGACACAAACTCGTCCTTTATACTAATAGCGCTGGAATGACGAGAGAAGAAGACGTGGCTCACGGCGAACACTAAACAATAACAACTAGACAACCAAGTTGGCGTGACAACAACTTCATCGCTGTACTAAAATTTTGACTCGTTTTGTCGACGTCAGCGACCGCATTCCGCTGCAGCGCTGATTTGAAACAGGCGCTCCTCCGGTGGAACGACATCAACACTGATCGCTGTAACAATTCAACAACAGACTGAAAGGGAATTCATTGATGGTACATTACAACAACACCGAGAAGGCTGCTGTGGTGAGAAGTGCATTCGTTAAGCCTGGACACGGACGGGGTAAGTAAGGGCGGATACGAACTGGGCAATTCTGTTAAATGAAACGGCATGACGCTATATGAAAACTTTACTGTTGTACTACATCCCTACCTCATTTGAGCTTTTTTGCATTTTTAAAAAGTTTGCATTTTGTACTTCATTGTTTGCATTTGTACTTTATTTCGTACTTTAGTTCGTATTTTAGTTGTTGTATATTTTGTGTAGTGTTTGTCTTTATTCTTTTTACTCTCAGGACAGGAGTCTCATACAGAACCAAGCATTTCACTGTAATGTACATGTAGCTTATAATATAAGTGACAAATGAAACAACTTGAAACTTTATGTAATCAGAGGCAGCTCTGGAACTTTTGGTCAGTATAGCCTCTGTGCCTACTGTATACTGTAGGTTCAGCTGACTCCAGGCACAGAGTTTCTTCATCAACATGTCAGATTACAGATCATGGGGAGGGCGGGGCACAACATAACATGTTTTTTTTGTGCTAAATCATTTAAAGAATATTTGAGTTAGATGAATCATGTTTTTATACAAGCAAGCTGCACATCTCTGCTACTTTTCTACTACATATCGGTATTGTGCAATGCCAGCACGAGGAAGAAGTAAAATGTGATGGGGTCAATATCGCTGTAGAGTGCCTTTTGGTGTCCTGTACATAAATAATTAATTTGTCATGTCAATTTAACATAAAAATTACTATGAAAGGGTTTGGTATATTGGGCTAAGTCTTTATATTAATAAAAAAGCTGGGTAGGGTTAATTGTAACAGATGGATGGCTAGTTGTAACCCTTGAAAAGTCAGATAAATTGGTGCAAACAGAATTAATTCAATTACAATTCAATGTTTTATGAAACAAATACACTGTTCAGCCTAACTTTGTAGGCTATATACACTGCCTATCTATCTTTCAACCAATCTAACAAATAAAAAAACAGCATAGGTCAGCAGGGGATGGAGCAGGCTATCAATATTATTTTTAATTCCCATATATGATATCCTGAGAAATTGTTAGCCTACCATATTAATTATGAACTTCTTTTCTTTTTTTGCAACATTGGCTTTTACACCATGTTACAACTAACTCTCAATATGGAGGTTGCACTTAAGTTAAGCCTAGCTAACACTGTGCTATGTTATAGCCAACACGATGGTGATTAGAATAATATAAGATTGGACACACAGCTCAGAAATGGAAAACATATAGATATACTTTTATCCATTGAAAACACAGGGATAGATCTCCAAAAATATATGTCCTATCTCTTTGAAAATTAGCAGGAGAGCATGTCGAGGCAATGTGATGATGTGACACTCTGCTTGACCCTGTGTAACTACATGATTGATTGATTGAAAACTTTATTAACAGATTGCAGAATGGGTACAATACAGTACAGCTCAATACACACAATTGTTAAGGGGATGCAGACCAGAGAAAGACTTTTGTCTCGTTTACATCAGGGTCCCCCATTTTCAATTCATCAGGACATGTATGACATACAGATAGACAGTACTGCTACATCTATACATTTATGACATACCAGATTTGCAAATACAGTACTGTTTGTGATACAAAAAGAGTCCAGAAAAGAGAGTATATACATTTGACGTAAAAACTGTACATTGGAGGAGGTTGGGTTGGGTGGGTGGGTGGGGGGGGGGTTGGGTAGGAGGGGTTGGGGGGGAACACACACTGTACAACAACTGTACAAGCCAAAGTACATAAAAAGTCCATATTACAATTGAATTAACCCTATGTTTGGACTTGCCCTGCTCACCCCTACTCCTAGTGTTAATTAGCCTAAAGGCACAATGAATTCAACAACTGTCATATAGCCAATCATTCCAGCTTTCGAGAATGTTCATTTCCCTGTGGTCTTGTGTGAAGGTTGGTAGACCTGGATCTGGGGCCCAGAGCTGCAGGCGGGAGCCAGGCTGAGCCCATGCCTCTGGGAGAGGAGCGGCGCTCCGCACCACCAGCCAGAGACCATGACAGAGTCGCTCGTCTCCGGAGCTCCTCACTGGAAATCAGAGAAAAGGGCTCCGAGATCCTCAGGGAACAGCTAGCTGCTGCACATAAGGTGTTGTGTTTTAGCCTGTCTCTGTGTCGATACACAAACAACAATACATGACCTAGTTAGAAGTGGCACAATGCGCTGTGCTCTCTATAGGTTTACCGTTAAAGGAACACATCGACATTATGGGAAATGTGTTTGCCATATTCTCCGGAGTTAGACAAGAATAGACAGATAGATAAAAATGTCCTCTCTGTGTGTTGAGTAGAAAGCTATCCGGCTGCAAGCTAGCCTAACTTGGAAGCAGAAAACAGTTCTCCCAGAGTTTTAAGCTAGGCTAGGTATCCACTTTCATTAATTTGCGCTAGGCTAGCTTGCAGCCGGATAGCTTTCTACTGAACACACAGACTTTTTTAATAATGCTGGATGTGTTCCTTTTAAACTCACCCAGCTGTGCCCTTCTCTCTCACACCTGCCCAGGAGCTGAAGCTGAAAGATGAGGAGTGTGGACGTCTGTCAGGGATCAGGGATCAGCTGGAGCAAGAGCTGGGGGAGTTGACTGCCAGTCTGTTTGAGGTCAGCGGTAATAATAATAATAATAATAAGTGTAATTTTGACGCGTGCTGAGGACCGGATGGTGAAGCAAGTTGTCTTATAAGCCGTATTAATCTATAATGTCTGAAAACGATGTTTATAAAAACATTTCTTTATATAACATTTTGTGTAGCGTGTGTAACTGTGTAATGTTCTCCCCTAATGCAGGAAGCTCACAAGATGGTGCGTGAGGCTAACATTAAACAAGCAGCAGCAGAGAAACAGCTGAAGGAAGCTCAAGGAAAGGTATGTTGTATATTAACTCAAGTCAAGTTAATGTGTAGAGCCCACTGTGCAGTGAGTGGAATGACACCTATGACCTTGACCCTACATTTAGATAGAGATGCCCCTACCAGGCCCGACAGGCAGGTGATAGATAGGTGTTGATGTACTACAAGCAGAAGTGAGACCGAGCTGACCAGTGATCGCTGAACCCTCTGCATTGTTTGTCAAGGAGCGTCTGGGTAGATAACAGTACAGATAATTAATCATTGCACCTTTCTAGACATTCAAAGCGCTTTACAGTGTAGAGAAGAAATAGCCTCCTCCACCAAACCGCTTAGTGCAGAGAGCGCCATAGAGCTCTAAGTAAGTTGTAAGTTGTGGTCGTTGTCATCATCCGGTTGTTTAATGAAACTTAAAGCTTTCTGTCCCCTTTGCAACCGTGGGCCCTGTGTGTTCCTCTGTATCTGTGAGCCTCTACTCTGCTCCATAGAGCTCCATTATACTTTTAGTCTGAGAAGTGCCGTAGCAGCCTGTGCAGGTAGGGGTCAACTCAATCACGTGATTCGGTGGGTATTGCTGATTTGGTTCAAACACAGCATGACATCAACACCCGTCTATGACATCAGCATGTCATATCCTGTTTGGTTCCTAGATCGATGTACTACAGGCAGAAGTGACGGCCCTGAAGGCTCTGGTGTTGACCTCGACGCCCTCCTCGCCGAACCGCCAGCTCCACCCGCAGCTGCAGTCCTCTGGAACCAGGAAACACCTAGGCCACAGCCGCAACAAGAGCGCCAGCGGCGCCACCCTCTCACACGCCCCGGCCCACCTAGAGCCGCCCTCCGTGTCCGTCCAGCACGCCGCCAAAGAGGACAGAGAGGTAAGTTGTGGTCGTTGTCGTCATTCGGTTGTTTAATGCAACTTAAAGCTTTCTGTCCCCTTTGCAACCGTGGGCCCTGTGTGTTCCTCTGTATCTGTGATCCTCTACTCTGCTCTCAAGCACTGAAGTGTCTCTCGCTGTGTGCTGCCTTGTTCCTCTGTATCTGTGATCCTCTACTCTGCTCTCAAGCACTGAAGTGTCTCTCGCTGTGTGCTGCCTTGTTCCTCTGTATCTGTGATCCTCTACTCTGCTCTCAAGCACTGAAGTGTCTCTCGCTGTGTGCTGCCTTGTTCCTCTGTATCTGTGATCCTCTACTCTGCTCTCAAGCACTGAAGTGTCTCTCGCTGTGTGCTGCCTTGTTCCTCTGTATCTGTGATCCTCTACTCTGCTCTCAAGCACTGAAGTGTCTCTCGCTGTGTGCTGCCTTGTTCCTCTATCTGTGATCCTCTACTCTGCTCTCAAGCACTGAAGTGTCTCGCTGTGTGCTGCCTTGTTCCTCTATCTGTGACTGTGATCCTCTACTCTGCTCTCAAGCAGTGAAGTGTCTCGCTGTGTGCTGCCTTGTTCCTCTTTATCTGTGGTCTTTCTACCGTTTTCTTCGTCTTACTCTCACTTCTAATCTTTTTTGTTCTTCCTCTCTCTTGTTCCCCCTCTGTCTCTTTTCCCCTCTTTCTCTTTATCCTCGCTCTTTCTCCCCTGTCTCTCCCTCTTTCTACCCTGCATCTATCTCTCTTTCTCCCCCGTCTCTCTCTTTCTACCCTGTCTCTCTTTACCCTGTCTCTCTTTACCTTGTCTCTCTCTGTCTCTCTCTCTTTCTCCCCTGTCTCTCTCTCTTTACCCTGTCTCTCTCTCCCCTCTACCCTGTCTCTCCCCCCGCTCTTTGTTTTCCCCCATCTCTCTTTCTTTCCCCCCATCTCTCGCTCTCTCTCTTTCTACTCTCTCTTTCTACCCTGTCTCTCAGCCTGCTGTTCCTGCCCTCCTCTCTCTGATTCTATGCCTGGTTCCGGGCCACTCTGTCAGTGTGACCTATGAGCCTTACTGGCAGCAGCGGGGGGCGGGGCCAGGGCCTCACACCAGACAGGTAACCACACCCCTCAGAACAGGTGGCTGCCAGCCTGCTCGTCATGCTGGTTTAGCAAGGCCTTACAATATAGGCCTAGATGTGTCTACATTAGCCCCATTTCACCTGTATGCCACGATATAAACACAGCATGGGATCGGCAAAAATGTCAGCCGTCAGACTGTCAGGGAATCTGATGTTGAAGGGAGTACCTCAACATCGCATAATATAGCGGAAGACATTGAAGTAGAGAGTAAACAACAACTCCTGGGTCTGACCTGGGACCAGCGGTCGCTGAGCCCTCTGCATTGTTTGTCAAGGAGACGTTTACTTTTCTGAAGACCTTGAGTTTACCCCCCTTTTGATCCCATAGTGCAATGCGGTGTTTACGTTAGTAGAACATTTATGAATGAATCATTGTGTTTATGTAGTGCCTTTCTAGACACTCAAAGTGCTTTACAGCGTAGAGCAGAAATGGCCTCCTCTACCAAACTGCGTTGTGCAGCTTATATGTGTTCATCTTAACACTTTCAGTGCCATCCACGTAATATTACGTGTTTGCTCGTTTTTGGATCGTTTTTTCTTTTATTCGATATTTTGATTCATTATTCATCCACTGACCTCGGTGTTACCATAGGAAATTATTCGGAGATCGCCAAAGTGCAATACCGGCCGCGTCCTGCTAGGTGGCAGTATCGCCCACCCTTTGAAACCTTATATCTCACCGTGTGTTACACTTAAACCCCTCCGGGCGCTGAATTTAGACTGAGCCAAGTAAATCGCTTCATCTAACCACTTCGAAACGCATCTAGCAAACTCTATCCATAAGTTGTGCCAAATTATGTCCGGGACCAGATACAAAAATTACCCCCCCCCCCTTTTTCATGCATTCATGATGAAACATAATACCTATTATATACATTTGATTTGGAAATAGTAGCGTGTCCAGGCAATAAACGCCAATGCTTATAGTAGAATTCACATAGCACCCTATAACTCAGCTTTTCAGGAATTATCCCGGATCACTCCTAAACTATACAATATTCACCACGGGATAACGTGCGAACGTATACATGACAAGATTATCTCTTTTTTGCATGTTCGACGGAAGAAAGTCACTGTCAAATGACCATAGTATTGTCTCCATAGCTATAATATAGAATATAGATATAGCTCTCCAAACATAGTGACGCACAGTGAAAATATGCTATGGAAACCTGGCGCGTTAGCTACAAGGATAAGGCTAATGGCTGGTGCCCAATGTGTTAAAGAACACTATGCCACTCAGTAGTTGTACGTCAGTAATGAGTGATTGTGTATTTGTTTGCTTAACAGATGGATTCAGTTCTCTATGCAGAGTTCTTGATGTGGAGAGAGAAGCCATGTCTAGAGCACTCCTCTGCCTTCCTGAGTCGCATCTACAGGGAAGACATTGGGCCCTGTCTCTCCTTCACCCGGTCTGAGGCCAGTACTGCTGTTTGTCCTGTTTTCTAAAGGGGAACATCATTCAAATATGTTATTTCCATGGCCTGAGACAGTTCAGTCAATATTTGTGAACATGAGCTACTGTCTCTCCTAAAGCCAGAAACCAGAGAAGTAAGAATCAAACTTGTGATGTTATCAAGTATAAAGTCTGGAGCTGCTCCATTGATAATGAATGGGAGACGGACCCACAGAATGTTTAAATTTTTTTTATATCCTAATTAGCTTTATTGTATAGTAGTAGTTTCAGTTCTGAAACATAAAATGTACCTATGAACTCAGAACATTCCCCCTTTGCTATGTTTCATCTATAAAATCTTCCCCAATTCATTGTCTATGGAGCAGCTTCAGGTCTTATACCTGATGAGTTTTAGCACTCTAGTTTTGGGACACTATGATTTGGGAGAGAGTTGCTAATTTTCACAAATATCTTAAGACTAGAGGAATAAGATGTATGAATTGTGAAATTGGGCTCAGTTCCATTTTTTAATACGTTTGAATGTATATCACCAGTGCTGTAGTCGAGACCAAGACATGGACATGTGAGTCCAGGACTGAGAAAAGAATACAGCTAAAATCTTTTACAATTGCTATATTAATCATTACTACATTTGGCATACATTTATTTTCTATCCAAAATGTGTATTTGATGTATTCTGTATGTTCAGAGCAGCAGAGACAACACTGGACAATGTTAGAGAAACAATATAATTTATTGATCATAAAAAAAAAACACTGAATATAAGAAAATGGGTGTAGGTTTGAAACTGAGACAAATGAGACCAAGACCAGACAAATAAGACCACGATCAGACAAATAAGACCAATACGAGACCAATGAGACCAAGATGAGACAAATAAGACCAAGACCAGACAAAGACCATGGGTTTTTGATTGTAAGACAAGCCTGAAGATCAAAACAGGTCTCAACACACTAAACATAAGACTCTCAGAGACGTATTGTCTCTCAGGTATTTTAACAGTTTATTTTGTTACTTGTTGTGTCGTCTCATCACCTCGGGTAGAATGTATGTAAATTGTGCGTTTTTCCTGTTCCGTCAACTCTGTTCTGTCATTTGTTGTTATGTTGGTTGGGCCCCAGTAAGACTAGAGGTTGCTATGGCGTCAGCTAATGGAGATCCTATAAATTAAATAACACGGTCACTTCCTGTCACTCTACAGCTCTCTCAGTCTGTGCAGACTGCGGTGGAAAACAACTCTTTGACCATCGAGCCTGTGGCCATGTCGGCCTTGCCACTGGTCAAAGCTTCAGCCATAGAATGTGGAGGGCCTAAGTGAGTTACCCTCCTTCACGTCCAAGCGACGGCTGTCTTTCTGCCCCGTCTTTCATCGTCCACAGCTTGTTCAGACACACCAATCAGCACTCCAAACTCCCTTCAGGCTTCTCACTTTTTTACATTTCTTTAAACATTTTTTATCATGTGTCAAATGTGTCTCCGTTTCAAAATTAAAGTGACGTATCTGTGATGGGTTGAATCGAAGACGGCTAATTTCTCATTACCGTTTTGTCATTATCTTTTGATTTGATCATTTAATCTGTTTTTCCCAGTGGCTTTAGGGCAGCAATAGAGACGTAAGTCCTTTCAGAAATCAATGGTTTTCCACTAACAGAAGTTAGCATGATGTAAAGACTCTCCACCGAGATTTCTAAAAAAGTTTGAATACTTAAAGGTAGAATATCTCTAATGTCGTCAAACAGCGACCTCTAGGCAAAAGGGCCCTGCTTTGTGTTGCACTTTGTTTACATTTTCTGTCTTGGTTTGATGTGTGGGTGTTTGGAGTTTAACTTATTATAAGTAATTATATTATATATTTAGAAGTAATTTATTATTCTGTGAATTTCTCCAGATCTCTCTTGGCAGACTTTGGGGTGTGGTTAGCAATAGCAAACGTATCCCTCTATCTCCAGTCAACTCCAACTCACACATCAGACCAAAACAAAAATGAAAACAAAGGGCAATACCAACGCTGTTTGACGGTATTACAGGTTCTACCTTTAACACAAAACTACTCTTTAAAAAAAACAAGATTTAACCTTCTGTAAATTGAGATAAATGTGCATCCTTGACCAAGTCTATAAATGGATAAAGTGGAGAAGGATGGGAGTCGGTCTTCATGTTGTAATACACTTGCATAACCTTTTCTTCTTCCAGTTATTAACTCTCTGATCAAACATCACGTTTTCTTCTTCTTCCAGAGACTAACTATCTGATCAAACATCACGTTTTCTTCCCTCCAGAGACTAACTGTTTGATCAAACATCACGTTTTCTTCTTCCAGAGACTAACTGTTTGATCAAAGATCACGTTTTCTTCTTCCAGAGACTAAATCTCTGATCAAACATCACCTTTTTTCTGGCAACACTATTCTGAGCCTCCTCCTCTGCTTCACCTCTTTCTTCTTTGGAATGAACGCTTTTATTTTGTTGTCTCATTTAACTGCTAAGTCAGAATGTTTGTCCTAATTTTTACACCAAAATGAGGGCATCTAGCTCATCTCTGGTATATGCCTGTGAAATATAACAACAGTGGTGTGGTGTTCTAGTCGATGTAGACGTACAGTTCCACAGCTGACCGCGTGTCTCTGCCTCTCAGGAAGTGTGCGCTGAGCGGCATGTCTCGACTCTGCCGCCATCGCATCAAACTCGGCGACAAGGGAAGCTACTACTACATCTCTCCTTCGAGCCGCGCGCGGGTAACCATCACCTCGTCTCTGTAAAGATACCCTGTACTATTACTACCACTGCACCGTTTGTTATTACTGGATGTGATATGGAGACTCTTCCTCATTTCCAACCCCTTCTAGATCACAACGGTGTGTAATTTCTTCACCTATATTCGCTACATCCAGCAGGGCCTTGTGAGACATAATGGTAAGTTGGAATAAGTGTTTTTTTTTTTTTTATTATTATTATTATTATTATTCTTTCTTTTTAACACTTTTTACACAAAACTATACTGAAATCCTATTTGGCAAGTACAAATTCACGATATTCACAGTACATATAGTACTGAGCACTGCCACTGACACACACATGGTACAAGGATAGAAGGACTTCACAGGACTGGACAATGCGATTATGTACAAGGTGGATTTTTTTGGATCCACTTTTTCTCCTCCTATTTTTCTTGTATTTTCCTCCCATCCCAATTTAGTCCAATTCCCCCCTCCCCTTCCTGCTCGTTGCGCGCATTTGCCCCCTACTTGCCGGTCTAGGGAGCCCTGAAGTCTATCACATGCTTCCTCTGATACATAGGAGACAGCCAGCAGCCTCTTTTCAGCGAGGACTCTCATTGGGTGAGTGTAACACGTGGGAGGGCACACTACCTCACCCAGATCCCTTCCTCGCTGTGCAGACGCCCTGACCGACCTGTAGGAGTCGCTGTTTACAATGACCAGATTACCACCGGCTTCCCTCCCGCTGACACTGCCAACAGACCTATCTCAAACCCTGCCCCTTTTCTTGATCCTCCAATCACAGCTGTCGCTTACCTCGGACAAACTTTGTTTGTACGAGGATGTCCGAGGTAAGCGACAGCTGTGATTGGAGGATCAAGAAAAGTGGGCAGGGTTTGAGATAGGTCCAATTGTGTCAGTATGACGACCGGCCAAACCGGAGGCACCGCTGACAGCTGGATTCGATACCAGTGTCTCTGCGGTGGTAGACAGACGCTTAGTCCGCTGCGCTACCCGGCCGCCTACAAGGTGGATTTTTAACACTATGCCGTCCGAGAACGAGTATATACGTGTTTCGAAAAAGAGCGTTGTGGACCAGAGCCACAAGTATATACGTGACGAGTTGTTATTGTTTTATTCCATATTTATAACGCTTATTAGGTACCCGATCCACTACCAGCATCTTTTCAGATATTTGATTTTCGAAACATGCAGTACCGGCCAAACCCACTTAGGGGCGCCATCGCTCCACTGCAGTATCATGTGAATAAAAAAGTACAGTTCTGTGGGCGAATCATAGTTCCTTGATCCCAGCCGAACATCCTCCATCTTGGATCAGCTTGGCGAGCGGTTTTTTCAGCGTGGAATAATGGGATTTATGATTAGCCAATGTGCATATCGATCTACCAGAATCCGATGACTGGTGAGGAAATGCTGCCGGCGATCACATGGCCTGACGGTAGGATAATATTACCCCAAATTACAGCTGGATTGGACATTGTTTTATAACGTAACATGATCGGTCAATGAAAATGCTATATTGAACGCACACTGTATTGCGGATCAATAATAGTAATCGGCGTTCCCCGCCGCCCCCATTTCATCCATAGATGCTCTGTAATAGTCCGGATGCTACGCAGTTTGTTTTATTTCATTCGTATATATACAGCAGAAATGGTGTTTGATATAACGGCGCCAACGTTTAGCCTATTATCTAGCTTCCTGCAGAAAAGCCTAGACGAAAAGTGTGTTATACCTTATATTCACGACGCTATAAAATGACAACCAACCGATGGATTTTTATTTTCTTTAAGCCATTATGAAGGCACGGTTTATGCACTCAAGTGACAATGAGAATGGACAGATAGCAATACTATAAATTATATATAAAGCTCTTAGAAAGTACATCGGTTTGTTTACTTTCTGCTGTCCTCTGAGGCCTAAATCGCCGGGCCGCGCCGGTCGTCATAGTGTTAAAAGAACACAAGTACATATTTACACCATGTGCATTTTTTGGGAATCTATTTTCAGAAGAATGTATATGCACCCCATGTGTGCACAGTGCCATGTTTCTCTGTTCAGGACCCATTTTCAAAAGAACATGAATCACAATCCAAGTCTAATCTACTGAGTATCTTCTCATAGTTGTTCCATTTGTTGAGTAGTGTCCTGCATTCCCTGGACATATATATATTATTATCTTAACACATTAATTGCCAATAACGAGTATACTCGTTATTGGCCTCCATGCGTTGAGTGCCAACAACGAGTAAACTCGTTGTTATGATCGTTATTTCTTTTATTCGCTATTGGCATTCATAATTCATCCAGGAAGCCTCTGGGAGCCAGCTGGACCCTGTCTGATATTGCAACGCCTTAATACCGCCGCCTGGTGGATTTCGGGCGAGTTACACTCCACTCTAAACCGGAAGTGGCGCTCGGTGCATCAGGGAAAAAGCTCTGCCAGATATATGTTGTTACGTGGATCAATATACACACCTCGAGTGCATTGGATCGTTTTCGAGACGCAAAAATCAATATGCTTTCAGCGTTTATTGCGTCATACAAACGAAAAATGGATCTAGTAGATCGACGTCAAATAATTGGAATTCTTTTTCTCCAGGCGCATCGGCCAGAGGTAAGAGGAATCTAACGTTATTTCCAGCTCGATTGTCCATTTATTTCATTGCAATCTGTCCGATCAACGTATGGTGTCTTACTAAAGAAAGCCGTTAGTGACAATCAAGGAATCATAAACGACCCCCCCCCCCCCCCTTTCCCTCACGCATGATGGAGCATAATGTATAGTGATCATATGCATTTGAAATTTTTAATATAGCGTGTACGAAACGCCAATCGATAATGTATAATACGCGTCGGGGCCTATAACGCGCCTTCTAGGAATTACTGCTATACAGTCTAAAAACATACTTATATTCTCGACGGTACTAACACGACAATGTATGAATGGAAAAATATAACGTTCCCACATCCGGAACGATAGATACCCGATGTTGAATGGGCCATAGTAATGTCGATATAGCTATAATATTTAAAAAGTTATAGCCCTGCAAAGAAGGTGAGCCACTCCATAGGGTTACAGCACTGGCAGAGAGTGGTAAAGATGGACATACTGCATGGCACCCAATGTGTTAATAATAATAATAATAATAATAATTATTATTATTATTATATAAATGAATAAAAAACGGGCACCTTCAGCCCAGGCTTGCTGTATTGTGAGAAGTGATGTTGAAACAAATTATGTTGAAAGTCTCTTCTACAGAACTATATTCTGCACTGAGCGCTAAACATAGCAGAGTGTACATGGATTCACGAGTGGACATTTGTGTAATTTACATTATTTTGTAAATGACCTCATTAACTAAACATATCACTTGACACATTCAGTTTGTTCTGTATGTACTGTTCATAACAGGTTTTAACAGCATGACATGATGCTGGTTCAGATGTAGGGTAAAGCAAGTGTCTATTAATACAGTGGCCTGGTGTAGGTTACAGGTAGTACAGTGGTCTGGTGTAGGTTACAGGTAGTGGTCTGGTGTAGGTTACAGGTAGTACAGTGATCTGGTGTAGGTTACAGGTAGTGGTCTGGTGTAGGTTACAGGTAGTACGGTGGTCTGGTGTAGGTTACAGGTAGTGGTCTGGTGTAGGTTACAGGTAGTGGTCTGGTGTAGGTTACAGGTAGTACAGTGGTCTGGTGTAGGTTACAGGTAGTGGTCTGGTGTAGGTTACAGGTAGTACAGTGGTCTGGTGTAGGTTACAGGTAGTGGTCTGGTGTAGGTTACAGGTAGTACAGTGGTCTGGTGTAGGTTACAGGTAGTGGTCTGGTGTAGGTTACAGGTAGTACAGTGGTCTGGTGTAGGTTACAGGTAGTGGTCTGGTGTAGGTTACAGGTAGTGGTCTGGTGTAGGTTACAGGTAGTATGGTGGTCTGGTGTAGGTTACAGGTAGTGGTCTGGTGTAGGTTACAGGTAGTGGTCTGGTGTAGGTTACAGGTAGTAGAGTGGTCTGGTGTAGGTTACAGGTAGTAGTACAGTGGTCTGGTGTAGGTTACAGGTAGTACAGTGGTCTGGTGTAGGTTACAGGTAGTACAGTGGTCTGGTGTAGGTTACAGGTAGTGGTCTGGTGTAGGTTACAGGTAGTAGTACAGTGGTCTGGTGTAGGTTACAGGTAGTACAGTGGTCTGGTGTAGGTTACAGGTAGTACAGTGGTCTGGTGTAGGTTACAGGTAGTGGTCTGGTGTAGGTTACAGGTAGTAGTACAGTGGTCTGGTGTAGGTTACAGGTAGTAGTACAGTGGTCTGGTGTAGGTTACAGGTAGTAGTACAGTGGTCTGGTGTAGGTTACAGGTAGTACAGTGGTCTGGTGTAGGTTACAGGTAGTGGTCTGGTGTAGGTTACAGGTAGTACAGTGGTCTGGTGTAGGTTACAGGTAGTAAGTAGTACAGTGGTCTGGTGTAGGTTACAGGTAGTACAGTGGTCTGGTGTAGGTTACAGGTAGTAGTACAGTGGTCTGGTGTAGGTTACAGGTAGTAGTACAGTGGTCTGGTGTAGGTTACAGGTAGTAGTACAGTGGTCTGGTGTAGGTTACAGGTAGTAGTACAGTGGTCTGGTGTAGGTTACAGGTAGTAGTACAGTGGTCTGGTGTAGGTTACAGGTAGTACAGTGGTCTGGTGTAGGTTACAGGTAGTGGTCTGGTGTAGGTTACAGGTAGTACAGTGGTCTGGTGTAGGTTACAGGTAGTAGAGTGGTCTGGTGTAGGTTACAGGTAGTACAGTGGTCTGGTGTAGGTTACAGGTAGTAGAGTGGTCTGGTGTAGGTTACAGGTAGTACAGTGGTCTGGTGTAGGTTACAGGTAGTACAGTGGTCTGGTGTAGGTTACAGGTAGTAGAGTGGTCTGGTGTAGGTTACAGGTAGTACAGTGGTCTGGTGTAGGTTACAGGTAGTGGTCTGGTGTAGGTTACAGGTAGTACAGTGGTCTGGTGTAGGTTACAGGTAGTGGTCTGGTGTAGGTTACAGGTAGTGGTCTGGTGTAGGTTACAGGTAGTGGTCTGGTGTAGGTTACAGGTAGTACAGTGGCCTGGTGTAGGTTACAGGTAGTACAGTGGCCTGGTGTAGGTTACAGGTAGTGGTCTGGTGTAGGTTACAGGTAGTGGTCTGGTTACCATAAGGAAGTTACACTGAGTAGAACGAGTAGCAAGAGCTTAGTCCTATTTGCATACAGGCTCTCATGCTACAGGCTCTCATGCTACTGCCACTGACAACAGGGCTTTTATTCAGTGTACTGATTGAAGTATTGTGTCTTGTATCCTTGTCTCGTCCCTGTCCCGTTTACGTTTCTGTCCTATCTATGCCATATCCCTGTCTCCGTCTGTCCTCCCACCAGCGGAGCAGATGTTTTGGGAGGTGATGCGTCTCCGCAGAGAGATGACAACAGCCAAGTTAGGCTTCTACCTCACAGACCAGGACTAGAGGACACATCTTCAACACCAGAATCCTGATCACTTTGACAAGCATGGACTTCAGATGGACCTGTTGTAGGCCTGTCCTCCACTACAAAAGATCAATAAATACATCATACTGTACATATCGGTCCACTAATAGTCATAGGGTTTTGTCAACTAATAACTGAATAGTTGATTTAAGTAAATCCGTGAAATTTGCGTTTCTGACATTGTCGTCCTACTGAAAATCAATGAATGCAATCATGCAGGACCTCTTTAAATCAAGTGCTTACTGAAGACCAAAGCATATTAATAAATTATTTTGATGAGATAATATGCTTACCATTTTCCAGGTAATGGCTCATTCGGTATGAAAAAAAAGAACCTCAACTTAGACCCATGTCACCAATTAGTCGGCTAATCTACTAAGAGTGGCAGCTCTGAACTGTAGTACCTTACAGGTCTGGGATCAGTGTTTGTAGCAGAGGATTACTTGTTGGGATGTATTGCTGCATTAGTAAACAATTCCGAGGTCAACAAACGACTTAAAGGAAACAGAAAATGCTTTTCTGCCACGTCTGGCTATTTGATAAGAACGGTACATTTAAAATCTAAGAAACTGTTTATCTCGGTTAGTGTGGAAGGTTGTGTCACTTTCCCGTGGCCTTGTGGTTGTACCCGAGTGTCCTCGTTGGAACAGGTTAGAATACATTCAGTATGTGGAAGGGTGCATGACTTGTTTTTTTCTTTTTCCCTCAAATTCGGTACAAGTACTTTATTGATGTTTTTTAAGACGGATGAGAAGAAACGACAACAACAATAATAACAACAACATCAACACGTTTTTTTTTTACAAGTCTGTGACCTCCCTCCCTCATGAAGGTGTCCACCATCTCCCTGAGTTTCTGTAACTCTGCCTGGCCCTCTTGAGTCCCCTTGACGGGAGCGATTTGGGCTTTTCAGATACTGGACACGACACAAGGGCAAGCAGGAGGGAAGGAGGGAGGGAGGGAGGCAGGCAGGGGGAGGGAGGTCTCTCACCTCTTACTGATGTATTGTATACAATGTGTGATATGATTTTATCAACACGGATAGTTGGTCTCTACATGTGGTATCCACAGAGAGACAGTCTATAGACTGGGCTGGTTGCCATAACCATTTATTGCTATCGTTCATAAGTTTTGACTTGAGCTGTAGAAGCACTGCAGCAAATATATCTTTCTTTCTTTATTACTCTGCATGCCCATATCACTGATACACTATTGCACTATACATTCTAGATGCCTTGCATGAGCCATATAGACGACACACTTTACAGCTGGGAGACATCGCTACTATAATCTTGCCCTCCTCTGTAAGCGGAAGCTTTAGGTTAGCTTGGTCAGGACTGACATATATGACGTTGTGACGGATGTACAATTACAGATTTACTATGTAGTTGGGAATATGAACCAGCTTTAATACAGTTGAAGTGATTGTATTATTCATAACCATTGCAGCTGTAGTCGTTTTGCACTTCTGCAACGCACAGTATGTACATATAAGCCATAAATGATGTATGGATGCAATACAATAATGTAGCCATAATATGCAATGTGTATATAGGTCCTATTACCTCACAGTATATTGTTGTTAGCCGTTTATTTGCATGAAAGGCCTTTTGAAGGTAAGAAATGAAGAAGAAATGAATGAATATTGAATATATGTCACAAAGTGCAATAATCACTTCTTAGCCTTATATCTACGGCTCGGAGGTGCCTGATCTCGGTGTACTGGTGCATAATTCAAAACTCCAGCGTAAACACTATTAAACACAAGGCATTGTAGCCTGATCAGACCACCGCTGTCCTGTGTCTGATTGAAGGTACGGTGTAAAACCTGAGGGCGGACGTATGTGGTTTTACTTTTGATCATAAGGCCATGCGTGCATGCTCAGCCTTTGTCCTCACTGTAGCAGTCGTAGTGGTTTCAGGTGGGAGTTTTTCCAACAATGACCCAGCGCTCTAATCCATGCAGCCTGGTGGAGCCGGAAGACGCACTACTTCAGCCTCAGGCGGGTCATTGATGTGGCAGTAGATTAAGGTCATCATCACCAGGAACCGCCTGGTTAACCCTGGTACAAAAGGCTCTATTTGACTCCCACACGCCCACACTGGTTTAACAGGTTTACAAGGGGAAACTATAGCACTGGGATCCAACATACTGAGAATGGCATTGTGGTATGAAAATCTGCCAGGAGGAGCGGGCATTCCAGTAAGACCTTTGCCAAGTGCGTCAGATTGGAAGACACTTTTTATGGGCTCGCTAGATTATAATCGGACCGCAACAAATAAGGTTTGACATATTGCTCATGAATTCGCTCAGTCATATTTCACTAAGTGTCACATAACATGTAACCAGAGGACAAAACATAATGTCACTCCCAGGGCGGAGAAGAGTGCCTTTCACTCTTTACAAAGACGGTCATTAACCTACTAGAAGGCTGACGTATAGGGTTACTTTATACATGGACTTAAATTAGACACATCAACACAATCTCAAATATGAACACAGTATAGGCTACTGCAGACTATAACAATGTGGAATGAGTATAAACGTGGAAGACAAAGCCTTTTTTCCCATACGGTACAAAAATAATAGGCTAATCCACCACATTCCTTTAGAATAGTTATCTGGTTTCCTGGCAGCATCCACTGTTCACTGGCTCTTGTTTCTTTCGGAAGTATCTGCAAGAAATAGAGACACATTAAACTAAGGCTAAACTAAACATTGTGACAGTTGTCAATTGTGTTGGGGGGTGGGGGGCTACACATCGGGTGTGTCCCTTCTGTCGAGAGATTCTACTGACAGAATATGCTAGGGCCCAAGTCTAATGGTCGTAGCCGTTTCTTTTTGTTAAATTCTTACTTTTGTACTTAATAAAGACATAACCTTTGTACATTGCATTTAAAAACATATGCCACATATACAACTGGTCTCAACGCTGGTGTAGGTGACCCACAAGGCTGCCCTATTGTCATATTTTGCTGTCACTCTTACACCTTTACATAGATTTAACCCCAGCTTTTCCAATTGGAGCCCATGCTAACCTGAAGTCCAGAGGCAGTCTGTATATTAGGCCTGTATACAATAGCAAGATCTAGCTTCATTTCTGCCCATCAATGAGAGGCTGCATGCTGAGGTGGCATCAGCAGCCTACCTTCTATAACAGATCATGATGATAACCAGCATCAGCAGCCTACCTTCTATAACAGATCATGATGATAACCAGCATCAGCAGCCTACCTTCTATAACAGATCATGATGATAACCAGCATCAGCAGCCTACCTTCTATAACAGATCATGATGATAACCAGCATCAGCAGCCTACCTTCTATAACAGATCATGATGATAACCAGCATCAGCAGCCTACCTTCTATAACAGATCATGATGATAACCAGCATCAGCAGCCTACCTTCTATAACAGATCATGATGATAACCAGCATCAGCAGCCTACCTTCTATAACAGATCATGATGATAACCAGCATGGCCGTTCCTCCGATCACAACCAGAACTGAAGTGACGACTGACACAACAGACGAGGAAGAGGGGTCTATGACTGGAAAAAAAGAAAAACAGACGGAGAGCCAATCAGAATCATAGCTTTCTTGTCACCATGTCAACTGACTGCAATACATTGTGTAATGTGTAATAAATAGATTGCATTGTTGTGGTGGAATAATTGTTTGAGTGAAACAAGATGAGTATAATGTGTGAGGACAAGTAGAGGGAGAAGAGAGGCCTACCTGTACAGATGAAGGAGCCTGCTGTGTTGAGACACGCCATACTCTGTGGGCAAGGGGACATCTGCTCTGCACATTCATTGATATCTGCAAAAGCCAGTCAGAAACCTTGACTAATAGGAATAACTTCAGCATATGGTTCCCAGAGATGGAATCTCCAGAACCACATGTACGTGAGCTTAGGATCAAAGGTTCAGTCTCTCCCGCATCTCCTCTACTCTCCTCTCTCCCTCTTAGCCATCCTACTGTCTCAATGGGGGACCCTGATGTAAACAAGACAAAAGTCTTTCTCTGGTCTGCATCCCCTTAACAATTGTGTGTATTGAGCTGTACTGTACTGTACCCATTCTGCAATCTGTTCATTAAAATGTTCAATCAATCAATAAAGACAAAACACCAAGCGGAGTTGACTGTGTGGTGGAACCGGACTTATCAATTATGGTCGTAGATGGAACGTCATGATCAATACAGGTTTAATAGTGAAACACATAGTAACAAAGTACATGTAGGTTAAATGAGCTTGGCTGAGAGGAGTGTTTCCACTAGGAAACCACAGAGGGAGAGAAGGGGACACTGGCTTTAACAGCAGAGAGGAGTGGGGGTTTAGCCTCTCGGCTCTCACCAAGGTGTGATATTTAAGCTATTGGGACGGACAAACAAAAGGGTTCCTCCACATTCTCACACTTCTTTCCTTTTAACCTATACTAAAATGATGTATTATATGGACAAATCAAACATTTTTGGTTCTGGAATATACAAGAGGAAAGAAATAAAATGTAAAATTGTGAGGTAAACGTTTCCCCTCTGTCTGTCTCACTTCTCTCCCTTTCGAGCGGCCTGCTCTCCTTTATTGAGGAAGCACATCGTATATTATTTGCTTCTACTCTGTGTTCAAACGTTGCGTGTGAAGGCTGACTGAGTAGTACCCTGGCAGGTAGGGGGTCCAGGCCTCCACTGCTGGCTGCTGAGGTCACAGCTGACGGAGGAGGATCCCAGGAGCTTGAAGCCAGAGCCACACTGGTAGAGAATCACGGAGTCACACATCAGAGAGAAGCCAGACTGGATCCTGGGTACTGGACCACAGCTGGGATCTGGGGGTCAGAGGTCAGCCCATGCAGGCAAAGAGTTTTGAATGTAAAACCTATGAACAGACCCAACAGGGTTCAGATATGTACGCTTAGGTTCTGGAAGTATTTTCTTTTTTTAATTAAGATAATTAAGACCGGCTACAATAATTCTATTGTACAACGTAGAAATATGATTGTGGACTAATTTGAATTATGATCAGAGCTTACAAACTTGACCACACTGTGTCTTGGTCACCTCCTCCTGGCTCACCTGTGTTACTTCACCTCCTCCTGCCTCACCTGTGTTCCTTCACCTCCTCCTGCCTCACCTGTGTTCCTTCACCTCCTCCTGGCTCACCTGTGTTCCTTCACCTCCTCCTGGCTCACCTGTGTTCCTTCACCTCCTCCTGGCTCACCTGTGTTCCTTCACCTCCTCCTGGCTCACCTGTGTTCCTTCACCTCCTCCTGGCTCACCTGTGTCTGGCTCCTTCCAGGGCCCGAGGTCCAGATGGGGGATGAGCGGGTGGGAACAGGCCAGCATGTCCTCCGGGCTCTCGGTGCGGGAGAAGGGGTCAGCCGGGACATGTGTGATGTGGCTGTTGTCGCATATGATGCGGGACAGAGAGACGGCGTGGAGGTGTCTCTTCTGGGTGCTGGTAAACACCCCTTTTCTCTCCCACCAGAACCTGAGAGACAAAGACAAGAGTCTTGCTTAAAGGGGCACTTCACCGAAAAACAATGCTGACTTATTTTGCACATAATCTCACACATATCCAAAAACAGTATTGCACACGTTCATTTAGTTTGACAGTTATTGAGAGTAAATGAGTTTGAATATGGCCACCAGTGATGTCATTGGGGAAATTGAATCCTTGTGTTATTTACAGCTTCATGAAATGATGTAGATGAAAAAATAGCAATACCTCGTCTTATAGGGACTGCTACCTTATCATTTCATTGAGCTGTAATTAACATAACACAAGGATTCAATGTCCCTGATGACATCACTGGTGGCCATATTCAAACTCATTTACTCTCAATAACTGTCATTCAATTGTAATTAAATGAATGTGCCAAATAAATCAGCATTATTTTTTGGTGAATTACCCCTTTAAGATGATCTATTCTTGTATATATCGTTAATTGTATAAATGTATAGCAGTTTAATACAGTGTGCAGATCTTATTTTTAACCCATCCGTGTGTTTAGTTAGCCTAGCTTAGCACAATGAATGGAAGCGGTCCTGTCCTAACGTGCAGCCAGATAGCTTTCTACTGAACGCACAAGGAGGAAACTGGTATCTATCTTCTTGTCGCTCTCTGGAGAAGACGATAAGCTAATTTCCCCAAATGTTGGTGTGTTCCTTTAAGAACAACACCTCCTGTGTTTTGCCGACATGTTCTTTTAGAGAGTGTTTGTTACAGTGTTGTTTACAGTAGACACATGCAGCCGTACTGTATCAACTCACCGGTCGCCGTCTCTCAGGGCCTGGAACTGTCTGGCCAGCAGGCAGGACAGAAGTGGTCCGACTCGACCTCCCAGCAGGGCAGGCTCAGATATGGCCCCCACCCAGACGTCGATGTTGTGGGACGTCCCGTAGAGGACCCAGAACTTGTGAGCCAGAGTGGGGTTTCCCAGGATGCCGGCCAGGTCGGACACAGTGTTTGGTACGGAGAGGCCGCAGAGCCTCCGCCAGGAACTGTACCCTGTAGGATGACAGTTACATTTAGTAATTTAGGTGACGCTTTTATCCAAAGTCACATACAAGTTGTGTACAACATGTCAGTAGGAAGGGTACAACTCTGGCAGCTAAGGGTCAGTGATATTGTTTGTCCAAAAACAGTGTCGAACTTGAGTGCATAGTAGTATAGACATATTAACATAGTAGGTAGTAATGTAGGCACAGTAGATTACTTAGTAGCAAAGTACATAATTAGTGTACGAAGGTTAGTATTTTTATATTATTATTATTTTTTAATTTCAGATATTTGATTTGATTTGAAAAAAAATCAATTGATCGAAGAAGTGTGTTTTTAGTTGACAGTGGAAAATTGGGCGGGTTTCAGCTGTCCTGACTGGTGGGAAGTTCATTCCACCATTATGGAGCGAAGACCGAGATGGAAGGCAGGGTTTTAAAGGAATAGAAAGAGAAAGAAAGAGAGAGAGAGAAAGAGAGAGGGAGAGAGGAGAGGATGGGTAGGGTTAACAAGACAATTATAGACAAAGACAACAAGGGAATAACAACATAAAAGTGTCTTATACATAAACATACAGAAACATAACATACAGAAACTCAACTCAATTGCTTATACTCCATGTTCTGTTACCCATACTGTACGAACGATCTACAACTGCCATACTCTGTAATCATAACTACCTACCTCAAACTATAGTCCCATATAGAGTAACTTCTAACTACAGTCATTTATATTTACTGTATATATATTTATCCACATCTGTCTGAATATACCTGCATATAATCCTTTTTATATACATATTTATACACCTGCATATAACCCATATAACTCTGTATGATATCATGTACAATGATGCTGTATATGCCAGATATAGATTCATATTTACTGTATACATAATTTATGTATCCTGTCTGTATATACCTGCATACAGGGCTTGACATAAACTTTTTGGCTAACTAGCCACTGTGGCTAGTGGTTTTCCAAAGTCACTAGCCACTCAGTATTTTCATCAGCCAAAAATCCCCACACTCGCGGCCTTACCCAAAAAGTGTCAGTAGTGTGGTGTGTGATAAAATAACATCTAATCCAATAACATCTGTCCCCACCCGAACACCCCACCCACCCAGACAGTACATTCTCTGTTCCTGTGTAGCTATTTGTGTAATGACAGTATAACAAGTATTGTACTTAGTCATTGTTGCAATGTACTTACTGCATTGAATTGACTCAATACCTAGGAATAAGGTCAGGGTTAGGATTAGGAATATAGTTAGGGTTATTGTTAATGTTAAGGAAGTGTAATGCGGTAAGTACACTGTGTAACAATGAGTATGTAATTACAAAAACTAAGTACAAACTTAATTAATTCAATTGTAGAGCACTGTGATATATTGTTACCAATATTTGCTTTGATGTCTAGTCCTCTATTCAGTGTGTGTGTGTGTGTGTGTGTGTGTGTGAGAGAGAGAGAGAGAGAGAGAGAGAGAGAGAGAGAGAGAGAGAGAGAGAGAGAGAGAGAGAGAGAGAGAGAGAGAGAGAGAGAGAGGGGGGGAGGGGCATATGGGGCAGCTGTCCATGGTGCTGAAAGCTAAGAGCAGAGACCACGTAGTGATAATGTGCAGCATATATTTGCGAGTTGACTGAGAGGGTGGCCACCAGGACTGTGTTAGTCTCGAGCCCTTATGCTTCTTAATGTTAAATGAATGTGACTAGCTAGCTAACAAACACCGTAATATTAGTTTAATAATACAAGTTACATAATACATGTTAGTTTGTTTAATACTTACTCGCACATCCACAAATAGTCGGTCTCTGTCTCATTCTCTTTTCTGTTTGTTGATGGTTTGGTTCACCTGGTCTTTTCACAATATTCCGCCACATTGTAACATTAGCTAACTGTCTGTAAAGTAAACAATGGATGAGTCGGTCGCACTAACCAGTTGAGCTATTATTCGTTCAGCTGTCACACATGGAGGCAACAGTAGACTACAATGTTTTTTTTTCATCGAAAAAAAGTCACCCGCCACCTTGGCGGGTAGAATGACGGAGTTACCCGCCAATGCCGAATTCTACCCGCATTTGGCGGGTGGCGGTTGTTAATGTCAAACCCTGCCTGCATATAATCCTTTTTACATAGATACTATATCTATATAACATATCCATTACCTACTCTTACTAGTTATACAGCTGGCCAGTATGACTTACTACCATACTGTCTTTATACCTGTATCACTGTACATAATACTATAACACTGTACATACATCTGATTAGCACTATTACTCAGTCAGTACTCATTTATATATTTTATAGCCAGTTTAATCACCTGTACATAATACATTGTATACTACTGTACTTTACCGTCGACTAAAGACTCACTTCTTCAACCATTATCTGAAATGATAATAAAAAATAAAAATAAATCTAACCCTGACTAACCTTACTGCACTTGTCCTAATAAACTAACACTGTAACACGCAACACTTTAATAAACATTGTTACTCAGCTGATAGAGTTGTACCTTCTTGCTGTCTTGACGTACAGAACTTGTAAGTCGCTTTGGATAAAAGCTAAATGACTAAATGTAAATGTAAAAATGTAAATGTACTGTCACATTTGCACTGTGGTTAGATGCCAAACGTATTTCTGCTGTAATGTACTTGTGCTGTATAATGACAATGAATTTGAATCTAATCTAATCTAATAAAGACTACAATGTCTTCATGATGCCAACACTGCCTTCTTTATGCATGTCTGAAGAGGAGCCTGGAGGTTACCAGGCAGGCCATGGTCCCGGCCCCTCTGGAGGTTGAGGGCCCCCAGGTCCAGAGGCATCCCTCCCTGGGCCTGGAACAGCCTCTCGGTCAACTCCTCCACCATCATCTGACCGGGGATCTGGAGCTTAGCTGGAGACAGCAGCAGACCTCGCAGCACAGGGTCTATACCACCTGAGAGAGAGAGAGAGAAGGGAGAGGAGAAGAGAAGAGAAAGTGAACTGTGGCTCAATAGAGAGAGCATTTGGTTTCCCTGTGTAACAGGATTAGGGGTTCGTTCCCTGTTTATCTCAATGGGAGGTAGAACACTAACACTGAACAAGGTTAGAGGTTTACCTCCCTATGGGGCCACCCATGCTAAAAGTCTATGTACTCATTTAGGGCGCTTTTGATAAGAGTCCAATGTTATGTAAAGTGACCTACCTTCCTGTATGACCCTCCAGGAGGCGAACAGGGAGTGATGCAGAGGCAGTGGAGGATGCTGGGGGTTGACGGTGTACTCAGGACCCAGCCTGGCCACTACCGGCTGCACGGTGACGTGGGCAAAGCGGAACGCGGCGGCTGCGAAGACGTTGGCGATGCTGGGGTCCACTTCAGGCTTGTAGCCGTCGTACAGAGGCATCAGACGGGAGTTGGCCGTTTCTCCAAGGATCCGGGGCAGGTAATGTTCCCATGTTAAGATCTGTAATGGTCAAAGTTAAAGGTGCCTTTGGTGATGTGTATGTAAACAAATGGGGGGCCCCACTACCAAATATTTTTTCATTCTATGTGTGATTGACTGAGATTTGTGACGTCTTGATGCATATTTGTGGTGGACCCACATTACATTATTACCCACAGCCATAACATTATTGGGATTTTAAAACAATAAAGCCATAACAATAAATGTGAAAATACTTAAGATGTTCATTTTATCTCAATTACAAGCAATCTAGATAGAATATATGGTCGTTTCTTGTGATATCTGTTCAAAACCTGAATGTAATAAATGTTTATCTTGAAAACAGCAGACAGTGAAGGTACACAGTGAACCCTTTTGTTAAACTTTTGCCATATTTACTTGTTTTTACCTACAATTTCCACACTTTCGAGTCCCGTGGACCTGAACACCATGTATGTAATATAAATGTGTAGGGAGGGCGGGGGTGTGCACTCAATGAAAATGTGTTCTTTTATATGTTCTATGAAAAATTATCCAAGGCCAATGAGTAATTTCCCTTTCTGTAAATATGGAAAACGGGTCCCACAGACCCAACATCAACCAAAGGGTTAAAATCTCAATACATATTGCTCCGTGGCTGTTAAAGGTTTATTAATGTTAATGTTTATAAACACTGGAGTGAAACAGATCAATAAAGGTTAATACATGTTAATAAAGTTAATAAAGGTTGATAAAGTTAATAAAGGTTAATAAAGGTTAATAACGGTTAATAAAGTTAATAACCATTAATACGTGTTAATAAAGTTAATAAACGTTAATAGTTAATAAAGTGAATAACATTAATAAAGGTAAATAAAGTTAATAAAGGTTAATAAAGAATAATACAGATCATGTTAATAAAGGTTAATAAAGTTGATAAAGGTTAATCAAGTTAATAAAGGTTAATCAAGTTGGTAAAGGTTAATAAAGTTAATAATGGTAATAAAGGATAATCAAGTTGATAAAGGTTAATAAAGATAATAAAGGTATATGCCTCTTTTATTTATATATTTTTTTAACTTATTATTATTATTATTATTATTATTATTATTATTATTATTATTATTATTATTATTATTATTATTATTATTATTATTATTATTATTATTATTATTATTATTATTATTATTATTATTATTATTATTATTATTATTATTATTATTATTATTATTATTATTATTATTATTATTATTATTATTATTATTATTATTATTATTATTATTATTATATTTATTAAAAAAATATATATACAATGGGGACCGGCCACGTATATATACAGGTTTCGGTGCCATGCGTTGTGGACCAGAGGTACGTATATAGCCGTGGCATTTGTTATTGCTGTTATTCCATTTTAATAACCAGCTCAAGGTCGTCGACCGGCTCTGCAGATCTACCCTAGTCTGTGGAATCGAGAACATGCAATACCGGCCAGATCCTCTTAGGGGCGCCATCGCTCCACTGCAGTATGCCCTGTGGGGGAATGAAAAACTTTTTTTTTTTCATTCAGTTTCAGTTTCATTGTAGTCGGATCCTGAACCAACACAATGCACCGTGGATTACGTTTCGAATCGCAGATTTCACCATGGAATAATGGGATTTATCATCAGTCAATGGACCTATCGATCTACCAGATGCCGATTGATAACGGGGAAATGCCCGGGGGTATCCCACGGGCTCACGGTAAGACCTTTTTCACCTAAATTACAGCCGGATCAGACCTTGCTGTGAGACGCAAGCAGTCGATCAGTGAATGTGGCTAGTTACACGGACACTGTATTGGTAATCAATAATACTAAACGACGTCCCCGTCCCCCCCTTCATGCATACATGCTCTGGGACAGCCCGGATCATATGCAGTTTGAGTTATTTTATTAGCATATATAAAACGGAAATGCCGTTGAATATAACGTTAGTAGCCATTAGCTCCATAACTAGCTTTCCAGAAAATATATAAGACAAAATCTGCGATAAAGCTTATATTCACGGCGCTATAAAATGACAACCTACCGATGATTTTTTTTTTCTTTAAGCCATTTTGAAGGGATGGTGTATGAACTCAATTGACAATGAGAATGGACAGATAGCAACACTATAAAGCATAGATATAGTTGTACAAAAACCCACACGTTTGTTTACATTCCCCGGTCCTCTAGCCACTAATTAGACTAAGCCCAGTGGTCGCGAAAGTGTTTTCAGGCACCCAGAAAAGTGGCAATTTTTTTACTTGAACTTGAGGACTGCATACCTTTTTTTTTTAAGCATATCTTTATACTTTATACTTATAGCACATGCATAAGCCTGGTCTCTTTTGAAAGATAACATTCTGAAGTTTCTTACACAATAAATCACGTTTAGTGCTAATGAAATAGAGTAATTATATCCCAAAAAATTGGTATAAGCTGGGAAACACTGTGGGTCCATACTACCCTGTCAAGGCTAACCGCAGTAACTTGAAAAAAGTCAAAATTTAGTTATGAGTGAAATTGACCTTGTCAATAAATGTTTTATCTTGTGACCAAGTTTCAGATGTTAATGTCGCTCAGTTTTGGAGATATGGGGGTTTAAAAACTGCAGTAACTACAAAATCACACTAAAAACCCAGGCAGACTGCAGTAACTTCCAAACAGTGAAAAATGGCTTTAAAGTGTTTTGACTTGCCATCCAAAATGTGTTATAGGTAGATAGATGATAGTACCCAGATTTAACATGTATTAATGAAGTAATCTTTAGGCATACAAAAATATGACATAATTATTTTAATTAACCCCAAAAAAGCAGATACTGCACTCTGCTGCACGATTTCCTTAAATAATTATACAGGTAATGTACAGGCAAAGTGCAGTAACTTCAAATACAATGTTGTTTTCCGTCCAGCTTTCATAACTTAACCTAGTCATTTTGAAAATGAAATTTAATACCTGAATATATTGGAATGATGATGATCCAAATAAAATGGCTAGGTTAAGTTATGAAAGCTGGAGGGAAAACAACATTGTATTTGAAGTTACTGCACTTTGCCTGTACATTACCTGTATAATTATTTAAGGAAATCGTGCAGCAGAGTGCAGTATCTGCTTTTTTGGGGTTAATTAAAATAACTACGTCATATTTTTGTATGCCTAAAGATTACTTCATTAATACATGTTAAATCTGGGTACTATCATCTATCTACCTATAACACATTTTGGATGGCAAGTCAAAAAACTTTAAAGCCATTTTTCTCAGTTTCACTGTTTGGAAGTTACTGTGGTCTGCCTTGACAGGGCAGCATAGCCTGAAGTGTTATGTAGTACAGGTCCACATTTCATAAAAATCCGTTCAGAAATGGGTGATAGAGCGATTTTGGTAAACTGTGTACAAAAAAGTTCTCCAGTAATCCATTTCTTCATTGACGGCAATGCATTCCGTGTGTTTTTCATTTCCTGTTTTCACTCATAACACGTGGGGTATCATTGGAAAGGTAAACTCACTGGCTACAACCCTGTCCAATAGTTTTCGCAATCGGCTAATGATTGACAGTTCCAAAGCCTCGGGAGTCAGGGGTGGTAATCATAGGCTTGCGTGTACAAAGTTGCACGCCTGACATATCGGCATGTAACTCGAGAACCGCTGAACGGATTTGGTCGGGTGAGGTGGCATTCGAACGACAACTAATTGTTTTATAGAAAATGCAGACCCGAGCCGCTAGGAACCGTCAAAGTGCTGTATCGTGCCGGTAGGAAAATCGTCCTAAAAAGGTTAATAAAGTTAATAAGGTTAATAAAGGTTAAGTAAGGGATAATGTCGCAAAATAATTGACCGACACAGAGTTTAAAATACCGAGGCGCAGCGCCGAGGTGTTTTAAACGTCAGTGAAGGTCAATTATTTTGCGACAATGATCGAGTATAGCTATACATTATCCCGCTTATTACATGGCTAACTTACTAACAATATACCTAATTCATTTTACATCGACAAGACGAGATCAAATGCAGACGCAGTTCTGTTCTGGCTCCGCTGTCATCGTCACACACACTCCGCTGTCAGTGCAGCCAGCAGGTGTGTCTGATTGGCTGCACTGATGCAGTGTGTCAGTGGCCTTGATTGCGCACAGCTGCGCACAGCGGTCATTATTGTTCGGCAGAGGTCCGTTATCGAGTAATATCGGACCTCTGACGAGTGCTATTGACCAATCACAAGCAAGCATTTCGTCGAATGTGAAAACGCCATGTAATAATAAAGGTTAATAAAGGTTAATAAAGGTTCATAAAGTTAATAAAGGTTAATAAAGTTAATAAACGTTAATAAAGGGTCATAAAGATTAATAAAGGTTAATAAAGTTCATAAAGGTTAATACAATTATTGTTAATAAAGGTTAATAAAGTTCCAAATAGGGTGTTTTCCTTCTACAGATCAAACTCTTCAATAATTTGTGTGAAGAAACCCCACAACATTGATATGGTCTAAAAGGGAAAAAAAGTTTAGTTTTTTATTGTAGCTGTAAGCCCAATGGGTTGTATATAGTGACAACAAGGGGGGAGGTAGCAGTGGCCGCTGCAGCACCTGGTGCACGGCTCCCATGATCTTGCGGGCCTCCTGGTACAGAGTGTCGGGGCTCCAGTGAGGGTTGACCAGGTGGAGCTCCTTCACCAGGCGGTTGTGTTCCCTGAGGAACACCGTGTGCAGCGCGATCATCCCCAGGTGCTCATTGCCTCTGGAATCACCTGAAAGAACACTGAGCGTGAACAACATCTTCATTGATGGCTGCACACGTAGAGATTAGAATGACTCATGGTTGTTTTACCAGCTTGGAAACAGGACGAGCTGTTCCCGTGGCGTGCGGGTGTGTGCGGTGCCTCCGGGGCGGTGTTCTCGCGGTGCACGGGCGTGTCCGGAGCCTCCGAGGCGCTGGCATTGTTTTGTCTGCGAGGGCCGCAGGGGTCCAGGTGAGCCTGCAGGCTCGGCAGGAAGGGCATGTAGGCGAGGCCCCGGTCCGAGTGCTGGGAGTTGTGGGCCATTGAGCCGAGAGGACAGGAGCGGTTCCGTAGGGCGGAGGCCAGGCTGGCCGAGCTGCCGTACACCATGCTAGCGTCCACGAAGGAGGTGATGGCGTTGAGCTGCTCCCGGTGGAGGAGGGGCTGTGCCCTACCCATACAGCTCGGGGCAGAGCGGAAGAAAGGCATGCAGCTCTGGATGCCAGCGCGAGGGTCTGACACGGGGATCTGAGAGGAGAAAATTAAGTAAACCATATGGTTAAAATAATGACAATGTAAATGAAAAGACGACCATAAAGATAATAAATAAAGGACCAGAATAAAATTAGACCCATACCACCATGTGTCTGAACACAAGTTTTCCTAATTTCATAAAAAGGCATTATGTCAAATGTTTTAAATACAAATTGGTACATTTTGAAGAATAATAAAGACATCTAGGGAGGGTGACCATTTTAACTCAACTAATACGGCCAACTAACAATAAAGGCAAGGTGGCCCACTCATTCAGCTCTTCTTTACATCGATCCAATAAGGTGTAATATTTCTTGAGAACAGAGACCTAAGGTTTAGTTATGAAAATACCAAGGTACAGTAGTTAAATCATGTGTTTGACCATTTAAAGGGAAAGAGTGTCTGAGGTAACCTTTTTTGAAGATTTCACTTAGAACTTGAATATCTACTGAATTGTTCTAATATTGATGTGACATTGTAGCAGAGAGGAGATTGGGTAAGAGATACAGTATATAACAGAAGGTCATCTGCATAAAGCGAGACTTTGTGATGTAGATGGTCATGTGTGATGCCTTGGAAATTGCTATTCACTACGTAGCCATATAGTTAATGGTAAATAAAAAGAGGAATGCAGGAATTGACCAGATCTCAAGCCCCACCCTCTTTCCCTTGATCCTCCCATTACAATGGTTGCTTTCCTCTGACACACTTGAGGGAAGCAACAGTTGCGATCGGAGGATCACAGAAAAGAGGACAGCGCTTGAGATAGGTCAATAGCAGGGCGTGCACCTGTATGGGGAAGCAGGGACGCTGCAGGTGCGGGTGCAGTCCGCTCCGGTCAGGAATGCAGCGGTGCTGGGGCTCTGGGGCGTCAGGGCCAGGTCGTGGTCTATCCACTGGCCCCACTCCACCAGCAGGTGGGACAGAGTGGAGTCCAGAGAGATGTTGTCATTGTGAGTGTAAAGTACTTCCTGGGACACCAGCCGCACCTGAGGGGACGAGCGAGGCTCTGGTTATATATTCATAGTGGCCAATCGCGTCTCGCTCTGCCATTATGAGATGTCATCTCATGCACCTATTGTGCATGTGAAAAAGTTGCACATGCACGTCACTTGCACGTGACCACGCCTACTACCGTGTGTGCCTACAAGACACAGGAAGTGGTTACGTCCACGCCCTTCTTCGTATTTTTCCAGCGTGAGATTGTTCATATGCATTTCAACCAGTGGAAATTATTATGAAGCGAAAGGAGAAATTAAACAAGGTTGGACGTTCGCCGGTGGTTCGCCAGCCCCCGGACCCTCTTCGGCGCGTCCAGACGGAACGTCTGCCCTTTTCGGTCTGTCCTCGATTCTGGCAGTGAACCGAGGGACTTCGCGCAGCGTTTGGCGGTCGAGCTACGCCGCGCACAGGTAGGGGGGCCGACACGGCAAGTTTTAGTACTAGCGTTTTCACTACTGCTTGTTGTCCCATGTGACGACCGGGCGGTGTGATGGCACGGGGGCTGTGTATTTGGATGAATGTGACATGTTGTCAAATGTTTTCCATTTATCATGGCGCGCGCAGCTACTACTAATTCTGTTGCTTTTCGGGACGCTGCTCCCACGTGTTGTCCCGCCGGTATCTGAGGCTTGTCTACCCTATGCATTTATGAATCTATTCATTGAAAATGGGGGACCCTGATGTAGACAAGACAAATGTTTTTCTCTGGTCTGCAGTTGTGTGTATTGGGCCGTGGTAAGTGTGCCCATTCTGCAATCTGTTAATAAAGTTTTCATTCATTCATTCATTCATCCCTTACACGGGTGGACGGTCTGATGACGGGGCTCAGGACAGGTGTGCCGCACTGGAGGTTATTGCATGACTACTAGTGAGGCAGTGCTTCACTAGTAAATAGAATTGGCCAGCAGCCGCCACTGGTGTGCTGTGCTTAGAAAAGCGGGTGGCATCGGTCCTTTGTCCTGACATGGTAGAGCGGTATCCCGCCCGGTAGCCGACGCCAAGGGGCGAGTCGGCCCGGCAGGTGGCTGAGTGGGCTGTTGAAGCTTATACCGCCTCAGTACAGAATTTAGCAGCAACTCAATTGGCTGTTTTTCTGTCGAAAATGGTGTCGGGTGATGGGGTCTTAGGACTAGCCGACGTCAAAACCATTGCGCAAGGTTTTGAGGTTATTCAGCTTTTGACCCAGCCGCAGGCAATAACCACAGGGAGGGCTAGGATGCTGTCGACTCTTGTTCACAGACATCTTTGGTTGGAGCAATCTCCCCGGTCAAATACCGCGCGGGCGGTATTTGACCGGGGCCCCACACCGCGCAGCCAGAGGTGAGAGCACGGTCTCGCCAGCGGCTGCGGCGAGACCCCCGACCGGCGGCCATGTGTCCCCCGCCTGGGATAACCTGGACACAAAGAGAACAGGTTATCACGGTGCCGACAGCCTCGGCGGCCGAGGGATCGACTGTATTAGATGGGCACGCCCTAAAAAAACGTTGCCATCTAGCTATGTCTAGCACGCTCACCATTCACTCCCCCCCGCTACACTACAGGATTCAGGGCTCTGTTGTGTCCCCTCTGGCTGCGGGCCACGTTCTTCCAGTGAAGCGCAAGCGGCCCCACATATCACTTCTCATGGAGACAGGGGCTGACACCCAGCTGCTAGCTAGGCCTGGGTCTGTCTATGAGAATGCTGTACTGTCAGGAGGCTCCCGCACCACACGTCCTGCGTCTGTGTTTGGTGAGCCTGGTGTTGTATCTGACGACGGAGCAGGGTTCCCTGTATCAACATTTTTTTGTCAGAGGGGGAACTCTAGGCCCAGGAGGTCGCAGCGTGGGTTCCCCCAGCCCCGCCCTCGCCAGGCCGGGTATTACATTAGTGCCTCCCCCATCCGGACTTCCGATCCCGCAGTGGTCAGTCAGGCACACGTAATTTAGGTGGTAGTAATATCACTACAGGGACGGTGTGTAGGGACTCACCCTATCGGGCAGCGTGGGGACCACACACCATGCATGTCCAGCCGCAGAGCAGGCTGTCCCCAGCAAGCTAAGCCGGGAAGATGCTCAGCGGGGGAACAACCTCATTCACCGTGGGTGATGAGCGCTCCCCCCGTATCAGACCGCCCCTTTTTGTCAGGGTCCCCCTTGGGTGCGATTGCCTCGTTGGTAGAGTCAGGGTGCGATATCCCGACTCTGCGAGACACCTTGCTCGCGCGGTTGGCGAAACCAGGGTTTGCAATGCACAGCGGGAGGGACCGGGCCACCTGTCTTAACGATTCTTAACGAACCGGCGCCAGTTGGCGGCGGGGGCGCTTTGGGATTTTTACTACGTATGGCTACAGTAGTGCCATATGTCGGTGTGGATGGAGAGAACGCTGGGGGCGGGGCTTGTGTTACAGTTTGCACACCCCCACCCTCCGTTTTTGGGTTTGGTACAGACTCTATTGTCAGAGTCCGCGGCAGTGACAGCCCTGGCCGAAGAGATTCATTCTCTGCTGGCGAAGCAGGCCATCGTCGTGGTCCCATGGGAGGATGCAATGAGTGGCGTTTACTCCCGATATTCTCTGGTGCCCGAGAAGTCAAGGGGGTGTCAGACCCATACTGGACCTGTCCCATGGAAGGTTCAGAATGTTGACCGTCAAACACCTGTTAAGCGCAGGCCTGGAAAGGCTGTTGGGGGGCCCCGTTTGTCTTTAAGACCGCGTTCCTTTTGGCCATCACCTCCGCTAAACGCGTGGGTGAGCTGTGTGCTCTCTTGGTGCGGTCAGAGTGCCTGTCTATTCGAGCTGATAGCAGTACGACTCTGAGGCCTAATCCGGCCTTCGTGCCAAAGAATATCCGGAGCTCTTATCGCTCCAGGGATGTTGTGCTTCAGGCGTTTCACCCTCCTCCTCACACTACCGTGAGTTGGAGGCGAGCCTTCACCTGTTGTGTCCTGTCCGTGCGCTGAAGGTTTACCTTAGTCGCACGCAGGATCTCAGGGCTACCGATCAACTGTTGTTTGTTACGGTGGCTCTCACGCGGGTAAGGCGCTGTCCAAGCAATGCCTGTCACATTGGTTGTGCGAGGGCATTGCCCTCTGCTACACTTTGGCTGGACAGGTTCCCCCCGCAGGCGTCAGGGCACACTCCACTGCGCTGCGGCCTCCTGGTCCTCCCCGGGCCCTTTTGTTAGGTTTTAATGTACAGTACATGTTATGTGGCTTCACCTTCTGATCCACCACTAACCAGACATAAGGCTCTTACTGGGGGCAGGCTGAAGTACCTTAGTAACCCAGACATAGGGCTCTTACTGGGGGCAGGCTGAAGTACCTTAGTAACCCAGATATAGGGCTCTTACTGGGGGCAGACTGAAGTACCTTAGTAACCCAGACATAGGGCTCTTACTGGGGGCAGGCTGAAGTACCGTAGTAACCCAGACATGGGGCTCTTACTGGGGGCAGGCTGAAGTACCTTAGTAACCCAGACATGGGGCTCTTACTGGGGGCAGGCTGAAGTACCTTAGTAACCCAGACATGGGGCTCTTACTGGGGGCAGGCTGAAGTACCTTAGTAACCCAGACATAGGGCTCTTACTGGGGGCAGGCTGAAGTACCTTAGTAACCCAGACATAGGGCTCTTACTGGGGGCAGGCTGAAGTACCTTAGTAACCCAGACATGGGGCTCTTACTGGGGGCAGGCTGAAGTACCTTAGTAACCCAGACATGGGGCTCTTACTGGGGGCAGACTGAAGTACCTTAGTAACCCAGACATGGGGCTCTTACTGGGGGCAGACTAAAGTACCTTAGTAACCCAGACATAGGGCTCTTACTGGGGGAAGGCTGAAGTACCTTAGTAACCCAGACATGGGGCTCTTACTGGGGGCAGGCTGAAGTACCTTAGTAACCCAGACATGGGGCTCTTACTGGGGGCAGGCTGAAGTACCTTAGTAACCCAGACATGGGGCTCTTACTGGGGGCAGGCTGAAGTACCTTAGTAACCCAGACATGGGGCTCTTACTGGGGGCAGGCTGAAGTACCGTAGTAACCCAGACATAGGGCTCTTACTGGGGGCAGGCTGAAGTTGTTGTAGGCGTGCTCTGGGTCCCAGCCCCGGGGCATTCCTCTGGAATCTTCATACTCTGGAGGCAGCCAGCGGGAATATGGGGTGTTGGCAGCCCCCCACTTAGGATGCTGTCTGAATGTGGCAATGGGACACATACACAGTTAAGCCTGCTCAAATGAGAGGTGATTCAGTCATGAAGACATTCTCAATCTGGGGATGGAAATCATTCTTTGGTGTCAAAGGTCACCATTCTGTCCATGCTTGAAACAAAAAGGTTGACATCCACTGCTCTGTGACTGATGACCTCACCTGCTGTTGCATTCCCCAGTGAAGGAACGGTATCTCTCAGACAAACAGTCAGAGTGACAGCGAGGCCTCTGCAGCTCAGAGGAGCAGCCGGTTACCTGCAGCACAGTCTCCACGTCTCTTTCACTCAGCAGCTCTTGGGGACAAGCAGGTAATAACATGTAACTCTTTATACAAGTGGACGACTGAAGACTCAGTATCCGTAGGGTTGGGTTGGGTCATGGTGTGGGTGTAGTTACCAGTAGTTACCAGTAGGGCTGGGTTGGGTCATGGTGTGGGTGTAGTTACCAGTAGTTACCAGTAGGGTTGGGTTGGGTCATGGTGTGAGTGTAGTTACCAGTAGGGTTGGGTTGGGTCATGGTGTGGGTGTAGTTACCAGTAGTTACCAGTAGGGCTGGGTTGGGTCATGGTGTGAGTGTAGTTACCAGTAGGGTTGGGTTGGGTCATGGTGTGGGTGTAGTTACCAGTAGTTACCAGTAGGGCTGGGTTGGGTCATGGTGTGGGTGTAGTTACCAGTAGTTACCAGTAGGGCTGGGTTGGGTCATGGTATGGGTGTAGTTACCAGTAGTTACCAGTAGGGCTGGGTTGGGTCATGGTGTGGGTGTAGTTACCAGTAGTTACCAGTAGGGCTGGGTTGGGTCATGGTGTGGATGTAGTTACCAGTAGTTACCAGTAGGGCTGGGTAGGGTCATGGTGTGGGTGTAGTTACCAGTAGTTACCAGTAGGGCTGGGTTGGGTCATGGTATGGGTGTAGTTACCAGTAGTTACCAGTAGGGCTGGGTTGGGTCATGGTGTGGGTGTAGTTACCAGTAGGGCTGGGTTGGGTCATGGTGTGGGTGTAGTTACCAGTAGTTACCAGTAGGGCTGGGTTGGGTCATGGTGTGGGTGTAGTTACCAGTAGGGCTGGGTTGGGTCATGGTGTGGGTGTAGTTACCAGTAGTTACCAGTAGGGCTGGGTTGGGTCATGGTGTGGGTGTAGTTACCAGTAGTTACCAGTAGGGCTGGGTTCGGTCATGGTGTGGGTGTAGTTACCAGTAGTTACCAGTAGGGCTGGGTTGGGTAATGGTGTGGGTGTAGTTACCAGTAGGGCTGGGTTGGGTCATGGTGTGGGTGTAGTTACCAGTAGGGCTGGGTTGGGTCATGGTGTGGGTGTAGTTACCAGTAGAGCTGGGTTGGGTCATGGTGTGGGTGTACACCATCTCTCTGATCAGCTCCACTGTATTGTCCAGCAGCTCTGCGGCCAGGATGTGAACCCTGGTTCCGGGTCCAGTCTGTTTAAACTGAGCCAACAGGTCGCTGGGTTTCAGACCCCCTTCAGACAGAGACTTCTTCACCCTGGAAAGAGTTGGTCACAGAACCAGTTTTTAGGACGAGTTCATTCACATCCGCACAAGTTTCTTTGTTCTTTTTCATTGTTATCACTTTCCGTGTGTGACGTAGCGCTGTTCTAGTCCTAGTGTTTGCTGGTTAGTGAGGGTTCTCCTGGCGCTAACCGCATTCTCCCACCTACAGTTTCCCTTGTATGTATGCCACCTGTCGCCGCCAAATTGTGATTTTGAGAAAAGCTCCGCTAAACGTATACGTAAACGTAAAGTAAAAAAATAAGAAAAGAAAAAAAACAGCGGGACTACACTGTGACTACAGACGACACAGAGCGAGAGGTTGAGTGGAGGTGGGGTTGGGTCTTGTTGAGTGGAGGTGGGGTTGGGTCTTGTTGAGTGGAGGTGGGGTTGGGTCTTGTTGAGTGGAGGTGGGGTTGGGTCTTGTTGAGTGGACGTGGGGTTGGGTCTTGTTGAGTGGAGGTGGGGTTGGGTCTTGTTGAGTGGACGTGGGGTTGGGTCTTGTTGAGTGGAGGTGGGGTTGGGTCTTGTTGAGTGGAGGTGGGGTTGGGTCTTGTTGAGTGGAGGTGGGGTTGGGTCTTGTTGAGTGGAGGTGGGGTTGGGTCTTGACTGCCTTGTGCCAATTTTGTCCTGTTTCACATAAACACACGGTTCCACCTCACCTACACCTCAGGCCAGGATTATTATCGCCCCAGTGATACAACGTGGGAAAGGAGAGGGCGACAAGTATTAACAAGTCATTCTTATAGTGTGAGATTTAGTGTGAGATGTTTAAAGGGGCACTTCACTCATTTCATTTCAAACCTTTATTTAAACTCAAAAGGCAACTGAGGTGTCCCTCATTTACAGTCACGTCGAGTGTACATACAGAAAAAAGCAAAAAAAAGGCATATAAAATCACACATAATATAAAATCATATCAAGGTTTTAAACTCACAACATAGGGGAGAATCTCAAGCTTTACGGACTGTTTGGAGTTAATTCCATGAGCTCATAGCAAAATGCAGATTTACCCTGTTCCAATCTCTGAGGACCTTAAGGAGCAGCCAGTCGCTAGAACGGGTTCCATAGGTACCAGAATTCCATTCCAATAATAATGGAGTATAAGGAGGTAGCTTACCAATAAGGGCCTTATAAATATATGTTGCACATAATCTCACACACATCGGGAAAAAAAACTCAAAACAGTTTTGCACACATGCTTTTAGTTTCACACTTATTGAGAGTAAATTAGTTTGAATATGGCCACCAGTGATGTCATTGGGAACATTGAATCATTGTGTTGTGTTAATTACACCTCAATGAAATTATGATGAAAGAATAGCAATACCTTGTCTGATAGAGACTGCTAGCTTATCATTTCATCAAGCTGTAATTAACACCAACACAAAGATCCAATGTCCCCGATGACATCAATGGTTGCCAACTTCAAACTAAATTAATGTGTGCAAAACTATTTAGAGTTTTTTTTTATGTGTGTGAGATTACGTGCAAAATAAATTAGCATTGTTTTTTGGTGAAGTGCCACTTTAACCTTTTCACTGCCGCACGACAGCAGGTTAACCCTTTCACTGCCACACGACAGCAGGTTAACCCTTTCACTGCCACACTACAGAAGGTTAACCCTTTACTATCACACTACCGACCACCTTAGACAAGAGGGAAATCAACAATAATAGTAATAAAATAAATTCACTGTCACATTTACCTTTCACTTGTGTGTGCGTAAGCAGCATCAGTCAGTTCAATAGCTCTTTGCAAAGCCTCCTCTACAAACCTGGACCCCAGATAGACTGATTCTGGGAATGACACAGAGTTTTAGTCTGCTCTGCAGCATATATGACAAAGACATGCTAATACTATGGTTGGATACTTGGATATCTTGTCTTGTTAATAATAGTCTAACACAAAGCTGTCTATTGTGTTCCATTCAAATCAAATCAAATGTATTTGTAAAGCCCGCAATCACAAGTTAATGTCCCCATGGGCTGGGAAAGTCAAGAAGAAACATGACAATAAATCAAGAACAAAAAACCCATCATGAAATCCAAAACAACACTCCCAGACATACCCCAGCGAAGGTAAGGAAAAACTCACAAAAAACCTAGCAATAGGAAAAAAGCACCACAGGCAATGTGGAGGAGAGAAACCTTAGAAGGGCAGTTCAATGGGGGATCCCCCTTCTTGGATGTCGGTGATAGTAGTGTTGCTATGGAGGATCAATGCATTCTGTCCCTATGCAGTGTAACGTGTGGTCCCTTCTATCCAGCGTCGGACCCTAAGTTGTGATCTACCCCTTGTTGTCACCAAGACAAATTCCTTCATTGTATTTGGCAAGTAAACTTATTCTGATCTTACCTGAGGTGTTGTTAAACATCCCATTCAGCGTGGCGGGCTGGGGGAAGGACAGAAGCACCAGAGCCAGACCAGGCAGACAGAAAGACACCTACAGCAAAGCAATACAAGGCATTTTATAAATACAATAAGAGAAGGTGCATTGTTATATTGTTATATAAAGGGGCAACAGTGGATCAGGAGGTAGAGTGGTCGTCTGGTAATCTGAAGGTTCCCGGTTCGATTCCACCTCCTCCTCCCGACATGCAGCGTGTCCTTGAGTGAGACACTTAATCCCTAACTGCTCCCAATGAGCAGGTTGGCACCTTGCAAGGTTGCCTCTGCCGTTGGTGTGTGAATGTGTGTGTGTGAATGTGAGGCATAAATTGTAAAGCGCTTTGGATAAAAGCTCTATTTAAATGCAGTCCATTATGTCAGATCAGTTCAAGTCAACGAAACAGTTGTAAATAGAAACTCACCATGAGTGCTGTGTCCATCTGGGTCTCTGAAGGTTTCAGAATGTCTCTCTCTCATTTGAAGTTTACATAATCTGAAGATAACAGGTGGTTGGTAACATCTCACCACTGCACTGTTGGTCTGTATGGAGTATGAACCCTTCTGAGGACAGGTGTGTGGTTGTGCTGCCCTTTATATGGCAGCAGCGGGGGCCAGCCGCTATGTGCAGCATCCTCATATCTGTCCCTCCGGTGATGGACACTCAAACATCAAACAGCTCTCACTGCCTCTACCTAATAACCTTTCAGATCACACCCACCGCTGCCCTCTCCCTCCCGATCAAATTGATGTCATTTCCAAATGAATTAAAGGTGCACTAGGCAGTTTTGGGGGAGACATAGGTTTACATTAGCAGAGCTTTTTTTGTATTAAATATTAGATTCGATTTAGATGATTGGATTATTAGATTATATATTGTAACTATATTTATTGTAGGGCAAATATAACAGAGGGCATACATACCCTCATCTCGCACATTGTTGCCCATATGCGCATGTCCAGAGTTAATTATATTGTTATATTGTTTACATTGCCTTTTTATTCTATTTTTATTTCTCCACTGTACTATAATTCTTTTTTTTTAATCAACTTTTTTCTCCCATTTTAAATTTTTTCTCCCATCCCAATTTCGTATCGTCCAATGCTACCCTCCCCTGTCTCGAACGCTGTTAGGCCATGCCTCCCACAAGCCGGCTGCAATGTGGACGAAGCCTTGCATCACGTGTCCCCTCCGGTACTCGAGGAAGCAGCAGTCGCATCTTTTCACCTGCACAGCGCGATCTCTCAGCGTCGGGGGTCTGCGTTTGGAGGGCATGCCGCTCCCGTCGCTTCCTGATTCTGCTGCGCAGGCGCACCAGCCGACCTGTAGGAGTCGCTGTCCACAACGTCCGATCCCCACCCCCTAATACTGCCAATTGTATTAGTATGAACGACCAGCCAAGCTGATAGCAATGCGGAGAGCTGGGCTCGAACCCAGCGTCTCTTGCATTGGTGGTGATCGCCTTGCCCACTGCACCACCTAGCCGCCCACTGTACTATAATTCTGTGACCTGTACCTCCCCTCCCCCATGCTGCTATGATGCCTGAATTTCCCCAAGGGGATCAATAAAGGAATCTTATAATTTACTAAATGTATTCACTACTACACACAAGTAATTCTTAGAATAATGAATACAAATGAAACATTAAGCCACATCATTGAAAATACTTCTACGTACGCCTAATGGTAAATATGTTGCTAAGCAACAACAGCGAAACAGGAACCGTTCAGGTAGCTTTCTAAGCTTGTTTCCCAAAACTACATAGTGTACCTTTAAGTCTGTCCCTTGAGAGAAAAGTTTAAATTTGTCTCGGTCCATATATTCATGAGACTATATACATTACACACAACTCCGCTGTAAACATGGAGCTGCCTTTAGGCTACATACTGCAAAACCTCGAGATGAACACCCAACAACTTCAGTGCCTTCAGTTTCTACAGTATGACCCTTTGAAACAGGGTACATTCAGCAGTCATCACTTGTTAAATTGTTTTGTTCACGTTCATTTCACAAAAATACTTGTTCCTTCTTCGTATTCGTGTGAGCGGCACTCTTTTCAAAAGTACAACCGCAGTCCCAATTATACGTGATGAGCAGCCAAATGGACTCTTTCAGTCTTCAATATTGACTCTCTCTCATTACAAGTGTGTCAGTGTCTCTCCCGCATGCCGGACCCTTGAATCTGATGGTCACCCTGCCAGGGCCTCCAATGACACACAAACAGGTGGGCTATGGTAAGAAGGAAGGGGGGGGGGGGGGGGGGGGGGGCAGGACAGCAGATGAGGGAAAGGGGAATTACAGAATGATCCGCTCCTGTGTGTGGGAGGGGATAATAAAGTACAAGGACTGGATGGTATTGGAAGGTTGAGGTGATCACACCTTTCAATTAATGTTGCACTGTACATTACTCCCAACAGTAGAGTTGTTTGTCTTCAGCCCCTTGGAAACAAACGAAAACGGTATAGAACTCTCAACTTCCTCCTACGCTCTCCTTCCCTTTGATGTCCCAGGTGGTGTGATACAATCGCACGAGTCAAAAGCCTCATTTCATTACGGCGTTATTAACATCATCTCTGGTGACCTACTCATCCATTACACAACATCGCTGCACCGGCTAGAAGAGCCACTCTTTTAGTGCAGGCAACAATAAACGTCTACAGTTGTAACCTACAGTACTAGATTGACGAGCGTCATTTGTTTATTAGTTTTATTTAGCTCCATAAAAACAACAAAAAGAACAAAGAAAGATATTAAGGTTCATACCTTTTATTCACATAAATATTAATAGATTAGAACATTTCAACAGTTTTCTTTTCATTGTATTCACATAATTCATTCATTTTTTTTGTCATTGCAGTAAAAGGAGGTTAATAGCTAGACTAGCCTTAAAAAATGCAGGGCTGTTTATGATTAACCTCACATGCAAAACAAAAATCATTTAACATAATCATTCATCATAAAAAGTCTAAATCAGTAAGGCCCTGTCATCACCAGAGATATGAGTCTGGAGTACAGAAGATTAAAGACATCTGATCCAGAATACCATTACATTTAATGAAGATCAAAAAGGATAATACTGTCTTTATCCCTCTGCTGGGAAGATCAATGGATAATACTGTCTTTGTCTCTCTGCTGGGAAGATCAATGGATAACACTGTTTTGTTTATCTGCTGGGAAGATCAATGGATAATACTGTCTTATTTCTCTGCTGGGAGGATGTACTTTGACTTGCTGGCAGGAATTAGGAAGCTCTGACAAATGTCACAATATACAAGTTAGTTCACAGTTTCAACAGCAGTGAACAGGCACGAGGGTACATGCAGGAGAGGTTCACTGGCTTGGCTCTCCGTTGCAGATGTCGACAAAGAGCCGATGATGGTGTCGGTCCAAACTAGGCATGCTGCGACCACAGGAACCGGTCACAGCGTTCAAGCATGGTCTGGATAAGCGCCCTGAAATTAACAATAAATACACAGGGATATACAGGGTGTGGTCAACAAAAGGGTATGATAAGAATACATAACTAATCAGTGGCGGCTGGGTGGCGCAGCGGACATTGAGCTCGTCACCAACGCAAGAGACACCGGTATCGAATCCGGCTGTCCGCGTTGCCTCCGGCTTGGGCCGGCCGTCATACTGACTCAATTGGCAGAGTCAGCGGGAGGAGAGTCGATGGGTGGTAGTCTGGTCGTTGTAAACAGCGACTCCTACAGGTCGGTCAGGGCGCCTGCACAGCAAAGACAGGAAAATGACGGGGGCAGTGTGAGCCTCCTACATGTTACTCCTCGCCAATGAGAGTCCGTGCTGGCAGGTGAAAAGATGTGACTGGCTGCCTCCACATGTATCGGAGGGGACATGTGATGGGCTTCTATCCTCCCTACGACCGGCCAGTGGGGGGCACATGCGAGCAACGATCAGGACAGGGGAGGGAGAATTGGCACAAGAGGTCAATTGGGATGGGAGAAAAATCACAGAAAAAGGAGGAGAAAAAGTAGATAAAAAAAAACGAATCAGTTAACTGCTAGCATCTGCAGCAACACCAATCAATTGGGAGGAAGGAGAATGACGTCGCTGCGGATGCTAGCAGAGCCATTGCTCTGGATGCCAGCAGTTAGCCGACAACAGAGATGTAATGCCGGGTAGTGCTGTCATGACCTGGCTCTCTAGTCCAGAGACACAGACCTGTACAGTGATGTCATGACCTGGCTCTCTAGTCCAGAGACATACAGACCTGTACAGTGATGTCATGACCTGGCTCTCTAGTCCAGAGACACAGACCTGTACAGTGATGTCATGACCTGGCTCTCTAGTCCAGAGACATACAGACCTGTACAGTGATGTCATGACCTGGCTCTCTAGTCCAGAGACATAGACCTGTACAGTGATGTCATGACCTGGCTCTCTAGTCCAGAGACATACAGACCTGTACAGTGATGTCAACCGGCACTAGCACCGGCCCAGAGCTAGAACCTGGCTTGCGTTGGTGGAAAGGGAGGAAATGTGAACTTCTACCTCATAGTCAGTTTGATTTGAAATACTTGATAATTGTAGTAGATAAGTGTGGGGCAACACATACATCAACAACATAGAGCCATTGTTTATATGACAGAAAAGAGCGGTACAAATGATTCATGAAGTGGATTCAAGAGAACACACACCAACAGTGTGTTAAGTCAGGACTAATGTAACTTAAAGATTTAGATGAGTTACAGATATTATTAGTTATGTACAGGGCAGAAAGTAAAGAGTATTGCCAGAAAGCTTGCATAAGTTGTTTGTTTTTAGCTCAGAGGACGAGAACCATAGAATCAGTAGGACTACTTTAAAGCAGATGTGTATTCTCTACAGAATGATTTTAAGAGCATCTTTCAGTTCAAGAACATTTATAAAGAAAGAACAATCAGACTTTATGAAGTTGAGGGGCAATAGCTTTCCCTATGACTTCTTTTTTTCTCACGTTATTGTAAGTATTGCTAGATAAATAATTGTAATTGGCAGACAATATATTTCTATTGTTTATTTATTGTTTTGAGTAAGGGGCAAGCTAAATAAGATTTTCTCCCCCCCCCCCCCCCCCCCACCTCCAATGTACAGCCCTCACCCAACCCACCCAACCTCCTCCAATGTACAGTTTCTACGCCAAATGTATATACACTCCTTTTCTGGACACTTTTGTATCACAAACAGTACTGTATTTGCAAATCTGATATGTCATAAATGTATAGATGTAGCAGTACTGTCTATCTGTATGTCATGTATGTCATATATGTTATGATGAATTGAAAATGGGGGACCCTGATGTAAACAAGACGAAAGTCTTTCTCTGGTCTGCATCCCCTTAACAATTGTATGTATTGAGCTGTACTGTACTGTACCCATTCTACAATCTGTTAATAAACTTTTCAATCAATCAATCAATCAATGGAATGTGCAAATTGAGATGTGCTTTGATGTGCTTATGAAACTTTATTTTCATTTGAATGGAACTGTGCATTACCATGAACAGAACAAATACAAATTAAATTAATAAATCTGCATTTAAGTAGAGGGTGTAAGCACCCTGACCCACCTCTGCCTCTTCTCCGCCACCCTCAGCAGTTCGCAGACCAGCGTGGAGTGAGGTGTGAGGACCAGCTCCACTCCACACTCCTGCAGGGTGGCCAAGGCGTGGTCAGGACCCAGCGTTCTAGCCAGCCTCAGGGTCAGGTTCTCCGGGCTGACCCGCCTGCTGCTGCTGCACTCTGCGGAGCCGTTGGCCAGGCTGCTCCCGTTGGAAGCTGGGATTGGTTCTGACGCGCTGCTGCACTGCTGAGACAACTGGATCAGAACCTTCCATTCGTCCAAGGTCTGAGGCACAACGCCTGACGATGACAGAGGGAGAGGATCACAAAGGCAGTGTTATGCTTGAGACTTTAGTGTTTGGGGGCACGGAGCAGAGAGTCTTGGAGGAAAACATTACTACCATGAGGCTCTTCAAGCAGGTTAATGTCATCCAACTGACAAATGGTGGAGAAAGCCTCTGTACGACGATGGAGTTCACAGCACAGGTGCAGGTATCCAGTCCAGTATCTACATGCAAAATACACATCACAATGCAAGTAAATCACCACAAAGCCATCACTAACGCACTAACGCAGTCATGGAGTCTAAGCCATGTGTTCATATTTCAGGTTTGCCTGGTCTAATTGTGTAATAATGCATATAACCTGAACCCTGGTTTGATTGTGTAATAATGCATGTATTACCTTAGCTCTGTATTGCAAGATTAAGTGATGGACATATTTTGTTTCAGAACAACCTGGCCATCAGAATAGCTATGGTACAACAGGTATGTCATATGTATGTATAAATGAGTTATATATACTAAATTAAAATCAAAACGTAAATTTGAACAATTGTGTGTATTGAGCTGTACTGTATTGTACCCATTCTGCAATCTGTTAATAAAGTTTTCAATCAATCAATCTAAAGATTATCTCAATCAATAATACAGAACAATGATGAACAAGCTCTTTGGCTTCAGAAATGTGTGGGGGGGAGGGGGAGTACGCTTTAATCCCAGCACACATAAAAAAAAACTATTCATGCTTTTCCAAGACAAGTCATATGTAACCAATAGCTACATGTAATTCATATTAATTTTATAAAGGCTCCAAAAAGGACACTGCTCTCCCGAGCTGGATTACAGAGCTTCTGGAAGGGCTAGGATCACACCAGATAGCTCTTTGGAAAGCTACACATCTAAGGTTGTTAAGCATGCAGAGAGCATGCAGCACCACTAAAACTAGTAACATGAGTGCAGCTGAAACCCAGGGGGTGACTTAGCTATTTGGAAAATGTCAGTCTCCTGGGACAGAATAATAGTCATAGTACCCATAGCTGCGACAGCTCTCTGCCATCTTCTGTTTTGAGGCCAGGTCTGCAGGAAGGTGGACCAGGAGAGACAGGAGGCGTCCATAACCCCAACTGAAATAATGAGAACGCCACCTACGATAAAAAAAAAGGATCACACCTTAGTATGAGAACGAATATGATTAATATAATTTCAGCATTTCAATATAAGAGAACTGAGACCTGGGCAGTCCGTCAGGGGTCACGGTGTCTGACTGTTGAGGAGCATCGTGGGTAAGTGCCAGCTCTAGCCAATCCTGTCGCAGAGATTCTGGTTGAAGGAGGGACCCCAAAAATGACAACCTAGAAGGTATGGAAGAAAGGGATGGTAAAGATAAGACCAGTTTTCGATTTATCAACCTTTTCCTAATGAAAAAAGAAAGTAACACTGCAAAATAACATTAATCTGATCTAACAGAACCCAAGGCCAACGCATTTGTGCACTACAGATAGCGGCAACACATCTGGATTCCATCTTTATTCCATCCAAATTATATTGCTAGATTGCCATTATTAGGGCCCATTCAAGGTCCTATATGTATTGTTCATTGTGTAGCAACGTTAAACTTTTTCATTCACATATTCATAGTAAAATATGGTCTAAAGTATAAGTATGTTTTCATCTCTTTCTGCAGCTTTCTCCAGAACGTGATGTATAGCCCCAAATGCATTATATTGATGATGAAATACAGTTTGGTAGGAATCTGTGCGAGATCAAAAATTTCAATTGGACGTACTTCTAGAAGTTTCTACGTATCATCTGATGATGACCGGATGGGCGGGGGATCGTTTATAATTCCGTGGGCAGCGTTATATCATTCATCTAGTGTGGGTGATATGATCATTAGAGCAGTTAGTATCGAACACGTTAAAGAAAAACGCTGAATCTTACCGTAGCTTCCTCATAGCGTTGGGCGATGAGCGTGGAACAGAAATATTCCTATTATGGGATGTAGAAATACGCGATCTATTTCCAGGTTGTATAATAGTATATAAGTCCAAATCATGTTATTTATCGAGTTATTGGTAACGGATTGCTATCTGTTGTGTCTAGCTCGAGTCCTGGGACTATTACCAAGTGATCGGACCGAATTGAAATGAGCACCAGCTTCCATTTCCTGTTTCCGCTCTGGGCGATCCGCCGATCGGCCACCTGATGGCGCTCTTGAACCGTTGGAGAGTTGAGAGGGGATCAACAGTACATCTCAAGTCTCCGGGGGAGAAATATGATTTCGTTCACAGATTTTTGAAATATTGATATCAAAGACGTGGTACGGCGTCTTTGGCAGAATGAGCATGGCGAGGAAAGACGTCCTACGGCGTTTTTGGCGACCATAGTGTTAAAATGAGTAATTATTTATTTTAAACATGTTTAGTCCAAAAAAGCACCAAAAGAATAATATTTCTTCTTCTCCTTCTCTCTCCACCAGGGGGCGGCAGCGCCTGAGCGTGCTCTATGTACGAGCCGCCACTACCATAGGATGGAACTATTACCATAGGATGGATAATGTCACTTTGACACAGTGAATCTTGAAATCCAGACCTCAATCATTAACACATTGAGTGCCACGCCCCTTCCTGGAAATTAGGTCTAGATTGCCACCGCTTCGTCTAATACACCCGTCGCTTATCAATGACTTGCTTGCAGTCAACATGTACGAAACGGATTGTTTTTTCATCTGTAAATTTCCGTTTTATACAGTTTTGAATACGAGTATAGTTTGAGATTTCTAGTAATTCCAGAGAAATACACAAAACACGTGGTCATTTTTCGGCTGATTTATGAATAGTTTTCAAATAAACGCTAGATTATCGATAGTATGTGTCCTCATGCACGAAGAGAAGCGGGGTCTGAAAAATCTTTGGTCGGCGCGAACCTCACACACACACACACGCTCCGATGGCGGAGAAAGGAACATCCGATTATTACCCCAAGATTCGTAACATAAAGGCCTTACCTCACATCTGATGTCATGCAAAAAGATTAATCCAATTCCTGATTGCCATTCCAAATATCGATCGCGTCCATTGATCCAACGTTATAGTCCAAAACACATAATCCACGATGCTGCCAGTCCCCCCAGTCAATGCAATAGTATCCAGCTGCATGCCCGAGAAGTAAAACCTGGACCGGACTTATTTTCTTGATGCACAGTCCCAGCCAATCCAATGATGTGCAATACCATCCGGGAGACGATAGGCGGCGGTATTTGCCCTTTGCGAGCTCAGACCCATTCCCAATGATAACGTCAGGCTGGATGGATGAAAAATGAATGGATATCGCTAATAAAAGAAATAACGATTAAAACCCGACTATACTCGTGGTTGGCACTGAATGGGTTGACACCAACACATTCACCAGTAGCTTAACCATTTCACTACCAAATGGTTAACCCTTTCACTGCGACAATACAGAAGGTTAATTTCACTGCCACACGACAAAGGGTTAACCCTTTCACGACCACACTACAGAAGGTTAACCCTTTCACGACCACACTACAGAAGGTTAACCTGGTGTGGTAGTGAAAGGTTAACCTTCTGTAGTGTGGTCGTGAAAGGGTTAAGCTTGACGTTGTTTACCGTTGCTCCTCCGCCCGGGACTGCACCAGATTGTCCAGGTAGGCCAGGAAGTGGCTCTGCTGGGCCATGGCCATGATGTCGGAGGGAGGGATGGCGGGGTAGAACTGAGTGAAGGAGCGCACGGCCACCTCCCCGTGCTTCTCATACAGCCTGGAGGGGAGTCAAGTCAACTCCGTTATAGGGATGAAAGGGTTACCGCTTTTTATGATAACCACGATAAAACACGACGGTTAGTAATACCGTTCACATTGTAAAAACTCACGGTAAATACTGTCTAGACTGTTCAGCATCAACCAAATGAAGCTTGTTACAGGCACAGAAACAGCCCATTGAGAACAGCACTGAAACAAAGAGGCTGCTAGAATGCATTATTAATTATAATTTTTTATTATACTTTTTTTTTTTTTACTGGCATGTTTAGGGACCTTAAAAAGCTATATTAACTTGTTGAAAAGGACTAAAATATGCCCCTTGTTTAAGACTTATTTGTATTTATGTAAATTGTGCATGGGGTCATTGCATATACTCAAATGCAACACAGAAGATAGACTGTGTGTGTGTGTGTGCGTGCATGCGAGTGAGAGAGTAATAATAATAATGTAACACCAATAATAATAATTTATGCAAACATAACTCATTTTATTTGCATATATAAAACTTATCAGCAGTATTTTATGTACAAATTAAAATGTTTTAATTGGGTGAGAGAGTACTGGCCTGTGTAAGTGAGCGAGAAGCAGAGAAGCACTCCAGGGCTGCAGCTCCCGCAGGCTGCGCAGGGACCGGAGCAGGTCTCCTCTCTGAATCACCTCCGCCACCTTACTGGACCCGCTGAGCTCTACGCACAAACACATTCAACACGCCTTCATTTATACTGTATATATATATATATATATATGGAAAATATATATATATACGGTATATACAGCATTATTGTACATGCCATCATACAGTGATATGGGTTATGCAGGTGTATAAATAGGTATAGAGAAAGTATTATATGCAGGTATATTCAGACGGATGTATATATAGTAAATATAAACAATGTTCCCTCTAACGTGCGCCCGTGCGCGCACACGCACATGGCCAAACGCTCCCGCGCACATCTGAAATCTGTCGCGCACAGAAACGTTTGTGCAAAAAAATAAAAGAGGTTTCTTAAAAAACAGCAGTTAGCTTGGATGCACCACATACTGAAACGCAGTGCGGCTTACTTGTGTCACGTGTAATGAAAGTCTCTTTCGCTCTCTCTCGCTCTCTCTCTCTCGCTCTCTCGAAACGCAGTGCACGCTTACTTGCGTCGCGCCGCATGTAATGAAAGTCTCTTTCGCTCTCTCTCTCTCACTAGAAACGCAGTGTGCCTTACTTGCGTCGCATGTATGAGAGTCTCTCTATGTCTCAAGTAGCCAAACTTGAGACAGAGAGACTACACTATAAAAAAAAAACTGGATATTTTGATAGAGTGTGTGTGTGTATGTGTGTGTGTGATTTTTGGCTGGTGAAAATGCTGAGTGGCTAGTGACTTTGGAAAACCACTAGCCACAGTGGCTGGTGAGCTAAAAAGTTAATGTCAAGCCCTGTGTACAACCACTGGAGAACTGAGAAGGACAGATGGGAAAAATAACAGACTAACAGAAAGGACTAAGTAAGAGCTAAGACCAGAGGAGTCTGGAAACAAGTGACTTTTTTCTGATGTGTATCTGACTAACAGAGAAAGGAGGAATGAAGCAGAGGGGAAAGTGAGAGGTTTAGAGAGAGCGGGAGAGAGGGAGAAAGGGAGGGAGGGAGAGAGAAGAGCGAGAGAGGGAGGGAGGACTTTGCTCTGTATCGTCAATCAATGGTCAAATAAATATTTGATTAAGGAATATAATATGCCTTTTTGTATTATTTCTGTGTATCAGCTAAATGTATAGATTTTTATGTTAGACATTGAGGGAAATTAAGATTCTCAGATTTTTTACACACCACCGCTTATCAACTAACCGGTTAATCGGCAGGTGACGTATGTTGCTCAGTAGTTGCTGATGTCTGCTCAGGAGGTTTGAGTGTTTGCTCAGACTGGAAAAAAATTTGAGGGAACATTGAATATAAATATATATATTGTATCTGCAGAGAAGAGGTGCTTTCTGACCTAGCATGGCCTCTATGAAGGAGCGGTGGACCTCCGGCTGCTCCCGGTAACAGAACAGACACATCCTCCTCACGCGCTCCTGGTCCAGCAGGAAGAAGTAGCGACGCATGAAGGGCGTGACACCGATCCCCCCGACCCCCCTCTGGAGCGCCTGGTTACCGAAGCAGGCCAGCTCTAGATACAGTGTGGCCAGCTGGCTGAGGTCCGCCTGGAGGTCTGAGGGGAGAGGTATGCGGGGTCCTACTCCAACAGGCTCTGGAGGGAGAGGTATGCGGGGTCCCACTCCAACAGGCTCTGGAGGGGTCCCGTGTGAACCGGCAGGCTTCTCCTCAGCGGACTCAGACTCCAGGTGTTTCTCACTCTGGTCCTCTTCCCGTCTAAGGCACGGGGACTCGTTGTCCTCTACAGAACTCTCTGGTTCCTCTGGGGGACGTGGGGACTCTTTGTACTCTTCTGCAGTACTCTTTGTTGGTTCCTCTGGGGAACGTGGAGACTCTATTTTGTACTCTTCTGCAGTACTCTCGGTTGGTTCCTCTGGGGAACGTGGGGACTCTTCTTTGTTCTCTTCTGCAGTACTCTCTGTTGGTTCCTCTGGGGAGAAGGGAGATGAACAGGGCTGGTCGAAGGAGACTTTAGGATGGTTGCGCTCCCATCTCTCCCCGTCGGCCCTCAGCTCCTCTGGACCGAGTATTCGCTCCAGCACTGGCAGCCATTCCAGCAGAGCCTCTCCCAGGCAAGCTGGGTCCAAGAGAACCAAAGGATCCTGGATCTGGCAGCTGATATCAGCAAAAACAGAACGTTAAAAACCACCAGGGGTTGAATTCATACTATAAAAGTCAGCAGAAATTATCTTGAGATGTTGCAGTCTGTATGCTGTACTCACATCGCTCGCTCGGTGGCCGTTCTAAGTTCCTGTAGGTCAGTCTCTGGGTTTGGCAATTCCATATATACCCTGTGCAAGATGCAACAAACAATATCAAGGGTTATACAGTACGGAAAATATAATTCACTGCTTTTATATAATATCTGTAAGAATTCATCATACCAATGGCAGCATTGCGTATTGGCAGCAAATCCGTCTGATATTGAAGTCATAATAATAATAATAACTTTGTTTTATATAGTGCGTTTCATAAAACCCAAGGTCGCTTTACATTGGGGGAAAAAACTAAAATAACAAACATGATGGACAGACACAACATTTCCAAGTAGGAAATTAGTGGTCAAAGGCCAAGTTGATTTTTTTTAAGGAGTCCAGAGTTGGGGCGTTGCGGAGTTCTGCAGGGAGGGAGTTCCAGAGGGTGGGAGCTGCCACGCTGAAAGCTGTCCTCAAAGGTCTGTCATATAATATTACATTTAATTTAAATACATTCTAAAATAAAGATTGGATGAGACCTTTTCATTAGATCAACTAATGCAACAGTGTATATATATTAGGGCTGTCCCCGACTAAGGATTTGGATGGTCGACTATGATTGGCCAAAATTTGCCGTTAGTCGACTATTGGTCGACAAAAAAATAAAAAAATAAAAAATAAAAAGTATAATATATATATATTTGTATCATTCCATTTGGGCTGTGGGCGGTGCTTAATGTCTGAAGGAGTCGACTGAAGGCTTCTTGTCCTCTGCAAAAGCATGCAATTGGTCCACTGATGGATACATCTTGATATTTGTCTAGTCTAGTGTGTTCATTAGATGGGTGAAATCCTCTTTCAGTGCCTCTGTGCCCGTTTTCATAGGCAGTTAGCCTCTGGTATGCGTGCCATTAGCATTAGCCACGCTTCTAGGCCTCTTTTCTTTTGGAAAGAATGATAAAATTTAAAATAAATGGTGAATCCCACCCCATTCTAAACTGGATGCGCGTTCTCGCACAAGGCATTTGCATACAGAGACACGCCTCGCAGGCTCATTATAATACGAGAGCCGTGGGTCTGCATCGGATCCGCCGGCCGTATTCAAGCGCTGGAGCGCTTTGCGATGGATCAAAATGAGATAGGAATCAAATGTATTGTCATCATACAGCACCTATAGCTATATAGTGGAATATACTGTATTAATATAGTAATATAATAGTAGTTGGCTAGTTGCGAGCTTCTGGCCACCTCCCGCAGTGCGCGCATACACGTACTGTATACAGTACGTGCAAAATGATCGTTCCAGCAAAGTACTGTAGGCTTCACTTTGTCAATAAATACTGAACGACTGTGCGTTGTCAAGACTAGAGCCGATCGCACAGGTTGCCACTCATCTGGCTCTGCAAATAGATCTAGAGTCTGAATATCTCCGCATATATAGCCTGTCCCTGATGACTGGCAGTGCGCATACAGTGCGTTCTCCAAGTCAAAACTGGATGACGCATCTCTCTCAAATCCATTCCGAGAACGGAACGCAGTGCCCGCGACGCGGGTCTTGATTGATTGATTGATTGAAAATTGTATTAACAGATTGCAGAATGGGTACAATACAGTACAGCTCAATACACACAATTGTTAAGGGGATGCAGACCAGAGAAAGACGTTTGTCTTGTTTACATCAGGGTCCCCCATTGTCAATTCATCACATATGACATACATGACATACAGATAGACAGTACTGCTACATCTATACATTTATGACATACCAGATCTACAAATACAGTACTGTTTGTGATACAAAGAGTAAAAAAAGAAAAGAGTATATACATTTGATGTAGAAACTACATTGGGGGGGGTAGGGGGGGGGGGGGACTGTACATTGGAGGTGGTTGGGTGGGTGGGGTGGGGTGGGGTGGGGGGGATGGGTAGGCGGGTGGGGGTAACTGTACATTGGATTATCGACAAAACCTACTTGGTCCAAGAAGAGGGTCTCGTGTATTACTGGGTTTAAGTCAGTTGTTTATTTATTTATGTTTTACGGTTTGCATACGAGGTGGTCCGCAAATGTCCTTGATAACAATCTAGTGGTCCGCGTCCGCATAAAACAGAAGTTTGGGAACCACTGATATAGACGATCTCTAAATATGCGTTCTATGCTACGTATACAGCACTGCATATCTGTATGTCATGTCATAAATGTCATGATATATATCTGTATATCTGTATGTTGTGTATGTCATAAATGTCATTATGAATTGAAAATGGGGGACCCTCATGTAAACAAGATGAAAGTCTTTCTCTGGTCTGCCTCCCCTTAACAATTGTGTGTATTGAGCCGTACTGTATTGTACCCATTCTGCAATCTGTTAATAAAATCTTCAATCAATGGCCTGGGCGGCCAGAGCATAACTGTTCTAACAGCAATATATAATCCATTTCAGACAGAACGCACGCAATAAGTTATAATAATAATTATTATTGAAAAGTTCTGTATTTTTAAAGTCGTATTTGGGGGCAATTAACCAATGGTAGGATTTTTTTTAATAAAAATGTTTTGGGGTAAGAATTTATTATTTCGGTAAGAGTGCTCTCGACCACTCTTATAATTTGTTCTTGCCTGAGAAAAAAGCAACAATAAGAAAACTTTGCTGAATCCCAGGTAAGAACAAAGTAAGAGGAAATGCTAGTTAAGAACGAGATCTGTTCTTATATCGCTTCATGCATGAGGCCCACTATGAATACAAGTATACCCATACTCAGTGGTGGAAGAAGTACACAGTTCCTCTACTTACTAGTAAAAGTAGAAATACACAGATAAAATTGTACTCTGGTAAAAGTAAAAGTCCTCTATTCAAGATTATACTTAAATAAAAGTAGATTAAGTGTTTGATATTGAATGTTCTTAAATATCAAAAGTACACATTCTACATGGTGTTTGTGTATTCCAGTGCTTGAGTGTCCAACCCTCCATCCATTGACCTCTAAAGGTCATGTTAAAGAGGTATGTGGTCGTTATGCTGCTCCGATTCCATCCTCTTGACATCAAATTTGAAAGTACATAATCTTCATACATTTTTGCCATGTTTTCTCTGCAAGATATATTTCTTCAAAGTAACTAGTAACTGATGGGTTGAGATGAATGGAGTAAAAGTAGAACGTTCCCTAAAGTGAAATCAAAATAGAGTACTTGAGTATGCAACACATGAAATTGAGGCCCCTGTATAGATCTGTACTTACTCCTGTTCCGTATCCTCTGGAGTCGGTGCAGCGATGGCCAGTGCTTCAACCTGCGCCGCCTCTCTGGGGTCAGGTCGTGGCCAGAGGTCAGAGTTCATCTGGAGGGTGTTGATCTTCTCCGTTGTCTTCTTAACAAAACTAGAGACGCTGGGCAAACACAATAGAAACTTGAGTAAAAACAACCACTTAGGCCTTCACGATTCAGAGTCCTGCATGACAATACAGAGACATACCAGATGTAGTGATGAATAATATGAATTGAAATGAAAAGGAAAATGAGGAAGTAAATGATGCCATTTCAGGAGTTTCACTTCCCATAGAAACACTAGTTTCAATATTAAAAAGGGGCACTTCACCAAAAAAACAATGCAGATTTATTTTGCACATAATCTCACACACATCCAAAAACTCTAAACCATTTTGCCACCAGTGATGTAATTTGGGACATTGAATCTTCTTCGGAATTCTTACTGTTTTACTCCTTTACTATTATGTACTTTGCTACTAAGTAATATACTGTGCCTACCTACTATACTAATATGTCTATACTATTATGCACTCAAGTTCGACACTGTTTTGACAAACAATATTACTTACCCTTAGCTGCCAGAGTTGTCCCCTCCCTGCTGGCTTTAGATAAAAGCATCAGCTGAATGAGTAAATGTGAAATTACTAAATGTAAATTAATCCTTAATTACAACTCAATGAAATTATAAGGTAGCAGTCCCTATAGACCACTGCACTTCCACGTTACATTGAGCTCATGGAGGAGAGCGGGGGGAGAAAATTAATGAATGTGGATGAGAGCCTTGACATTACGTGGTTGTTGCTATGGCTGTGGGGGTGCTGGAGACATGATCCAATAGATTTGTATACGCCCGAGTTTCCTGAACACGGCGCGACCAATCCCAAGTCGATCGCCACTTTCTCGGCAGAGAAACGCTTTGGCACCTATTCCCGAACTACGCATGCGCAGATTGATAGACCTAGACTCCGTGGGCAATCTGCGCATGCGTAGTTTGGGAGTAGGTGCAAAAAAGCGACTATAGCTCTGCCGATCGACTTGGGATTGGTAGCGCCGTGTTCAGGAGACTGGCGTATAAAAATCTATTGGATCATGTCCCCAGCACCCCACAGCCATAGCAACAACCACTTAATGTCGAGGCTCTCATCCACATTCATTAATTTTCTCCCCCCGCTCTCTCTCCCATGATTTCAGAATCCCAGAAGTGTTGCGGTGGTCTATAAGACAAGGTATTGCCATTTTATTTTTTTCATTGAGCTGTAATTAACACAACACAAGGATTCAATGTCCCCGATGACATCAACTGTGAAAATAAATTAATGTAGGCAAAACAGTTTTAGAATTTGTGGATGTGTGCGAGATGACATGCAAAATAATTCAGCATGTTTTTTTGGTGAAGTGCCCCTTTAACAATCAGAAAAACACTTCTGCACTCTTAAACAAAAGACTCTGGGTAACAGGTGCGTCTGAGAAAAATCACTTGAGCAAAAGGAGAGCATCCTGCACACAAAAACAGAACTGATCACACAAAGTTTCGGTCCAGTGGATCTTCCTCTGGTCTAACAAACAAAGTGACTAACATCTTATTTAAGATACATGACAATTAATTAGGGACACCTGGTCAGTCTATTAGGGCTAGAGTGGTGGCAGTGAGGCTACATTGATGGATATAACCGTGGCAGGGACCAAGTGTCTCAAATTAATTGTCATGTGACCCATGTTATAATAAATTAATAAATTCAGTAATTTTTCCAAGCTTAAAGAACTAAAGGCTGTAGAACTCAATAACTATTAGGAATGTCTGACCACTAAGTGTGTCCGACTCTTAACACTTTGGTTGCCACTTGTTAACATGGTAAAACCCCGTTGAATGCCAGCACCCACTTCAATGATAGCGTTGTGAACGCATAATCTCCGTTTTAAATTATGGCTATGTGTCTAATCTGCCCGTCGCTTATCAATGACTTGTTTGCAGTCAACATTGTCACTATCAGTGCCTACCTTGTTTACCTTTTTACCCCGTTGAATGCCATCATCCACTTCAAACACTTTCATCGTCGGCACTCACCGGGGGGGCTGATAAAACGAGTTATGACGTCGCTGGCATCCAAAGTGTTAATAATCGGTTCATTTCCGTTTTATAGCATTTTGAAAAGCCCTAGTTTTTCAGGAAAATATATAGATTCCGTGATAAACGGCATTTACTGGAATATTCTGGCATACACAAAAAACGTTGTAATTTTTCGGCCTATTTATTAATCGTTTTCAAATAAACGCTAGATTATAGATAGTATATGTGTACTTATGCACGCTAGAGAAGCGATCTGAAAAATATATTCTCTCATTTCCTGATCACACACACACACATGGGGCACACGCTGATATCTCTGTGAAAATAGATCCGATTACCCCAAGACTGGTAAAATAAATTGCTTACCTCAGATCAGATGTTCTCCAAAAAGATTATTCCAATTCCTGATCGCCATTCCAAATATCGATCGCGTTTATTGATTCAGCGTTGGGTACTGTAAATATGTATTCCATGCGTTTTACGGCTCTGCGATCACTTGGGTCTCTTCAGATGCCTCGCCGGAGAAGTAAAATAAGGATGCTGGACCCCCCACCCCCATCAATCTAATCCAATGGGGTGCAGTACCATCCGGAGAGACGATAGGGAGCGGTATTTTCCCAATGGAGCTCAGAGAGAGGTTGCTGCACTAGCGTGAGGCTCGATTGATGAAATATGAATTCAAATGGCTAATAAATAAAAATACGACAAACAAACGCTATATTCAACAGTCGGCATGAACTAACGACAAAACGCGTCCGTGGCACTCAAAGTGTTAACCACCAAAACCTGCACAAACTATAACGTATGATGTATATCATGCCAGTTAGGGTACAGACCCTCACCTGCGCCTTGTGTATACCATTTACTTTTACTAATAGTTTATATATATTCATATTAAATTTGATTGCAAATATTTATGTCTTTCTTCTATGACCCTGCCCATACCTGATCAATAAAGGAATATATGATCTTAAAAGCTACCCTAAACCTAAAAATAGTGTGCAGGACGCGTGAATATTTTAGGCAACCAACTTGTGTTTTGCGTTTCTCCGATTGGCCACTACGCCCATGTGACCGCGGCAGCGCGAGAGAGCTGCAGCGCGGAAATAGGCTGTCTATTGCCATTCTCTAAGACAAACTCTAACCTTAACCAGCTCCGAAACAGCGCCTAAACTTAACCCTTCTAACCTTAACAAACTCCGAAACAATGCCTAACCTTAACCCTAACCTTAACCAACTCCGAAACAATGCCTAAACTTAACCTTAACCTTAACCAACTCCGAAAGAATATTGCCATTCTCTAAGACAAACTCTAACCTTAACCAGCTCCGAAACAGCGCCTAAACTTAACCCTTCTAACCTTAACCAACTCCGAAACAATGCCTAACCTTAACCTTAACCAACTCCGAAACAATGCCTAAACTTAACCAACTCCGAAAGAATATTGCCATTCTCTAAGACAAACTCTAACCTTAACCAGCTCCGAAACAGCGCCTAAACTTAACCCTTCTAACCTTAACCAACTCCGAAACAATGCCTAACCTTAACCCTAACCTTAACCAACTCCGAAACAATGCTTAAAGTTAACATGCATAATGCTGCCGCGTCGCCGCGGGGGCGTGGCTAGACGCAAGTTGGGCGTGGCTAGACACAAGTTGGTTGCCTTTAATATTTAGGCGTGCAGCGTCTTCTCCTTTTGCTCAATATTTCAGACCTCAAAGCAACACACACTTCTCTTGCCCCTTCATGGTTGCTACATTATGGTTGTTATATTAGGTTGTATAATACACATGTTCCATCTAGTATGGTCACCTGTCTCTGACAGCCTGCAGCGCGATGCGGGGGGGTTTGTGACGGAATGAGAGGGGGAGGTGGAACTGGAGGCCGGGCTCAGACCGCTCGCCCTCCACTCGCTCAGCGCCCTGGGGATCTGAATGAAGATGGGAGGCAAGAGCCAGAGGGGGAGACAGAGAGATGGATGGAGCACTGGACGGTGTGGTGACATGAGGGAGAGGGCACCATGCAAGCGGATGTAGCAGAGAGGCCAAGCGCCACTACGAATTAAACAGAAATTAAATACTGCACAAGGAAAGAAATGTAAAGAAATAAAAAGGGTAAGATGTACAGAATGCAATGGGACAGACAAGGTAGATGATATTAACAGTGTTGTCCTCCTAGGTCTACCAACTGGATGACATCATTCTCACCTCCGACAGTGCGCCATGCATTGTTACAGAGTCCAATTAGTTCATCTTAAAAAAATAAAACACACAATACTCTGCTTTCACTGGAAACTAGGTTGAAATATTAGTAGAGGGATTTTATGAACACGTTCGGATGTCGGTTATGATAAAGTAAGATTGCATTTGTCTGCACTAATAAAATCTGTACCCAATATGAATGGTCGTTCATTCCCCTCTCTGGGCTCTCTTGTGTTGGTATGGACACATCTATACAGAGTGTGTGTGTGAGTGCGTGCTGTGGTTCTGCTGGATCCCGGCTGTTTCTGTGACGCTAGCTACACTAACTGGCTACACATCACAGCAGTTAAAATGGAACAATGACAGAGATGAAGATTGGGGCGACACAATCTCATATTTCATTCTTCTTACTCTGACTGTTATAGGCCCTAAACATAAAATCCTGAACACTCGTTCATCAACACTTATATTATACCTATAAATTACTTGAATGGTCCAATTTGTCAAAATCTCAAACAGAGTCGTCTCTCGGGACAATGATCAATGACAATGTTCATTTTAGTGTTCAAATTGTTATTTTCACTCAAAGTTGTGTATGATTCAACATGTCAGCATCCATAAATCTAACGCCAGGGACACGTTGGCTGCCGAAGCGGCAGGAAGAGACGCCTGTGTGACGGATCGTACCGGTCAGACCAGCCGCGCTGCAGCCGGCGCATCTGGTCTCTTTTCGCCTCTACGTGTGATTTGAGCAGAGCAGCAGAATCTCTGGCTTCACAGAGAAATGGTGTGAAAAGCCAGGATCATGCTCGCGCCAGAATGGCACGTCCACGTTACCAACGCCGGTGTGTCTCTGCCGTTAGTATCATGTTTTCCTTTAATGTACAGAGCAGTATTTGCTCCTCACCATGGTCTGAATGCAGTATTTGTATAGTATTTATATAGTATTTTCAGAGCAGTATTTGCGCCTCACCATGGTCTGAATGCAGTATTTGTATAGTATTTATATAGTATTTTCAGAGCAGTATCAGCTCCTCACCATGGTCTGAATGCAGTATTTGTATAGTATTTATATAGTATTTTCAGAGCAGTATCAGCTCCTCACCATGGTCTGAACGTAGTATTTGTATAGTATTTATATAGTATTGAGCAGTATCAGCTCCTCACCATGGTCTGAACGTAGTATTTGTATAGTATTTATATAGTATTGAGCAGTATCAGCTCCTCACCATGGTCTGAACGCAGTATTTATATAGTATTGAGCAGTATCAGCTCCTCACCATGGTCTGAACGCAGTATTTGTATAGTATTTATATAGTATTGAGCAGTATCAGCTCCTCACCATGGTCTGAACGCAGTATTTGTATAGTATTTATATAGTATTGAGCAGTATCAGCTCCTCACCATGGTCTGAACGCAGTATTTGTATAGTATTTATATAGTATTGAGCAGTATCGGCTCCTCACCATGGTCTGAACGCAGTATTTGTATAGTATTTATATAGTATTGAGCAGTATCAGCTCCTCACCATGGTCTGAACGCAGTATTTGTATAGTATTTATATAGTATTGAGCAGTATCAGCTCCTCACCATGGTCTGAACGCAGTATTTATATAGTATCGAGCAGTATCAGCTCCTCACCATGGTCTGAACGCAGTATTTATATAGTATTTATATAGTATCGAGCAGTATCAGCTCCTCACCATGGTCTGAACGCAGTATTTATATAGTATTTATATAGTATTGAGCAGTATCAGCTCCTCACCATGGTCTGAACGCAGTATTTATATAGTATTTATATAGTATTGAGCAGTATCGGCTCCTCACCATGGTCTGAACGCAGTATTTATATAGTATTTATATAGTATTGAGCAGTATCAGCTCCTCACCATGGTCTGAACGCAGTATTTATATAGTATTTATATAGTATTGAGCAGTATCAGCTCCTCACCATGGTCCACCTGATCCTCCTCCTGACCCAAACTGAACTCCTTCAGCCGCTCCTCCTCCAACATCGATTGGTTGGCGAGAGAGCTGGTCTCCTCATCCGATTGGCTCCCTCTGCGGCTGATGACACGATAGATTCCACAGTCCAGAACATTGAAGCTCTCCTGGAATATCAACATAACATACATTAATACAATATCATCATGTATCCACACAGGATTACAGAGAGGTGTGTATTGAGCAGGCAGTCAATTTGGGTTCTACAGCAAACTATTAATATAAGCAACAATAAGAGACAGAGAAGTGATCTACAGTTGGTTGTTCCAACTTACATGAGAAGAGATGCTGCTTCTGCGACTGCTGGAAGCGGAGTCCAGTGGGTCTAGTTTTCCGATGACTTCCTCCAGCTGAGTGATCAGCTCTGGGTGTGTAGTGGAACTCAGCTGGGATCTCAGGTGGTCGAGCCGCTCCATGGGAATTGATTTCCTGGCCTATATAAAAACAGGAACAATGAGGCTTCCATTTTACACAAAGGGTCTTTGATCTCGCAGCAGACCTTCACGTCAACATCACCACACATAAGCATGCAGTTTGGCAGCAGATGTAGAGTTTCAGCCCAGCCCATCTAGGGCGGAGATAGGCCAGGGTAGCAGGTTCAAACCACATAATTAAAAGGAAGAATTATGAGGCCACATGTTAATGTCTTCAATCCACTCCTGAATCGCATACCAATCTAGACTATTTGACAGACCATACATTTACATTGGTCATACATGGTCATTGGTCAATGCCCTTTGCATAGCTGGTTAGATGTTCCCCCTTTGCCCAAATGTGTGTGTGTGAAACTACAGTATATACAGCATCCCTGTTTAGCAACAGAAAAAGAGTCTATGGAGACCAGGGTGGAAGTTGGTGTAACAGGCAGATCTTACCCTGCTGGTGGTGACGATGTGTGGGAACATGCAGCAGACGGATGCAGCCAGGAGCCAAGACTCCCTGCGGAGCAGACGCTCAACACAGCGCTCCGCAGACAACAGGGACAGGTGGGACAGATGCCCATCGCCATGGAGACAAAAGAGCTCACTGCGGTAGACTGCAATCTCAACAACCTCTGCAAAGACGGAACAGATTTGGATCAAATTGCGAAGCCAATGTCTAACAGACATTCCAGGACACTTTGGGCTTTATGAACATAAGAACCCTGCTTGGTAACTTATTATAATTATTTATTGCCTATATTTATTTATTCTCATATTTATGTCTTTCTTCTATTACCCTGCCCATACCTGTATCTCCCCTCCCCCCTCACCCCTCCCTGTGCTGCTATGACGTCTGAATTTCCCCAAAAGGAATATCTTATACTGTGAATTCCTCTACATCTCTCTTGGCAGAGCCTGAGGTGTGGCCAGCAGTAGCAACCCCTCCCCCCTGTCCTCACTCAACTCCAACCCACACATCAGACCAACACTACCGCCAGGCTGATCAATGCCTCAGCCCTCCCCCCTCCGCCCCCAAGTGACACTGGCACAATAACAATGACACCGGCGAAAATACTGCACTGGGACTGACCTGGAACTCTGCACTTTACTTTACACTTTATAATATATATATATTTATTCAAATGATTAATCCTGCACTGCAATGTATTTGTCCTGTGTCTGTTGTTGCTGTTGTTATGTGAAAAGAAAATGTATGGAAAAATGCATACTTTGTAACGCTGAAACAATTACCAATGTGGTTACACATATGGCTTATTAAAGGAATCTGAATCTGAACTAAACAAAGTGCAAAAAAGGTAGAAAACACTAATGGTACCTTTAACTTCAGTCCACAAGAGTACCTGGCCAGTCTGAGGTGTTAGGATATATACGGCCGAGTCACTCCAGGTCAGCAGGTGCTGGTCACTGTACCAAGAAGCAAAGTACACATTTAATTGACTTGACTAACAATTCAGATTCAGATCATTAAGATTAAAATGTATTGTCATTATACAGCACAAGTACAGTATGATGAAAAGAAGTTTGGCTTCTAACCAGAGTGCAAATGTAACAGTAAAGTGCAGTAGCAATATACAATGTACAGGTGATTCAACTGGGTATAAAATATATAAAGAAGAGTACAACTGAGTAATAGTGCTAATAATATGCATGTACAGTGTTATAGTATTATTATGTCCAGTGATAAAGGTATAAAGCCACTATGGTAGTAAGTCATTCTGCCCAGCGGTATAACTAGTAAGAGTAGGTAGGGATATGTTCAGATATAGATATCTACAAGTATGTAAAAAAGGTATGTAGAAAAGAGTATATGCAGGTATATAAAGACAGATGTGGATAAATATACTGTATATATATGTAAATATAAATATAATATATATGTACATGCTATCATGCTAGAGTTATATGGATTATATGCAGGTATATTCAGACAGATATGGAAATATATATATAGTAAATATAAATATGTATATTTAGATGATACTTTTCTTTTTTTACATTACCCGAAGTAGAGCAGTTTTGGGAAAGCGATGGACTGGGAGCTCCTTTGTGTTGGGTTGTAATGTGGTTCACTTCTGCAGGTACCAGAGGAACAGGAAACCATTTAAGGTGTCATCATTTCATATAAAAGACACACACACACACACACACGCACACACGCACGCACGCACGCACGCACACGTGTCTTTGGGTTCTCCAGCATCTTTGGGTTCTTGAAAAGCGCTATATAAATTAAATTAACGAATTATCACACACACACACCTGTAACTGATGAGAGGTAGAGCAGGACAGGCCAGTAGCTGTTTGAACTGATGGGTGCTCAGGACCTCCCCGCTGAAGCTGGCCTCCCATATGCGCGAGCCGGGGCGTGCGCAATACAGCAGAGGAGGCTGGCCCACCGCAAGCCCCCGACTCTGAGGGAAGAAGCAGGCTCCATACTCTCCGTCTCGCTCCTTGTTTCCCACACGCCAAAACTTCTCCCTGGGGCGCAGGTCAAGAAAAAAAAGGTGGTTGACAAAGACACTTATTCCTTTGTTTCGCTAAGCATCATGAACCTGAGCCAGATCATCAATGTGATCTGCAGTGACGGTTTCGGCATCTGCTATTACGGTTGATTAATTAATTGTATATCGGTGAAGGTACAGATGAAAGGTAGGATGTGCTTTACGAATTTTATATATATTAAGAAGAAGTTAAGAAGTCCTATTTGTCGTCAGATTAACACACATACGCGGGCGCGCGAGATGGGCAACCCACAGGAACACACATGCACTGAGTCGCTGATGAAATGTTCTCTGCACTTCCCATCCCGTCGTCCTTCCCCCCCAAGGGCAGCCAGGAGCAGACGAGGGCTGCAACGTGGGCCGAGCCCGGGGACCAATCCAAGTGCTCCTGTCAGGGACGCGACAGCGGTAGCTATCTGTTGTGCATGTTTTTCCATTGGGTTTATCTTATCGGGAGGGGAAACCCTTGTGAGCACGGGGAGAACATGCAAACTCCACACAGAAAGGCCTGGGAGATACCCCACCTGGGTAACTGGCAACACGGCAACCTGGTCCCCAAGCGGGAATCGAACCCTGGGCCTTCTAGCTGTGAGGCAACAGTGTTAACCACTACACCACCATGCCGCCGCGTATTTATATCCTGTCATATATATACACACAGTATATAAATGCAGTTAATTTGCAGTGAGGAGAGGAGGGAAAGCAGAGAAAGACACACACACACACAGAGGGGAGGGGTTGTGGGATTGTAGAGACAGAAAAGAGAGAGGTGATAGAGATACAGATACAACACACTTTCTCTCTCTCAGGTCTGAGACGGGTACAAACAGAGACAGAATGGTTTAAAATAAGGGATTTAAAATCTCCAGAAAGTTACCAAGCTCTTGATTCTTTTATACATTTACATTTAGTCATTTAGCTGACACTTTTATCCAAAGCGACTTACAAGTTCTGTACGACAAGTCATCAGGAAGGGTACAACTCTATCAGCTGAGTAACAATGTTCATCAAAGTGTTGCGTGTTACAGTGTAGGTTAGTTTATTAGGACAAGTGCATGACAGTAAGGTTAGTTAGGGTTTTATTTTTATTTTTATTATTATTATTATTATTTCAGAAGTAGTGCGTCTTTAGTCGCCGGCGGAAGATTGGACGGGTTTCGGCTGTCCTAACTGGGGTGGGTAGTTCATTCCACCATTGTGGGGCAAGGACTGAGAATAGGCGGCTTCTCTTTGATGACCCTCCCGGGGCTTGGATAGGAGTAGGTCTGAGGCGGCCAGAAGATGCAGAGCGTAGGGGTCTTGAGGGTGTGAAGTTAGAGACCATTGACCGGAGGTAGGCGGGAGCGGTTCCCTTTGCCGCACGGTATGCTAGGTCGAGGGCCTTGAAGCGGATACGTGCAGCAATGGGGAGCCAGTGCAGGTCCCTAAGAAGTGGGGTGACATGGGCCGACTTCGGTAGGTTTGAGATCAGGCGGAGATCAGCTGATAAATATCAGCTCTACCTGTGACAGTGGAGCAGACTGGCGTGTGGGGGAATCGCTGCTGGTGTGAACAGTCAGGCTACTGCTCTACTGCTGGTGTGAACAGCCAGGCTACTGCTCTACTGCTGGTGTGAACAGCCAGGCTACTGCTCTACTGCTGGTGTGAACTACCAGGCTACTGCTCTACTGCTGGTGTAAACAGCCAGGCCACTGTTCTACTGCTGGTGTGAACAGCCAGACTATTGCTCTACTGCTGGTGTGAACAGCCAGGCGCATGATAAATAAAGTTTGTCAGGGTTCCCACAGACATTACAACATACAATTCAAGGACTTTCAAGTACTTTTCCAAACACTATTTTTCTTTTAACACATTGGCTGCCAGACCCGAGATTTCTTGGGTTTTGGTCGTTATTTCTTTTATTCATTACAGGTTCACGGACCTTGGTGTTACCATAGGAAATCATTCTGAGATTCCAAAAGTGCAATACCGGCCGCATCCTGCTAGGTGGCAGTATTGCCCACCCTTTGAAACCTTATTTCACACAGTGTGTTACATCGTATATGGTCCGGGCGGAGAATTTAGACCAAGCCAAGTGAATCGCTTCATCCACTTCGAAACACGTTCAGCACACTTGAGGCATACATCTTGTGCCACTTCGTGTCAGGGACCCGATCGACATCAATACTGGAAATCGCGATCAGACAATTGGAATATTCTTTTTGGGATACCTCCTAGTAAAGGTAAGCACTATATGACATCAATTCCACTTTGATCCTACAATGATTTCATATCGATCCGGCCGATCAACGTATGTAGTATTCAAAACGAATGCCGTTACTGGCGATCAAAGCATAAAAAAACTACCTATTATATACCTTTGAATTGGAAATAGTAGCGTGTCCAGGCAAGCAACGCGAATGCTTTTAGCAAAATGCACATATTGCTCCATAACAGTTACCAGGAATTAGCCAGGATCACTTTGAAACTATACAATATTCACCACGGTATAACACACGAACATTTTTCACATGTTGAACGATGGATAGTTAATGTCAAATGAGCCATAGTATTGTCTCCATAGCTATAATATAGAATATAGATATAGCCCTGCAATTCTGCAAACACTGCAACGCACAGTGAAAATCCCTATACTTTACAGCGGTGGCACACGGAGTACAAAGATGGCTAAAGCGGCTGGCGCCCAAAGTGTTAAATGCTGTTTTTTATAGAAAAAAAAATCTGATCCAATATTTATGGCTTAAAACCAATTACCGACAATTAGTTACACTTTAAATGGAAACGTTTTATTTCTTGATTCAGAACAATTGTATCATGGATGAACAAAACGTTCAATGCAAATGGTTGATTTGAATTTCAATGACTTTTTAAGCACCTTGTTAAAAAAAAGTATTTTCAAGGAATTCCAGGCCTTGACTTTATGTTGCACAATGTAAGCGTGGTGAAGTTACATGGGAATAATCACCTGTCCGTGTCACACAGGTAGCAGCGACTCAGAGAGGACACCAGCAGGCGGCCGTCCTGGTACCCCAGCTGAACCACTCGAGAGTCCACAGTCGTGATGGTTTGAACGGGGAAAATGACAAACGACGACCCCTGGACATGAAGGAATGGTTATCAACACTACTGAAACAAAATGTGAAATGGAGCAGAGAATGATTCATATGAGAGGAACGGCATACAGTCAGGTTGAAGAAGTATTGGGATAGTGGAGTGAAATTAGTTACTTTTGCTGTAAAATCTTTTTTCTTTTTTTTTTAAAGGAAAACTCCAACATTTTGGGAAATTAGCTTATTTGCCATCTACCCTGGAGTTAGACAAGAAGATGCATACATTTTTCTTCTCTGTGCATGCAGTAGGAGTAGGAAGACGTTTGGAACTAACGGTGCGCGTCTTCCCACTCCTACTGCATGCACAGAGAAGAAAAAGGGTGTGTATCTTCTTGTCTAACTCCAGGGTAGATGCCAAATAAGCTAATTTCCCAAAATGTTGGAGTTTTCCTTTAAGTTTTATTTCTGTTCTAAAGACGGATACCGGTATAAAGATAAAGCAAAAAGTAAAACTGTCAGTAAAATTATTATGGGTATTTTTTCTCAAACTACTTAAACTTGAAACAGAGTCAATCTAATGTTCACCTGACACTGGTGGCATGTCGGATATGTTTTATACAGACACAAGAATGCTCAAACATGTCCCGTTTTTATCTGAATAACTTTACAGCTAATTAACAAACTACACCGTCACAATACAGTCCCATCTATCAACAGAGGAATTCGATCCCGTCATAGATTAAAGGTGCTATAGATAACATTTTTATGTAATCTATTATTATTATTATTTTTATAAATAATACAGCCACATAGCTTTTAGAAAGGTGCAGAATAAGGCGGCTGGGTGGCGCAGCAGACTAAGCGCCCGTCACCAACGCGAGAGACACTGGTATCGAATTTGGCTGTCAGCGTTGCCTCCGGCTTGGCCGGCCGTCATACTGGCTCAATTGGCAGAGTCAGCGGGAGGGAAGTCGGTGGGTGGTAATCTGGTTGTTGTAAAACAGCTACTCCTACAGCTTGGTCAGGGCGCCTGCACAGCGAGGAAGGGAGATGGTGAGGGTAGTGTGAGCCTCCCACACGTTACACCTCACCAATGAGAGTCCACGCTGGCAGGTGAAAAGAAGTGGCTGGCTGACTCTGCATGTATTGAGGGGACGCCTAAATTCTTATCCCAACGCATGTTTGCTTCCGCGTTCGCGTTTTGCGCTCCGATTGGCCACTGACGTTTCTGGTCGCGCCAATCGTGTGACGGCAAGTTCTTTCGCCGGTTAAGCTTAGGCACTCTTTCGAAGTTGGTTAAGGTTAGAGTTTGTCTTAGAGCAGGGCGATATCGTGTGACGGCAAGTTCTTTCGCCGGTTAAGCTTAGTCACTCTTTCGAAGTTGGTTAAGGTTAGAGTGTGGATCGTAGGCGTTAGGTAGTTTGCTGCTGGTCGAGGCGGAAATGGGCGCGTCACGCGATTGGGCGCACATGTCCAGAAACGTCAGTGGCCAATCAGATCACACCAGAAACGGCAGTGGCCAATCAGATTCGCAAAACGCGAACGCGGAAGCAAACATGCGTTGGGTTAAGAATAGACGTGGAGGGGACATGTGATAGTATCTATCAACCCTCCCTAGACTGACCAGTGGGGGGCACATGCGAGCAATGACCAGGACGGGAAGGGGGGAATTGGCATGACGACTAAAATTGGGATGGGAGAAAAACACAGAAAAACTGGAGAAAAAGTGGATACAAAAAAAGAAAGGTGCAGAATAAAAGTACTGCGCATTCCTTAAAATTTATCATTAAGACATTGACCGCCAGCAGCAGGGGGCGCTGATCCCCCTTCAGCGCCAGGTCTTTATTCAATGGATATAGTTTTAGAATGCCAGACTTGCGAGTCCTAAAACTATATTTTATATTATAGCTATGGATGTAATAACGCTGTCGACTGTCAGTGAGTTGCTTCTGGTCAACATGCAAAAAACAGATTGTTTCTTCATCCGTACATTTCCGTTTTATACCGTTTTGAATATGAGTATGGTTTGAGTAATTCCAGGAAAAGACGAGAAAAAGGCATTTTAGTGTAATCCAGTCATCATGTTGTAATTTTTCGGCTGATTATCTAATCATCCTGAAATCAAAGCTAGATTATCATTATTATATCTCCTCGTGCATACATGAAGTGGCCCCGCCCCCCACCGCAGCCAACGGTAGAAAGCACAACACGGTCCACACAGATAGCTTTGATCGCGGAAGAAAGAAATATCAGATCAACGCAAGATTTTATATATAGTGTTCTTACCTTGTCTCTGATGTAATGCAAAAAAAAAAGAATCCAATTATCTAATCGCCATTCCAGTTATCCACAGCGATCCTGTCCCCGACATTACCGAGTGTTACACATGAACGTGCGGGCGGGGTTAGTGTTCCATGCCATCGTTGTAAAGGCCTGCCTCGCCTGAGTATTTAAACCCCGCCCCCATGGCTCAGATCGGCTCGGAAAACACACCAGACCATTTCCAATGGAGTGCAATAGCTCTGCAAGGCAGTAGAGGGCGGTGTTGATCGTCTGCCAGCTCAGACAGGGTCTGAAGGGTCTGCAGAGGCTGCAGCCATGAATTATGAATAGATATAGCGAATAAACGAAATAACGATCGCAAAAACGAGTTAACTTGTTGTTGGCGCTGAACGCATGGTGGGCAATAACGAGTTAACTCGTTCTTGGCGCAGATTGTGTTAAAAATTATTAAAAAAAATTAGGGATGTCCAATATTATCGGCCTACCGATATTATCGGCCGATATTGGCATAAGAATGTGATATCGGAAAATATCTGTGTTTTTTTTCTTTCTTTTTACATTTATTTAACTTTTATTTACCCAGGCAAGCAAGTAAGAACAAATTATTATTTTATTTATTGTCAAAGTATGCATAAATTATAAATAAAGTATGCGTTAATTACACTACAAGAGATATGTAATGTTAATTACCTGAAATTATTCCGTTTTTGGGGGGGGGAAACCCTGCATATATCGGTATCGGTTGATATCGGTATCGGAAATTAAGAGTTGGACAATATCGGTATATCGGTATTGGTAAAAAAGCCAATATCAAGCATCCCTAAAAAAAATGAATGTTGTTTACATGTTGCGTGCATGTATCCCCTTTGATAGAATGGCCCTGTTTTTCAATGTATATAATGTAAATATCTGCAGATGACAGCATCTACTCATAGATCTCAGAGGAGGAGGACAACAGCCAGGGAAAACATATTGTTAGAACAGAGGAGCAGAGCAGGCAGAGGGCTGGAGATGGGGGGTAGCAGACAGCAGCACCAAGGCCACGTCAACAAAGATAGTGGGTTGGCTCGGGATGGGAGTTACTATCAACAGAGAAGCCGTAGCTATGGGGAGATAGAAAAAGACGTTTAGTGTGTCAAAGATGACCAGACTGCCGTTGCTTGCCATGGTATCGTGTCACTTAGTAACGAGAAAAGGGGGTGGGGCCCCCGTTGCTAGGGGAAAGACGTTATGAGCCGTGAGTTTCTTGCGGTGTAAGTTAGACTAGGAGACAAGGCTGAGACAAGCAGACTTTGAAACGATCCCTCCTCACCCTTGCCACGGAAGGGTGGGGGAGGGGAAATGCCACGACATCGCTAGCCTCGGCTAACAGGGAAGGCCTTTTGGATAACAGCTAGGCCGCAATGACCACCGAGCGGGGTAACAGGAGAGATTCATTAGAATAATTAATTTAGTTTCTTCAAAGACTTTAAGGACATTTCAGAACTGTTTCCATCTTGTACGAGACTATGTTTATGAAAATAAACATCACAATCTAAGGAAGTAGATCACGTTGCCAGTGTCGTTTCTTCCGATTACGGACGTACCAACGGGGTTAATACAGTGTGTAACAGCCAGTGAGATAACCAAGTACCGATGACACAAACACAACGCAGAGGGAAATCACGGAGCAGCAGGTGACGAGTTGATTAGAGGCTGAAGAACACTAATCTTTCACCTTCCTACTTCCCCACATGGAATGCACCCAATTGGATAAATGACAAGCTGGTGCTCTAGTGTGACATCTAGTGGCTGAATGTTATCTATAGCACCTTTAAAACATGCACAATAAATCAATACCTTGCCTAGCTTGGACGATCCTGCGCGGAGAAAGGACACCTTGCCTCCTGTGTCTCCTACGAACACTCTGAGAGCGCTGGAGTCCCAGCAGACCGAGGTGATTGACTGTCCTCTGTGTTCCCAGGAGATGCTGACCCGCTCTGGTCGACCCCGCCGCTCCAACTGCAGCTCCCACACCACCACCAGGCCCTGGCTGAACCGAGAACCAGCACCGGACAGAAACACCACAATGAACAACACAGGAAACAGAGGACAGTGATGAACAGGAGTAGTAAACCGTATTTCATATCACGATTATAGTGACCCAAATTATCACGGTTATCAGTATTATCGCAGTATTGTTAGAAATGTGCTGAAAATGTCCCTCAGCATTAGAAAATATGCCCACGCTTAGTCCTCTTTTAGAAGGCTGAAAAATCTCTGTCTGCATTCATTGCATGTTTTCATTGCAAAACAAACCCGTGCTGCATGCTTCTACGTGGTTCCTACACTTTTCCAAAGTAGAGTTCAAGTAGTTGCACTTGCTTTAGCACCTCCCAACATGCATTTCAACATCATCAAGCACTGGGTCTGGCAAATAAAAATTGTAATACATATACTCAGTGAGTATAATATCAATTGAGTGTGTGTATACATAAGTACATATATATACTCAACATTTTAGTTTAAATTCATCATCAGATTAAATCATGAATTATTGAGTCACAACAGGAAAGTAAAATCATGTTCTGTGACAAGAAACATCATTTAGGTTGTAGCATAGCAACATCCCATTTATAGTTCATAGTTCAAGCACTTTCACAACCTTGAAAACACCTGTAGGTGTTTAGATGTCACAGGTCGGGTAGACATTTTTTTTAAGCAGGTTTACACCGTGGACAGCTTCTTTCTCACCTCGTTGCCACGGCAATAAAGTCCTCATCGTGTGGACAACATGCCACCTGAGTGACCGCTCCCTCCTGGAACAGAGCAGACCATATTATCCAGCAGGGGATTCCCAAACCTTTTCACGTTGAAGGGCCACCAAATAGATACACATTGTGGCCACAGACCCCCATTCAGAAGATGTCCCTTCCCTTCTAAAAGATGATGTTAGACATGAATTAGTTCAAGATTCCATATACGTTTCATAGGAGAGATAGCGGTGAGAAAGAGTCAATGATCAAAATAGTCATTATACACATGCCAGACGTTTTCCCACTAGGCTAATTCCTAGTGAATGAAATACGGCACAGTGGAATTAAACAATTCCTCACTCTACCGTGGGCCACTGGGAACCCCTTAAAGACAGATACATTGCTGATTTCACATGATGTTGCTGATTTCACATGATGTTGCTGATTTCACATGATGTTGACAATAATTATATTTATCCAAGAAAAGAGGTCTGGAGAAATAAAACCTGAAACTAATGAACATGAACTCGGCTGCAGATGAATGGGCACAGATCAGTAACGAGCAGTGTTAATTTTGGCAGCTATTTTCATTTTAGTTTTAGTCTTAGTCATGTGTCAAGTGCTCCTTTTTCGTTTATCATATTTAGTCATCTTCATTTATTTTGTCGTTTAGTCAGTTTTAGTCAACTAAATGTCTGAGCATTTTAGTCTTAGTCAGTTTGTCTCAATTTTGTCTTTTTTGTTTTAGTCTAGATTTTGTCGACAAAAACGGATGACATTTGTCTATTTTTAGTTATTTTTTTATTACCGTATATAAATTATAACACTTTTTTTTCTTTTCTTTTTTACAGCTACTGTTTTATATATATACTGTTTTTTAGTAATAACTAGAAAGTAATGGTATTTATTCAACAACAGGTGATAGTATAGATTAGTAATAGTATCATTAAATGACAACTATGCTCAACTATGCTTCACCCACGGAAAGGTTGTTGGCACATTGGTTCCACACGGACATTATACGTTGTTTGCACTTGCTTCCAGAAGGCTCCGTTTAGGTTAGAGGCTCTGTTGTGATTTTTAATGCACAATAAATATTCAACATTCTCTTTTGAGACTCCGCCTCAGACTCTTATCATTTGGCACTAAAAGCTAAACATTGTCACCGGTATGGCTGTCGGCAACATGTCATTAATTGTGTGCGAGAGGTCGATCAGTTAGCCACATTAGCGTGAGCTAGGTTAGCCACTAGTTAACACAAGCTAGATGGAAATACAAACAATGTAACGTTACTGGTGAAAAAGTGATTTACCTTGGAATACTCCTTTGCCAACTTGCTGTACTTTGCTTGCAGGTCTGCAGCTGGATTATGAATAGTCCCAACTTTAGCCAAGGTAACGTTAAGCTAAAACTAGCTTTTCAAATAGCTCTTCAGCTAATGCTAATACAGAGCTCCCCGTCACACTGCTCTGACTCGGGACGATGGCATTAAGAAAAGTTATAATTATTTTGTCTCGTCTTGTTTTAGTCAACAATATCAACATACATGAAGAGAAATTTCGTCCTGGTTTTTGTAAATTACATTTTTGTGTCCTCAGTTGTGGTCAACGATATTTAATAAACTATTTAGTCTCGTTAGCGTCACACGGTCTTCAATAACGTGACGTCACGTCTCGTTGTCGTCATGAAAAAAACCTTCGTTGACGAACATCTTTCGTCATCATTTTAGTTGACAAAATTAACACTGGTAACGAGTACAGTATTTCAGAATTAAACACTTAGGTTGTACCTTGTGAGTTAGGATGAGTCGTTGTTTCCAGCCCTCCCTCTGAATGAGGTGTAGTCCTCCTGCTGATGTTCCTAATGCAAGCCACTTCCTGGACACCGCCAAGCAGGTACACTGCAACACACAAGTAAAGTGATCTTCAGTACAGCATGATAACGGCACTGGATGTTTGCCGTGTGACTCAACTTAAAAATGCCTGAACTGATCTGAGTGGTAACCAAAGAAAGACAAGCACCCTCATAAACTACTTGAGTTCAGTTGAAACAGCGAGTACTCACGCCCATCCATAAACGGCAGATGAATTTCTATAGGAAAACTCAATAGGATGTTTACGGTGCGTACTTCAAAATCAGCATAGTGCTTAACATTTTCAAAATCTCTGACTTTAGGGTGAATAACGATAATCCTGTCAGCTACTGTAGCTAGCAGCAAGCTACGCTCTCATGATGGAAAACTTTGATGAAGAGACATGCATTTCTCCCAAGACGCTATTTTGCAAGGTGCTTTTTGTGCTCAGTGGCGTCCTAGACGAGATTGGTTTGAGTGGCGTCCTAGACGTGATTGGTTTGAGAAAGATCCCACGGCACCACACGGCAGCTTTTACACATTGTTCTGACGCAGACCGAAACGACAAGGAGGCACCATCATGTAATACAAAGACAATGGGGAGTGATGGAATGTTTTTTGGAACTTGAGAACTATTAGGAATGTTTGACCATTAAGTGTGTCTGACTCTTAACCACCAAAACCTGCACGGACTACAACGTATGATGTAGATCATGCCAGTTAGGGTACAGACCCTCACCTACACCTTGTGTATACTTGTGTTTACTGTTACTCATAATATATATATATTCAGATTAGATTTGTTTTTATTATCAATGTATTGTAACGTAAATCATAACCGATAGGGCATACAGACCCTCATCTGCACCTTTGTTTACGCTGTTTATTATTATTTTCTTTCTGCCCATACCTGTACCTCCCCTCCCCCATGCTGCTATGACGCTCCGAATTTCCCCAAGGAATAAGGAATATCTTATCTTGACAACACTGCCAATAAGGGAGAATGAAGTGTTCACAGATATTTTACTGTGTTTACTTATACAACCTGGCACCTTACCTCAATATTTATACAAGCCAACTACCAGTCAAACTAGAAACAAGGACACCCAGTGTCAGAGGCATCGGGGCAGATTCTCTAAACACCAGTCAAAGGTGATTGACTGACTGAATGAGTGAGTGAGTGAGATTGCAGGTCTATAAAGTATGATGGAAGACTGCCTTAGATCATTATGAACGTGTGAGAATTAACCCCACCTTGAGTCTGCCAGAGTCCAAGCGGAGAGCAGAGATAAGAGGATCAAGGCAGTCAAATTCTGCCAGTACATGACTGTGGGTCTCGGGTACGACAGGTAGCATAGGCATGGCTGACAATCCTTCACCGCTGAAAGAAAGACAACGATCCAGTTAGTCAAGTAGAGAGGAAATTAGCAACTAAAACAGAACTCTCTCTACTGCTGACAGTGTTGCTTTGCTGCCTGGCAACACGTGAATCTCAGTAATGCCCCATTACTTAAAATAATTTAAATAAAAAATGTTAATTTCTTTTGAATTTAGTATTCTTTTTATTTTATTTTACATATCTTATTTTGGAGATTGAGGTCATACTGTGACACTGAAATAAAAAAATATTTCGTCAACTAAAATAATTCATCAACTAAAATATATGTCGCACCCTGCGCCTCTCCCTGCCTTCTGCAGGTGGCTAATCTTGAGTTTCCGACCCCCCAGTAAGCTAACTATGGATAAATCCAAAAAAAGGAAAGTCCTAGGAAAATAGAGGGTTTAATTCAGCGTGGACATATTAATTTGCTTTCACGACTAATGATGTGGTGAGAAATTTGTGAACAACAAAAAAAATTATTTTTATTTTATACATTTTCCACAAATAAGGGAAGGACTCAAATAGAGCTGCATAGTTCAGGGTTTTATTTTAAAGTAGGTCTACAGACGCCAGTGTTTTTTCTACTCTTCTGTGTTTTATTTCAAAGTAGGTAGACAGATGCCAGTCTTTTTTCAAAGTAGACTACTTTTTTATTTGATAAATGTTCCACAAATAAGGGAAGGACTCAAATATACCTGCTTATTACATGGCGTTTTCACATTCGCCGAAATGCTTGATTGTGATTGGTCAATAGCCCCTGACAGCGGTGAATAATTTTTCGATAACCACCGGTGATTATTGTTTTTCGAAGCTGGAGCAATCAAGCCCACTGACACACACTGTTTCAGTGCAATCAGACACACCTGCCGGCTGCCGGCGATAATAATAATCACTTCATTTGGGCTGACAGAGCCACAGAACAACTGCGTCTGCATTTGATCTCGTCTCGTCGATGGTGTAAAATGAATTAGGTATATTGTTAGTAAGTTAGCCATGTAATAAGCGGGATAATGTATAGCTATACTCGGTCATTGTCGCAAAATAATTGATCTTCACTGACGTTTAAAACACCTCGGCGAGGCGCCTCGGTGTTCTAAACTCCGTGTCGGTCAATTATTTTGCGACAATGACCTCGTAGCTATACATTATCCCTTACATAGTTCAGGGTTTTATTTCAAAGTCGGTCTACACATGCCAGTCTTTTTTCTCCTCTTCATAAGAGTTTGAGGTTTTTCTTTGTTATAACAGGTAAAGACAGCAATAAAATGTCAACCATTTTCTTTTTGTTGTTTTATAATTCCATTAATGCAACAAACTGTGTGCTATAAGTATAAAGTATAATAAATCGCAAATTACTTTGGGTATGCAATCGTCAGGCGTTTTATGCTAAATGTGGGGTATGCTTGGGAATAACTATATATAAAGCGTTATACACAGTGTTATCTTCATTTTAAGGGTAAATTGGTTTTGCGACTCCAGATGAATTTTTATTTTGTGGGAGGGGGGAAGAATTGCTCTTTTGATAGTAAAGGTTGCTGACCCCTGAGCTAGAAGAATCTGGTAAAAATCCTCCATTCAAACGTTTACCTTAAAAAGGTGCTACAGATAACATGCAGCTACTAGATGTTGCACTAGAGCACCAATGTGATTTGTCCAATCAGGTGCATTCCACGTGGGGAAAGGGAAGTAGGGAGGGGATACATGCACGCAACATGTAAACACATTCATTTTGGACCTGCAAAACTTTTAAATGATAAATCAATCATTAATTAATCAAATCTAAAAAAATTATCAAATTATATTTTTTATCCTGCACCTAAAAGCTTTGTGGATGCATTATTAAAAATGAAAAGATTAGTCTACATACAATTTTTATCTATAGCACCTTTAAGAAAGACCTTGTATTATCCTGGCTTACAGAGAGATAAGGCTATGGTATGAAGGGGCTACGGGTCGCTATAGGACTTGGTATGAGTTATTAATCAAGGAAAATAAGGACAATGTATTGCTCGAGTAGCTACATTTACAGGGGGAAAAAACATTCTTCACTTTTCAGATTATCCGTTACCAAACTGATTAACTGAACCTCCCTAACAAGCAGTTGTGTCTCAGAGTTATTTTGAATGCAGTTAGGAATAGAATGCATGTTTGATTGTTGACCAATGAGCAGTGGAGACGTTTGCAGTTTAAGTTTGCTCAAGGGCACCTCAACCACAGTTGTTGAGGAAGGGAGGGGGGCAACGGTCATGTACTTCCCCAACCCAGTTTCCTGTTTAGGTGAGGCTTCATAAAAAACACAAGTGAGTATTGGCTTGCTAAAACAGTGCTGCTACCCAAAAGCCATCATACTAATTGAAAAGCATCAATTCCTACATTAGGAACTACAGTATTCCTGGTGTGCAGTTTGATTTTAAATATACAATTTCCAGGGAATACATGCTGAAATTAAAAAGCCATGAAAAGTAATTTACATTATAAACAAGTAAGACACAATCCATTAGCACTGATGATCATAACTACAGCTGTGGACATTAACAAGTGGATGTGGCAACATTTAGAGACAGTGACTCAACTTGGTTGTTTTTCCTCTGTGCAGATCAAATGTGTATCAAACAATGACTGAGGTAAAAGTTCAAAATGACTGCTTTTATTAGAGGGTATTTTGAACATTGAAGTATTAGAAGAGCACCATTCAATGTGTAAATTCAGCATAGCCACAATTAACAGTCAGGTGTTTCAAATGGCCCAGGTGTTCTACGTTGCTATAATTAGACCTATTATAAGCAGCATGTCACTTAGACGTCACCTGTGGATTGTATTTATTCTTTGTTTTTTTTAAGCTGTGACAAAGCAGCTACTGTCTGTAAGTATGTTGGTCCACCTGTCAGCCATGTGTAATACCTCCAATTGAGTGGCTTCATTGGGAATTGTGTGGTATTATTTTGTAGAAAGTCTGGTGGATGCATGCTGGTGTGGGAATTATTTGACTTTTTCAAGGACAATTTTGCCCCAGAACAAAATTACACACAAAATCCACATTACAGCCGGCTGCCTTGAATTAAAATAATGTCAATGATGTCATGGTAGCTTTCTGAATGCCCGCCATTGGTTTTAAAAGTAGTACAGACAACTGCTTTTATACACACAAACGCACACCCATACATGCATGCCCATTGCCCACACAAATGCATACAGACACACACCATTTAGCCACGCCCCCTTCCATAACTTGTTTTGTCTTAGAGATCATTGGACCAGGTAAAGAATAGTTATTCATTACTTTGGCCATGCCCCCATTCATAACTCATGAACTGTTGGTCATATGGACTTGTGTGAGGCATCACTGGACTCAGGTCAAGTAATTTCTCATTAATATAAGTTAGCCCCACCTCCTTTCATAAGCCGTTAACTGCTTGTCCTAGAGACTTGTGGAAGGCATCATTGGACTCAGTATAAAAGTTCTGCTGTAGAGATGCTCTATTAACCCATTCACTACCACACTACAAAGGGTTAACATGCTCACTACAACACTAACCTTTTACTACCACACTACAGACGCTTAACAGTCTGTAGTATGGCAGTGAAAGGGTTAACCTTCTATAGTGTGGTAATGAAAGGGTTAAGCTAACATTTATTCAATAAACACAATGAGGCTTGCAGCTATCAATACATGCTTGATTGAAATTTTTTTGATTACATCTTCCTTGCCAATAAAGCCAAGCCCTGGTCCCCTCAATACATCTTAATGGGACTGAAGGGTGTACAGTGGACCAGGATACTTAGCATTACAGTGTTTGTTTATTTAGGATCCCCATTCGCTTTTGCACTTGACAAAAGCTATTCTTCCTGGGGTCCGGCACTTACAATATAACAATATTCAATACATTACATCATTATCAACATCAACATCAATTACATCATTATCAACATTAACAATCTCATCCTCAGGATGATATTGTACAATATATTTATTAGTAAAAAGTATTAAAATAAAATTAAAATAAAATAAATAGTGCTTCCTGAGCAACACTCACTGCCAATTGTATTAGTGTGAACGGCCAGCCAAGCTGGTGACACGCCGGGAGCTGGATTCGAACAGGCGAATCCAGCGTCTCCGGCGTTGGTGACGAACGCAATCTCCGCTACGCCACCTGACCGCCCATGTTCTTCTCTTGTAAACTATATAATCATAAAAATACTGTGGTTTTTTTACAACTTGAACATTTGAGAAAAGTAATGAGACGGGATTGCAGACGATTCTCAACCGGAAGCCATGATAAATGTCTGTGCATAACTCCAAAGTTAGTGCGCAGTGTGCTTTGAACAGTGGAGAGAGCTAGTCTGGCAGCCTTATTCTGAGCCATTTGTAGTTTCTGTATATGTGTTTTTGCTGCTGATGACCATATGACAGGACAGTACTCAAGATGTGACAAACCCAGAGCCTGGATGACTTCTTTCAAAGTGGTTCGTGTTAAATACTTGTAAAGTGTGGGGTGTGCCTTCAGGTCCTGTCACTGAGGTTCAGGGACGTGCACAGGACAAAAATGGCACTTTTTTATGAGGCACAAAAGGGCAGGTGCTTGAGCACCCTTTGGGCTCCATGTGTGCATGTGCCTGCTGAGGGTTCAAAGTAAATAATTAAATGATAAATTATAAAGAAAATCACCCTCCAGTAGGGGTGTAACAATGCATCGATTAATCGAAATGCATAATCGATGCATCGATTTGAATATGTTAGAATCGATTATAATCTAAATTAATCGAAATAATTCTTTTTTTTATGTATATATTTTTTTGTTTTATATTTTTTGTATATATTTTCATTCATGCTTAGTGAATCAGTTCCCCCAGCCACATTTGTGTATTAAAATTTTTTTGGGGAATTAACCGATAGAAATCGAATCGTGGTCAAATGAGATTTTTGATTTGAAATCTTTATTTCAAACATGCAAATGATTACAAACAAACAAATAACTAAACAAAAGCAAAACACAACTCAATCTACATGTGCGAAAAGAAGTAGGAAGAAGTATACACTTATTTAATCCTACCCCTTTTCCACTACTCAAATGAGTGTACTATTTAAAAAAAAAAATATATATATATATATATAATTATGCAAAACAAAAAAACAAAAACTATATATGTAAAACATGAAAGAAATAAAATAAAAATGTAATAAAATAAAAATGTAAACACCCGTGAATATCAAGTCCCTTCCTCATCCCTGTACCTCGTGAACATCATTTCCTTATTCATCAGTTTGAATTGTCTCATGTTTGGACATTGCTTTAGCACCACATTTAGACTGTTCCACTCCACATATTGAGATGCAGTGTCTTCTCATGGTAGTGCGTACATTTAGAACTTTTAAATTGAGTTCTCCCCTCAGATTATAACCCCCCTCCCTATCAAAGAACAGTTCTTGAATGTTTCCTGGAAGTACATGACCTTTTGCTTTATACATTAATTGTGCCGTTTTAAATTCCACAAGATCATTTAACTTTAATGTTTTTGACTTTAAAAATAATATGTTTGTGTGATCACGATAACCTGCAATGTGAACTATCCTTATGGCCCTTTTTTGGAGTATAAAAAGTGGTTGTAGTAGAATTATAATTGTTTCCCCAGACTTCAGCACAGCAATTTAAATATGGTAAAACTAGTGAACAGTAGAGAATGTAGAATGTAGAACAGATTTTATGGTCTATTATTACACCTATACTCTTTCAATAATCACATCATTTATTTTAACTTGTACTTGAGTATTTAATCTACAGTTTCCAAATAACATAATTTTAGTTTTGCTCAAGTTCAATGATAATTTGTTTCTATCAAACCATTTTTTTTAATTTCTTCATTTCAGATGTGATGACCTCTAAAAGCGGCTGGATATTCTCACCAGAAAAAAAAAGATTAGTGTCATCCGCAAATAAAATACATTTAAATATATTGGATACTTTACATATCTCGTTAATGTACAAGATGAACAGTTTTGGACCCAACACTGACCCCTGGGGGACACCACAAGCAATGTCCAAACATTCAGATTTATAATCTCTCATTGTCACAAATTGTTGTCTTTTATTTAGATAGCTTCTCACCCAGTCCAATACTACCCACCTGATCCCATATCTTTCCAATTTCCTGATTAATATATCATGATTAATAGTATCAAATGCCTTTTTTTTTTTTAGATCAATGAATACTCCAGCTACATGTTTTTTTTAATCTATGGAATTTGTGATTTTTTTCAATGAGTTTTATTAATGCTAGTGATGTTGACCGGTGTGTTCTGAATCCATACAGGCTATCGGTGAGTAAATTATGTTTCATGATGCATTGAATCGTTGCCTGAATAATCGTAATCGAATCGTTGTACACCCCTACCCTCCAGTAGTGACTTTCACCAGTAGTGAAAATAGACACAGGTCAGTGTGACATACATAATTAGCGTATAGCAATGTAGAACACCTAGGGCACTAGTGCATTGAAACCCTTGTGTCCCAATACTTAGGCCTATTTTGTGCTGACTTGAAATTGTGAGACTTATCAAATTGAATCAAATGGCTCTGGTTATAGTTAAACATGTGTTTAAAAGCCACATAAAATAAAAACATTTTCAGAACATTTAGGCATCATTTGATTTTAAATACATAATCATTTACCACTGTTTCACTGTTTGTATGTCAGAGGTATGCACTGTTTCATGAGTTTGCCGAATGTAATTTCAAATATTATGTTTAAAAAAATCTTCTATGCATCATTATGCACCACACACTGACTGCATTATAATTTCGATGGGTCCGAAGTACTGTAACGTTAGAGAATAAATGAGGGATAGGCCTAATACTCCACTGTCCTTGTTGGGAACTGTCCTGCTATAGTGTGGAACCGGTGTCGCAGAATTGTACAGTAGCAAGGAAAAACTAACAACAATCTTTAACATTCCAAACTCTCATGTGACCCTGGCGTAAATACCAGGCTCCGTGTTGATCAAAATACTGAATTCAGTTAACTCGATTGATCAGTGATTGATAGTATCGGTTCACTCGGCTGTTTACCTGACTGTGTTCCACCAAACTAAACCTCGAGCTCAGCGCGTCGTTGACGAGGCTGTTGATTGATTCACTGCGTCGCATCACGAGACTCCTATCTGCTGATACTGGAATGCTAACTAGTTAAAGCAAATAACCTAGATGTAGTATGTGGCAAGTAACTTCACGTTGTATTTAAACTAACCAACACGCAACACATCCAGTGATATTAAAAATGTATACTTGGATTAATTGTATTCAACGCAATAAGATGAAAACATGTAAACTTGACGCAGACGACTTCAGTTGATGTTAGCTATGCCGTTATGCTACCAAGCAAAGTTAACCTAACGGCGTTTCCTCCCATCTATTATAACAGTGTTGGTGTGGGACTTACCGGGTTATCTGGTGTGACGGTAGTTTACCGCAAACGAATCCATGTCAGAAACACGAACGCTACTTTGTGTCTTGTTATTATCTTGGCTAACGTTACGGTGATGGCACAAGCTAGCATCAGCCAACCGACCTGTCAGGAGTCCATCGGTGACGTCAGATCAATCTGCAGCGCTGCTGTGCTTCAAGGGGGTTGGGCACAGTGGGTTTTAGCAGTTGTTGTCCATTCACTAGAATTCCGTTTCAAAGCCATAACATACATTTACATTATAGTGATTCCTTGCACTCCCTCCAGAGGTACAGACAGAGCCACCGTTGGGCAGGTAGGTAGGCTATATATATACATTAAGTATGTCATCATACTGTGCATTTAGTAATTTAGCTGAAGCTTTAGTTTCATCCAAAGTGACTGGCAAGTTCTGTACAAGTCAACAGGAAGGGTACAACTCTGGGGTCAGATATTGTTCATCAAACAGTGTCGAGCTTGAGTGTATAGACATACTACTATTAGCATAGTAGGTAGTAGTATAGGCATATGGCTCGCCGACAACAAACTATCATTACACATGGGCAAAACAGAGTCCATTCTCTTCGGTTCAAATAACAAACTCAGCAAGACCGACGGCTTCTCGGTTACAGTGGGTGACAATATTATCACAAGGAAAGATGAAATTACCTATCTGGGTTCCATCCTAGAGGCTAATCTTTCCTGTGACAAAATGGCATCCAATGTAATAAAAAAAGTCAACCAACGAACGCGATTCTTGTACCGGATCTCCTCTCTGGTAAACAAGAATACCCTGAAGACTCTAGCAGGAGCACTCATTCAAGGGTACTACGACTATGCTTGCACCTCATGGTACCAAAGCACCTCAAAGGCACTAAAAAACAAATTACAAACATCTCAAAACAAGCTAGTCAGACTACTACTTGACCTGACTCCTAGAACCCACCTCACCCCTGCCCACTTTGACAACCTAGGATGGCTTAGAGTAGACGACAGAGTACAGCAACTTGCAATGGGCCTGGTCTACAAGATACACTACGCGACCAAGGTACCCATGTACATGTCAAAATACTTCCCAAAGGTCAGTGAATACCACGATCACAACACCAGAGGGAGCTCCACAAATCATGTAAAACCCAGATTCGGATCAAACAAGGGACTAAACACGTTTCGCAATTATGCCACATCAATGTGGAACGCCCTGCCTAAAGCTGTAAAGGAATGTGAATCACTACCCACCTTCAAAAACACTCTCAAAAAACACCTACGTGAGACTGCAATTCGAAACTGGCCCCTACAAATGTCCTAACCTAGTTGTACAGTAAATGACCAAGTAAGGCTTTGTCAATATTCCAATGTACAGTGTAAAATGTGTGTGTGTCCCCTTCCCAACCCACCCCCCCCCCCCCCCACCTCCAATGTACAGCCCTCACCCAACCCACCCAACCCCACCCCACCCAACCAACCTCCTCCAATGTACAGTTTCTATGCCAAATGTATATACACTCCTTTTCTGGACACTTTTGTATCACAAACAGTACTGTATTTGCAAATCTGATATGTCATAAATGTATAGATGTAGCAGTACTGTCTATCTGTATGTCATGTATGTCATATATGTTATGATGAATTGAAAATGGGGGACCCTGATGTAAACAAGTCGAAAGTCTTTCTCTGGTCTGCATCCCCTTAACAATTGTATGTATTGAGCTGTACTGTACTGTACCCATTCTGCAATCTGTTAATAAACTTTTCAATCAATCAATCAATAGTACATATTAGTGTAGTACTAATAGTATAGGCACAGTATACTACTTAGTAGCAAAGTACATAATAGTAAGACGGTATGAAGGTTACAATTACATTCTAAAATTACCCAAGTTTATTTACTGCTGCAATGTTCGCCAATGCAATACTTGACAGGAAATACTTGGGTCCAAACCGTTCCCTAGCAACAGAATCCCAGTGAAACGGTCTTTATCGATTGAAACTGGAGATAGACACTAGCCTCCCTATAGTATCATAATAGCCCATTCAAATTAGATTAGCATCACAGAGTTGGGAGAAATTAGATGCTACAAAGATTACGAGGCAGAGAAAGCTGCTGAACAGAAAGCAACATGAACATACGCTTCACTTTATTTCTGAGTAACATCTTTGTCTTCAGTGCAGCTAGAAGGTGCAGACATTACAAACCAGTGCACTTAAATGTGATTGGGTCACACATACTAATGCACCACAGTGCGAAATGTCATTACAGTATTGCTATATTCACTCCGCTTCCATTTCCCAGGTTTACTGGAACTACTCTATGCTCCCTGAATCGATCTGCTGCTCAAGAAGGGCTCATTGCATTGGCAAACTCTTGTCCCAAGTCTTGTCCTGCGCACTGATAAAAAAAAACAAAAAAGATCTCGCATACTGGCAGTCCTTTTCTTGTATCTCTCACCCCCAGTCTCTGTTCCTGAGAGTGCCTCCTCTGGTTTACATTTAAAGTTTGGTCATATTACACCATTTTAATCTTTTTTAAAAGTCCCATTCAACCATTAAAAAGGAGCCCTGACATCATCTCAACCACTGAGAAAATGCTAACAAAAACAAAGGACACTAAGTACAGTTAATTTGGACTGAGATGCAGTTGAGTCTCTGTTGTACATGTTGGGGATGTAGTAGCAGCACCACCACCCATCTATATCATCATCATCATCATCAGCCAACATGGACCGTGTCCCTCCAGGCTGTGTGTTCCGTGTTCGTCGTCACAGCAGTCTGGTAGGCCTCAGTGCTGGCAGCGTGTCCACCGCCTTCTTCTTATGTTCTTATTCCTTCCATTATCCTTTCTCTCCAGCAAATGACTGAAGCTCAGGTTTTCCTCATCATCCGACGGGTTTTCCAGGCGTGGAATTTGTTATAGGCCGTCTCAAACATCTCCTCCATGTGCCCTGTGAGCTGTGGGACAGTTTGTGGAATTTGTTATAGGCCGTCTCAAACATCTCCTCCATGTGCCCTGTGAGACAGTTTATTTTATCAATAGATTTAATAATAGGAAACTCACAATGATTCATTGGTCTCTGACACTGTTGGATATCATTTATATCGAAATATCTACTGCACGGGTGATTGGGGTTGGACAGGCCGGCATTGAACTTTGGGTCTCAGCGGCCGAGAAAGTAAAGGCCTCAATCTAGCGGCGGGTCGGTTGTTGATCCTGGGGGGTCCTGGGGTGAGAGTGGGGGAGGAAATGTCTTTTGTGGTGTCTATTATGGTGTCTGTAATAGTATAAGTAGATTTTTTATGTTCTGTATTTATTATTATTATTTTCTATTTGTGTTATTGCTAGTCATTATTGTTATTATTGTGGTATTGTGATGTCTTGTTATTATTATTACTGTATTGTGTTCATCTTGTTTTGTGTATAAAAAGAATAAAAATATTTGATCCAAATTCTTTTTTTTAATAATAGGCCTCTACATATTATTTTATTTTAGACAGAATGCATGTTGAGACTTCCGTAGCTCCTTTGACTTCTATGCATTATATACAAATCTTCAATAACAAACCACCATGGATTCTGAGGGTTAAGTCAAAACTCGCCCTAAATAATTATTGAAGTTCACATTGTGTTTTCTAAGGGATCAACGGAAAGCTTGACAAAGACTGAGGTGAAAACACAAGCCTCTGCTGAAATACAGTGGGGGAAAAAAAAACTTTCCTCTCCAAAGTCTCCTTTCAAATCCTCCAGTCGACAAACGCTCAGTGCTGCCACCACTGGTCGCCAATAAGATCAGCACCTTGACCTAACAGGTTAACAGTGATAGTAATGTAAAACTAAAAGTAGAATACCTTCAAAAGAAAGAAGGGACCACACACTCCTCAGGACTGGTTTTTGCTTTTTTTTATTGCACAACTCGTTTCGCTTCTGCTTCCTCAGGTGCTATGGTGATAGTAATGTGTTTTATTGGCGACCAGTGGTGGCAACACAGAACATTCGTTTAACTTTCCCAGAAAACCACAGAAGGGGCCATTGCCAATTTGAAAGGAGACTTTTTTTTATACTATATTTCAGCAGCGGCTTGTGTTTTCACCTCACCAGTCTTTGTCAAATGGTAAATGGTGCATTATATAACACTTTTATCCAAATCGCTTTACAATTTGGTACTCACATTTTACCCATTCATTCACACCGACGGAAGAGGCAACCATGCAAGGTGCCAACCTGCTCATTGGGAGCAGTTAGGGGTTAAGTGTCTTTCTCAAGGACACTTCGGCACGCTGCCTGGGAATTGAACCGGAAACCTCCGGATTACCAGGTGACTGCTCTACCTCCTGAGCCACTGTCGACTGTCGACTCTTTGAGCTTTCTGTTGATCCCTTAGAAAACACAATGTGAACTTGTAATAATTAGTTGGGACGAGTTTTGACTTAACCCTGAGAATCAGCAGCAACTTACGTTTGTACTTATATATTGACGCTGGATCTTTTCCTGGAAAGGACGAAGCTTGGTCATCTGAAATCTCTCTAGGTTTGACTTCATCTTCACCACCTACATGAGGAAACAAACAATATAAACTTAAGTGAAATGGATTGTCAGTTGGAATTTTAAAAAGAGGCCTTTAAAAATATATATATATGTAAATTTGAAAGGCTCGTCTATCAAGATTAACCACCGAATAGGGTTTAACTTGGTTTTATGTGATTTTACCTTATTCAGGCTATTTAAAAATGAATCACATTATATATAAGAAGTGATTTATATTTCACACTGATCCATATTCGAAAATACAACAGCTTTGCAGCCATTAAATGATGACCCCCCCCCCCCCCCCCCCACTAGTTTTTAAAACTGTGGTTTACTACATTAAATTAGACTCTGAAGGCCAGTTCAATGTGCCGGTACTGATATCCCTCGATTACCAGTAGGTCTAAAACGTTTTCTTTAGCAAACAGGGTTCCCATGCCCAGTTGGAATGGACTTCCTGAGGCAAAAATGCACATGAAACTGCTGAAAGGTGCTGTAGAGTAAACATAAAAAAAAATAATACATCCAGAGCTTTTAGAAAGTATTGCCCACGTAGAATGCACCCGATTGGATAAATGACATGCTGGTGCTCTAGTGCGACATCTAGTGACTTAATGTTATCTATAGCACCTTTAAGAACATTTATTGGAAAAATGTTCACCAGACACTAGATTTGACAAGTAGGACATGCAGATCAAGTAATACTCTTTTCTGAAGATGGAACCCTGCTAAAATGGTTTCTGTGAGATGTAGTGTTAAGGAAGATAATTCTTTGATGACAAAAGGAATAGAGTATGACAACAATACTTTGAATCTCCCAGCAATCACCTTCTCCTCCAAGAACGGGGTGTTTACAGGAAAACACGACCAGAAGTGTCTCAACAACTCTCCCGCTGCTGTGTACAGATGCTTCAACTCTTCTTGGACCTCACTAGGCACCATCTCTGGGGGGGGGGGGGGGGGATAAAGTAAGAATAAAGAATATCCTGCAAAAATATGTTCATATTCATTTTTAATATTGTAGTATGCCTGAAAGGTTCAGCATCTTCTTTAGGGGCGCTTCAGAGACGGTGTACATCAGCGATGCTGTCACAAGTTTAAATGATTTATTATGAATATTAATGTAAATAAGCAGTTTCACCAACACACTTACGGTTTATGGCTTGTTGTGTTCCTGCCTGCATGAGGATGCCCCCTGGTGAAAGAGCTGCAATGGCAGTAGTAGCTACACTGCTGGTCAACACCTGTATGGAGCATTACACAGGTGCATCTGAAACATTAAAGAGTATTCCTGCCATGGCAAACCAAAATATTGCATTGGAGACAAGTTTCCATTCTTAAATTGCTTGAGTGAACGGTTGATAAAAAGGACCAAAATTATGTGACAGCTTAACTCATTCAATGCCAACGACGAGTATACTCGTTATTGGGCGCCAATCGTTGAACGCCAACGAGTATACTCGTTATTTGATCCGTTATTTCTTTTATTTGATATTTCTATTCATTACAGGCACATAGACTCAGGGTTAACATGGGGAATCAGCATGAGAATGTAAAAGTGCAATACCGGTCACATCACGCTAGACGGCGGTATCGAGCACCCTTTATACCCTTGTATCTTTCTCTGTGGGATGGCCAAACGTCTCTGGTTTCATGTTTCCTTGTCGGGCGAGGGCAGCCGTTCTGCCGGTTCCATCGAAGCGTGTCAAATAACCCCGATCCATATGTTGTGGTGGATTATGCTGTGGGCCAAATGGACATTGGATATACCAGATGGCAATCAAACAATTGGAATATTATTTTTGGAATACTCCCGATCACAGGTAAGAATGATCAGACGTAAATTTTTGCTTGATCCTGCAATGCTTTTACACCGATCAGGCTGATAACCGTTTTTAGTGTTCAATGCGAATGGCGTTACTGACAATCAAATAATCAGAAACTACGTCAATTCCATATATATCATAGGTATTATGTTCCATCATGAATGCATGAAAGGGGGGGGGGGGGTCATTTCTGATTATTTGATTGTCAGTAACGGCATTCGTATTGAACGCTTATCAGCCCGATCGGTATAGCATTGCAGGATCAAGCTAAAATTGACGTCAGATCATTCTTACCTGTGATCGGGAGTATTCCAAAAATAATATTCCAATTGTTTGATCGCCATCTGGTACATCCAATGTCCATTTGGCACACAGCATAATCCACAACAACATATGGATCGGGGATATTTGACGCGCTTCAATGGAACCAGCAGAACGGCTGCCCTCGCCCGACAAGGAAACATGAAATGGGAGACGTTTGGCCATTACACAGGCCAAGATACAAGGTTACAAAGGGTGCTCGATACCGCCGTCTAGCGGGATGCAGCCGGTATTGCCGTTTGGCGACCTCAGACTCATTCCCTATGGTAACACAGAGGTCCGTGGATGAATAATGAATACAAATATTGAATAAAGGCATAAACGACCAAAACCAGAGAAATCTCGGGTCTTGGCGCCCAACGCATGGCGAGTTAACCCGGGATATCTCTGGTCTGGTGCTGAAAATAGATGAGTAGATAATGATTTTTTATTTATTTTTTTTAAAGATACCGTAATTCCTCTAATAGTAACCGGGTCTCAAATACAAGCCGGGTCTCTATTAATGGCCGGGTGCGCTCTTGAGCTAAGCAATTATAAGCCGGCCTCCTAATACAAGCCGGGTTACTAATATACTGAGCTGCATACTGAGCTAGTTACTTGATTTCACTTTGAAAACGTTGAAATGACCAGTGACCACCTGTAATTGCACTGTTTACTATTTCATACAGTACTTGGTTTCAATAAATGAACCCAGTACATTTTACTGGGTTCAAACTGACACAAAATGTTGATTTATTCATTATGATCCGTTTGAACATTTTAAATATAGGCCTCCCTCTTATACAGGCCTCCTCCTAATACAAGCCTGGTACCCGCTACAGTTGAAACAAATACAAGCCGGGGTTACTATTAGAGGAATTACGGTAGTTAAGTTCTAGTAACATAGTGGAAGCGGAGATCACCAGAGGATCTAACCTGAGTAAGGTTGGGTTTATAGCCGTCCATCTCGTGCTTGATGTAGCTGACAGAGTTGATAATGTCCTGGCTGGAGGTGTACTGTTGGGACTGAAGTGGCACAGGACCATGAAAGTACCTTAGAAAAAAACCACGAGATGGATTCATAGAAAATAAAGTCCAAGAAGGGTATGAGTGGAAAAACTGTGCTGAATTTTAAATGGAAAAATAACCAACTCTACCTGTCAGATTTCTTAAGGTTCAAAGCGACTGTTTTCCTTACATTTTCCCTCTGCAGATCCTCGTATTCTATGGCTTCTTGTAATTTCAGCTGAAATAGACCAATAACAAATAAGCAATAACACATTTTGTTTGTTTGCCGTGTGTTTTAATTACTTCCCTTAACTCTGATGTATGTATCGTCTGGGTGCTGTGTTTTGTTTTTCCATTTTATTTTATTTATTTATTCTTTTCCCCGTTACCCTTCGAGAGGTCCTTTTGTCCTCTCACCAGGCCATCATTGTAAATAATATTTTTTTCTTACTTGACCTGCCTGGTTAAATAAAGGTTAAATAAATAAAATAAATTACTACAGCATTTAAAAATGAGTCATGGGCCTGTATTTATCCAGTCTCTCAAAATCACAATTAAGTCACTCTGAACCACAAACTGAAATGAATGATCTTTGTAGTTTTTCTTAATAGTCAAGTTATGGATTAATAAATCTAAGGGCAGAATGATATAAATAAAACATTTATAATTTCACAGAGGAACATTGCTTCAACAATCGTTTTCTGCTGCACACATGGAAAAAATTGATTTCTATAAATAAAAGAAAATGTCTCAATTTGAAGACAAGATCATCAATATATTTAAATGAGAATTTAGTTTAATGAGGTTAGTAGGCCTATTTATCTTTTGTTTATAAGAAGTCCCTATATGCTGAAAATGAACATGCCATTGCTAATGTAATAATAATAATAACTTTGGTGATACTTTGGCAGTGATCTTGGTAGGGATGCACAATATATCTGTGAATATATCAATATCAGCCGATGATAGTGGTTTTTTCATGATTCGATGAGCAAAACTGGATAGATATATATCGGCAAACATATATCGGCTGGTGATAGTGATGTTTTTTGGATTGCATTGGTTTGATGAACAAAACTGTGCGGATGTGAACAACCGATGATTATTTCTCTGTCTAGCTGGCTGCCGTTGTGTGTTTTTCTTTTTTCGACCACACATCATTTATTTGGGTAATGTTACTTGCATGTGATAATGATGCAGCAATCATTGTTTCAGTATGTCCGGCAGCGTGGCTACATCATGGTAGAGCTCCGGACTCATGATCGGAAGATCACCGGTTCGAGCCCCGGTGAACCGGAAAGTGGTGTTGTTGTCTAGCAGGGAACACTCTGTCCTCTGGTAGAGCCATATGAAATCCGTTTTATTTTTTTCCAAATTCAATTTTTTTTTTCAAATTCCATTTTTTTTCGTTTGAATATTTCAGAATTCTGTATTTTGCTTTGTACGCTCATTTTACCATCAGAAATAGTGTCTAATAAGTGGGAATGAATAAATGTCCACAATTTAATAAGATATAACAGTCCATTTAATAGGGCTGTCTTAAATACTTCGAAGCTTCGTTCGATGGGCATGGGATTCGAATATGAAAATAAAATTCGGTTAAAAAAAAAAAAGTGTATATATAATTTTTTTTTGCAAAATCAACTCTGCTCTTTGTTAACTACAACAAGCAATGCCGTTTGTTATTTAAGATGAGGTCGGACTCGGCACTGACAGATTTGTGTTCATTGTGCTGCTTTTATAAAGCCTCAAATGACGGCTTACAATATTTCATGAAAGCAAAGTGTTGTTTGTCTAAGATTTAAAAAGGTTTAAACGTTACAGCACTGACAAAGTTGAACAAAGTGCTGTACAAGTCCCACAACATAAAAAATTTAATAATAATAAAAAAAATTTTTTACTGTCGATTCCATTTTTATTGCTCAATTCCGCGATTCCGTCCACGATTCCGTGAATGCGGATTTCATATGGCTCTATCCTCTGGACTGTTACGGTGATAGGGACACAGTACAGTTGCGAGTGCCGTCCTTCGGATGAGACGCTAAACCGAGGTCCCGACTGAATTCGGTTGTTAAAGAACCCAGGGCATCTATCACAAAGAGTAGGGGGTTCCCCGATGTTCCAGGACAAATTCCCAATCAAGTCTCTGTCTGACATCAAGGTTGGGTGCCACCACTGGTGGTGAAGGAGGCCATTTCCACCCTACATTGTGGGGAGCGCTTTGAGTGTCTAGAAAAGCGCTATATAAATGTAATGAATTATTATTATCAAGGCCACCTAATCATCCCTCCCCCCTAAATTGGCTGATATCAATCCCTGTCTCCTGAGCGTTTCAGCCATTGTGTGTAGTGTGATGTGTGCCTGGTGCCAGTGTATAACAGCCATTGAGCCATAGTGGAGTGTGTCTAGAAAAGCGCTATATAAATGCAATTCATTCATGTACAACATTTTATTATCATAGAAATGTGTTTTATTTATATAAAGATATATTAAGATATACCATATTGACATCAGTAATATCGGCAGAAATATTAACAGAAATGTTAATATCAGTTATCAGTATCGGCCAACATGTTCATAGGTGCATCCCTAGCCGTTGTGCATCCGACCCATTTGGCCATGACATCAAGGATCATGGATCCATAACCACTTATGTGTTGATATCATGGCATCGATTCACTTGGAACGTGTGATCATCTACACTTGGAGCAATGACATTATGTGACCCGTCCACAACAGACAAATCCAGGGAAACCACTGCATCAACTGTGGGGACATTATTAACACATCTGCGTGGCATCAGCGGTGCAAAAATGTGCAAATTAGCACTTTGATTACCAGCCATGCGGCGGTATCTTCCCAATTGAGCTCAGAGAGAGTCTGCAACACTAACCTGAGGCTCGATTGATGAAATATAAAAAATAAAAATAAAATACGACAAACAAACGCTATATAGCGTTGGCGGGCACTCAACGGTCGGCATGAACTAACGACAAACCGCGTGGCTGGCATCCAAAGTGTTAAAGGCAGGTTTAAGACATTATAGATAGTTGGCTGTGAGGAACCCAGAGCAACAAGCTGCATTTCCTCCTTCAGAGTAGGGGCGCTTTCTTCTGGTGGATGGAGCGATCACAAAATGACTCGCCAAGAGTTTTTATCTAAATGATACGTCTTTGAAGAAGATTGTCGTCGTTTTAAGTCAAACCTTCTACATTCTGCATTTCTAACACTCCTCTCCTGCATTCCAGAATGATCATCTCAGTAACACCTAATGGGAGGCTCTCCTACATACTGGTGGAGACAGTTTTCCCCTAGGTTACGGTTTGATAACATACCGTTACTCCTATATGCCTAACAGTAGGACCACATGTGCATAATTCGGAGAATTCTCGGGGCAGTAGGGACCAATTTTTTTATTTATTTTTTTAAACTTTATTTTTAGCGTTTATCGCTTTTCTGGTCAAGTATGACCGACAGAAACAGGTTGAAACGGGATGTAGAGCAGGGGAAGACATTCTGAGAAATGACGGCGGGTCCGGGAATCGAACTCGTGTCCCCCAGATCCGTGACGAGCACGGTTTTCCCCGACGCAGAAATAGCGCCGAGATATGCGGTGAGCTACTGGAGCTCCCCCCTGGGGGGACCAAATTCTTACACTCCGTCCAGAAGTACAGAGCCACAGTTGGCATTGGGCAGGTATCCTAATATTATAGTTATCTACACTATATCCAAAGCAAGACGTAAAGGTTCTGTACAACAAGTCAGCAGGAAGGTTACAACTCTGGCAGCTAAGGGTCAGTGATATTGTTCATCAAACCAGTGTCCAACTTGAGTGCATAGTAGTATAGACATATTACTAGCATAGTAGGTAGTAATATAGGCACAGTAGATTACTTAGTAGCGAAGTGCATAATAGTAAAAGACAGAAGGTTAGTGTTATTTAATAAAAAAAGATAGATATTGAAGAAGTGTGTTTTTAGTCAACCGCTGAAAATTGGGCAGGTTTTGGCTGTCCTGACTGTGGTGGGAAGTTCATTCCACCATTGTGGAGCGAGGACTGAGAATAGCCTGCTTTGCTCGGATGACCACCAAGGAGCTCAGATAGGAGTGGGTCTGTGGCGGCCAGAAGATGCAGAGTAGGGGTCATGAGGGTGCGTAGTTAGAGACCATTGACCGGAGGGTAGGAGGGAGCTGTTCCCCTCACTGCACGATATATGCCAGGTCAAGGACCTTGAAGCTGATTTATGTGGCAATGGGAAGCCAGTGCAGCTCTCTAAGAAGTAGGGTGACGTGGGCCGACTTTGGTAGATTGGAGATCAAGCGGGTCGCTGCGTTCTGTATGAGTTGAAGTGCCTTAGTGTGTGTGGTGCCTTGCGTGCGTGCGTGCGTAAACCCAGCTAACATACCTTCTTAATAGGAGGTTGGAAGACATCTGAATCCCTTGAGTTTCCATCTGTGCTGCTCGTCTCACTAGCCTGGTCATTTGGAGCATGATCGCTTTAAAAACACAACCACATCAACACGCATCTTAAAGACACAATTCCAACCTAAATTGGGACGTTATTACTGTGATTTTAAAACAGTTCAATCCATATTTGTAAACATTATTTATCTCCCAAAGCTAGGAATCAAGAAAACAGATCATGTGTGATGTCATCACGAGGCATAACTTGGTGCTCCGCTGAGAACAGCTAGTCGTCCCATGTAGAGTCAGATAATTTTTATTGTAGGTATGTAAGAGCAAAAGTGTCCATATCCCTTAGAAAAATCACTCTAGGCACAATCACTGTCACTGTGTTCACAAAATGTGTCTCTGATTAACTGTGGATGCGTGCATTTACACATGCACATTCATATTCTGATATAATTCGGGGTAGTCCTAGTCCGTATTTCATCTGAGTTTTTGTCGACACGATATGCCATTTAAAAAAAACTGGATACACTCATATCCCTACATCCAGCTTTGGAAGAGCCTTTCTTTTTTTCTTTTTTTCCCCCCTCCTTTTTCCGATTTTTCTCCCATCCCACTGTTAGTCGTTATGCCAATTCCCAACCCCCTTCCTGGTTGTTGCGCACTTTCCCCTACTGTTGGTCCGAGAGGCCGGAGACTGTCACATGCTTTCCTCCGACGCATGTGCAGCCAGCCGGCAGCCAGCCTGGCCGCGCAGATTCTCACCGGGAGAGTGTAACGTGTGGAAGGTCGCACTACCTCTCTCCAGATCCTACCCTTGCTGAGCAGGCGCCCCGACCGAACTGTAGGGGTCGCTGTCCACAACGCCCAGGACCCACCCACGGCTCCCCTCCCCCTAACTCAGCCAAACGAGTTAGTATAGCGATCAGCCCGAGCCAAGGTAATGCTGACGCTCCGGGAGTCGAGACCGCAGCCTCTTGCATTGGTGACGAGCACAATCTCCGCTACGCCACCTGACCGCTTGGAAGAGCCTTTCTAATGTCCACAAACCAAGACTTAAAAGGTATCCAATGGAGTTTTTTGACAACTAGTTGCTGAGGACAGAGGTCCCCGAAAATTTTGTATCATGTGCATTCCAGTACATACACAAGGAAGCACATGCACGCCACAAGCACAAGGGTGATGTAGATAAGAAAAAGTGCACTGGAAGCATTTAGTCAGGGGAGTGTCATGGTTTCTCCAGAGCTCCATTATACTTTTAGTCAGGGGAGTGCCATCGTTTCTCCATAGAGCTCCATTATACCTTTAGTCAGGAGAGTGCCATGATTTCTCCATAGAACTCCATTGTACTTTTAGTCAGGGAAGTGCCATGATTGCACCATAGAGCTCCATTATACTTTTAATCAGGGGAGTGCCATGGCTTCTCCATAGAGCCCTGTTGTACTTTTAGTCAGGGGAGTGCCATGATTTCTCCATAGAGCTCAATTATACTTTTAGTCAGGGAAGTGCCATGGTTTCTCCATAGAGCCCTATTGTACTTTTTTAGTGCAGCAGCTCAAGCAGGTAGGGTCACGTGATTTAGTGGGTATTGCTACACACAAAGGGCTGGGCGATATGGCCTCTAAATGATATCGTGATATTTTGTGGCCATATCACGATACACGATATATAGCAATATTTTGACATTTCCTCTAAAAGCACTTACAAATGCTTGATTTAACCCTTTGATGCATACAGTCACGCCAATATGATGATTATAATAGTCCCTGCAACATATGTTTGCATTATTAAACCATGAAGATGGTTTCAAAAATAATTTAATGAAAATGTACTAAGAGTAGTCTACTGACACACTAATAAAAAAAAATTATTTACATCTAAGACAATTTATATAAAAACTCTTGGGTGCCTAAGACCTTTGCACAGTACTGTGTTTTCTATCCACTTTAGCCAAACACACACATATATACACACTACTGTGAGAAAATAATAATCACACACAAAAGGCTAATGGCTTATAGCAGACTTAATGATTTTAGAATATTTCAGATAATGAAATAAAATGTTTATATCATCAACTATCCAGTTAGTATTTATACTGTAACGTTTGGCTACTTTAAAGGTCCCATGCATTATAAATGTCATTTTTCAGTCTCTAGCATTGTATTATAGTAATAGGAGTTCGTATCAATGTGTTTTAGGGTCTAAATACCATATTGGCGAATTGCTCCGTTTCAGCCCAACCCCTCTGTGCCTCTAGTAAATCGGGTCATTTTGATTTGAAGTCCCTGAGCACGTCACTGGGCGCTGTGGATAGACACAGTGATGCGATTGGCTCTGTGGTTGGAGCTAATGCCCGCCCCCATTCTACCTAGACTAGACAGCGAGTGGGGCTGCGGGGCCGAGAGGAAGAGAGAGCCGAGAGGGAGCCGAGAGAAAGAAAGAGAGAGGGAGGGAGGGAGAGAGAGGGGGCACTTGGGGGGGGGGGGTACCTGCCGGCCGCGCGCCACACGGGAGATTGAAAGAAAGAAAAGAAAAAAGTTGCCTCGTCTCATCAGCGAGAGCCGAGTGGGAGAGAAAGGAGAGAAAGGAAGAGAGAAGGAGGGAGGGAGAGAGGGGGCACCTGCCGCACGGAGGTCCGCGCGACACACACCTCCGAACGGGAGAGTGATAGAAAGAAAAAAAGGAAGAGAGAGGGAGGGAGGGAGAGAGAGGGGGCACTTGGGGGGGGGGGGGGGGGGACCTGCCCCCTCTCTCTCTCTCTCTCTCTCTCTCTCACTCTCTCTCTCACTCTCTCTCACACTCTCTCTCACACTCTCTCACACTCTCTCACACTCTCTCTCATGGTATAAATGATTATTTGTGTAAATAAGGTTATACGCCGACCATTAAGAAAATACATGTTAGTTTAGGAATAAGGGGCAGGTAACTATATAACTATAAGATTTATTCTTCTTCCTGCTCCTTTTGTCCATGGAATTACTATTTATGATTTTTTAATGAAGAAACTATGATTGTATTATTCCATGTGGCAAATAAAAACTCTGAACTGAACTGAACTCTCTCTCTCTTCCCCCCCCTCCCTCCCTCCCTCTACCAGTGCAGACTGTGGTCTGACTGTCACTCAAAGTGCTTATGGGCGGGGCCATAACAGCCTGATTTCTCGAGGCTGAAAAATGATGGTTTCGAGTACTTGATTAGAAATATAAAACAATGAATTTTTTTGAAAAAAAAATTACAAATGTCTTCAATAGACTAACAGGAATTGTGTAAAGTTGCCCAAATAGTGCTAGGAATAGCAGTGCATAGCCCCTTTAAATCATTGAACGTAGAGAGTGAGAGAGAGCGCGCGAGAGAGCGCGCAAGAGAGAGCCAGCCCCACCCCCCTCCCGGTTTTATTTCTAGGTTTAGTTTTGAGCGTCTAAGTTGCCGTAGTTGATATCACACTAGAATGTCAACACATGAACAGTTGAACACACGGAGATGGGAACTGGATGCCCGATATAAAGAAACTAATAGCCAATAAATGTGAAGTTATCTTTGAACCTCTGTTGTCAAGCCTCGTCAATATAACCCACCTTTCCTCACTAATGGAACTGGTGTCATGGAGTCCGCTTTGAGCGTTTCCAGGGTTAGCGGCTAACGTTAGTTAGCGTAGCCTAGTTATGGGATAACTTAGTTAGCAGCTAATGTTAGCCCATTGCTCGTGTCAATTAAATTGCATGTCATTGAAGGTCCGCACTGGTCTGTGTCTATAATGAAATGAGAGGAAAGCTCTGCACTAAAGCAAGTCTCATCTCAGCCGCGGCGGCTTAATGACGTGACAACATATACTCGATGTTCACGATATAGTAATTTACTACATCTCATGTAGAACAAGCCACAATACATTGAGTATACTCAATATATCGCCCAGCCCTTAATGTTCATAAACAAGAAACCCGCCAATACAATCTGCCTCGAAATATAACAAACAAACTGCCTGTCAATCAAAGGAGGTCGCATTCATTATGACTTCACCAAAACCTTAAGTGAAACTCAACACTGATGGAATATAAACTATGTAAACATTGCAAGAAAATGGACTTTGCAAAGTTTATGAGATAGGAAATGTATTCAGCTTGTAGAAAATAGTTACAACAGAAACTCTGTCTATTTGGGTGGAAATGTGAATGTAAACCAAAGCGAGCCATCTACAAGAAAACACTGTCGAGTACCTTTAACTATGCAAAATCGTACAAATAATATACCGGTACATGAATTCTGTTTTATGGTGGATTTTTCCATTAACCCTTTCACTACCACACTACCAAATGGTTAACCCTTTCACTGTGACAATACAGAAGGTTAACCCTTTCACTGCGACACGAAAAGGGTTAACCCTTTCACAGACGGTAGTGTGGTAGTGAAAGGGTCAACCTTCTGTAGTGTGGTAGTGACAGGGTTAACATGCTGAGCAACTGAACTGTTAAGAGATTGTCATTGGTTTACCCTCTCCCTGCTGCCAGCACCATGGCACTGTGATGGTTGAAACGCTTGATAATGGCCGAGTTGCTACTATCTTTCACCGTCCTGTTGGAACCGGAGGCTGCCGTAGAAAATCCATAGCCCTGCATGAGAGAACACAGGGTCAGTCTTAGAACCACCAATAAGAAGTTCAAAGTAACATTCAGCCACTAGATGTCGCATTAGAGCACCAGCATGTCATTTATCTAATCAGGTGCATTCCACGGGGGACATGGGAAGTAGGGAGGGGATACATGGACGCAACATTCCTTTTGGCCCCGCAAATTTTATTTGGTCATACAATCATGAAAAAGAAAATTGGGGGGGGGGGGAAGCAATACTTTTATTCTGCACCTCTGTGGATGTATTCTTTTTTTCTTTTACGATTACTTTACATAAACTGTTTTATCTAAAGCACCTTTAAAAACAATGCCACACAACTAAATGGATACGTAGTGTAATGTGGCTACTGGTGTGTAATGCATCACAAACCCTCACCTCGTCTAGCGTTTTATCCTCCAACGAAAGGAGGTCAACCAGAGGATTCTTCACTCCTTGAAGCACCATAGATTTCAAACCTGGACAACATACATATAAGGTTTTTAGCAAAGGTGTGTTTGTGGCTCAGTGTTCTAGTGTGCAATGCTGGAAAATGGAAATATCAAATACATACGAATGACTACAAGGGACAAAATCTGGATCCCTACACTCAAGTCACATTTTCTACCTCTACTCACAGCAGAAATGAAAGGATCAAACTGGAGAAGAGTGTTCATGTTCCTACCCTTTTCATCCAGCTTGGCACATTCTGAGAAGATATCCTGCAGTCCTGTGTTGATGCGGTCTCTGTGGAAATAGTGGGACTGGAAAAAGTGGGTCCAGAACTCCTTCTCGGTCAGGTTATGAGGCACATTTTCAGCGTACTTCTGTTTCACTGTAAGCATTAACATAAGTAGGTTTAGCACTCGCCCAATCCAGCATGTGTCCGCTAAGGATGGTCAGTGTTCAATTTGAAATCCATCAAGTTTTTGAAAAAATAATTGTAGTAGTTTACCTGCTGGGTATGTTCTGAAGATGGACTCAATAATGTCAGCTGTTAGATTGTACCGCAAGCCATTGCAGCCGTCTGTCTGAGGCCTAATGTCTGCCTGTAACCCACAAACAGGACTGTTTGGTTTTGGAGAATCATTGAGCATTGAATTTCAATTCCATTATGTAAGTAAGTCAAATAAATTTAGTATAGCACCTTTCACAGAGCAAAGTGCTTCACAAAGAACAAAGAATTATTCAAAATCAGACCATAAAATAGACAAACAAGCAAAAATAGATTAACAAAGACCTTAAACAAAAACACTGAAAAGTACAAGACAAAGGCCAGTTTGAATAGATGAGTCTTCAGCTGCTTTTTAAAAGGCAGCTGACTGCAGATCGTATGCCTATATGAAGAACGTTCCAGTGTTATAAATGGATTAATCAGGACAACCAGTAAGCCCTGGTCAGAAGACCTCAGTGACCTACTGGTGAGATATGGATTAATCAGGACAACCAGTAAGCCCTGGTCAGAAGACCTCAGTGACCTACTGGTGAGATGTGGATGAATCAGATCACAGATCTACACAGGTGCCTGACCATACATGGCTCTACATGTGAAAACAAGAACCTTAAAATGAATCCTAAAATGAATGGGAAACCATTGTAAGGAAGATAGGATGGGTGTGATCTGATATGTGAATGTGACAAAATCACTTACTTTAGGGAAGTGTTATATTTCCATCAATAAATGTTCAATTACAGTCACAACGTCATTGGTGCTTGATTGCAACATCTGATCTGACATACTTTTCAAGTTTAGGTTTCAATACCACTTTTTGTCAACCGATATGGATTCTGAATTGTAAACTTCAAGTAGCCACTGATACCAAGTACAGATCCGACCAATCATTCTTAAAGGAGCATGCCAACATTATGGGAAATGCACTTACGGTCTTCTCCAGTGTCACTCTGGGAGAGGTGGTTTTGGCCAAGAGCTAGTTCTAGCTGGTCCGTATCCGCTTCCATTCATTTGTGCTATGCTAGGCTAGCTTGCAGCCAGATAGCTTTCTACTGAATGCACAGAGAGGAAATGGTATATATATATTCTTGTCTGACACTGGAGAAGACCGTAAGCGTATTTCCCATAATTTTGGCGAGCTCCTTTAATGAACAGTATGGGCCAGTATGGACCAGGGTTGAGCAACTCAGCTTTGGTGACCAACCAGTTGATCACTACAATGTGTGCCTCATTGTCGATTGCTGACTTTGGAAAACTCAAGACAAAGATTGATTTAGTCAGTCATGCACAGTCAATCACACAAAGAGATACAATCATTTTATTCTTTCGTTAAGAGATCCAAAATGATTCTACATGTCAACAAGGAGAAAATAAAGTTGCTTTAATTTCTTAGGTACATGGTTCCTGTTATCAGATTTTACTGAGGAAATCCACAGATAACCCTATTTTTGCCTAGCATCACATACCAGTACTGATACATCCCACATTTTAAATGGTTATCATGTTATTTTCATTGTTTTCAAGATGGGAATTTTTGCTCGACTCACCAGAAAGGCTGCTGATATGCCAACTTCTTGTTTGTTATTGGCGAATGAGTTGTCTGCGTTGTTCATGCTTAGCCGGTTGGCCCAGAACTCTTCAGCACTGATTACTTGGCTGACCACGAGGTCTTTGTACAACTGGAAAAGCACTGGGTCTTCTTGCAGCATTCTGCAAGAGAATGTAAAGTTATGCTGTTATGGGTAGAAAACGCCACACAAGAAAATCAAGAGAACATTTCAGGCAAACCCACCATATAATAAGAGGGGTTCCCAAACATTTTAAAATTAAGCTTGGGTGGCAAGCCATGGGCCAAAAGATGCAAGTGGACATTGATTGGTTAGAAATAAAACAAGTAAATAACTGTCTTAATAACTCCACAATGGACTGCATTTATATATCGCTTTTATCCAAAGCGCTTTACAATTTGTTCCTCACATTTCACCTACAGCGGAGGCAACCATGCAAGGTGCCAACCTGCTTATCGGGAGCAGTTAGGGCCAGGGTTAAGTGTCTTGCTCAAGGACACTTCGACATGCTGGGAATTGAACCGGAAACCAGACGACTGCTCTACCTGTCGCCCCCAAGGACAGTGGTCCTTCATGAAGGTCAAGAAAGACCTGGTCTGAGCAGCTCTGGACAGAAACTCATACACTCACCTGTTTTTCTCCTCTAATTCCTTGTTTGCCTTCTTCTTAAACTTGGGCAGGAGCTGCTGCAGGAGGTCTTTGGCAGCATCCCGGTCTTTCACAGCATTGCTCTCATGGGAAAAGTGGAATGTGGAACTCTCACCGGTGTGGAGGATGAGCTGGAGCTGGATCTTGGCTTTTCCGTCTGGACTTATCTTCTGACCTGTACACAGTGGGGTCAAATACGGTCACAGAGAGAGGAGCCAGCGTGCTCCTGTGTGTATGTGATGGCCATCGAGTACTCACAACGAATGTCTGCATATAGATGGCTGACAGTGAAGCGGTCCTTGCCCCCTGGGCCCCAGGCTATGCGTTCAGCCATCAAGTAAAGAGTGCCGTCTTGCTTCCTCTGCCGAACCTTTTTCAGCTGCAATAGCACCTCCTCGGACAGTGACATGGCTACAACGAAAAGCTGACAGACAAGGGGACGAGGTGAAGACTAACCATTACCAACCGCTAGTTAGCATTCAGAGAGATTGCAACAATATTCAGATAAACGTCAGGAGAAACAGGACATTATACGTTGCCCATGTTAGTTACAGATAACTATAGCATGGACAGTTAGCTCACGCTAAACCAGCAGCAGATGGATGTATTGGCCACGTTGAACTCTAGTTAAGTGACGTTAGCAACGTGATATAATTTAAAGCAGGATGGCAACGTTAGCAACAAGCAAACTCTCCTGTAGCACATTACGCACATGAATAAGTACCGTGAGCATTAACACGTCCAACCGCCTGCAATACTGCTCAGTGGTAAACTAAATAAACGCTGGCTAGTTAATTTACCACAGTGATTACCGTTAGCTAACTACAATCCAGTCTCTGGGTGGGCTAGTCGTACTAGAAGCTAGTAGCGCAACGTTAGCTAGTAACGTTAGTAGTCAAAGAAAAATGACTTGAGTGAAAACTCAGCAATAAACTATCTTTACCTCAAATTCAATCGATATTGTAACTGGTACTTATGTCTTTCTTAACGCATACGATTCAGAATATTGGATGTAAATATTACCCGGGCGAAGTATTACAACAAAATTATGATAACTTTAACAGTGGGCACCCTGGACTCCATCATTGTGACTGCCAAGTGGTGTAACGGTGAAAACGCTCCGGTGGGATACGCAAGTTTAGACCTTTCAACCCAGAGGGTCCGTGTACGTTTCAAACGGAAATACGAAAAAAAACTGAAATACAACGTGTTTTCCTATTTCCGTTTGAAACCAAAATCGAAAAAACGGGGGAAACTGAAATACGAAGCTGTTTTCCGTATTTTGGTGTCAGAATCAAATGGAAAAAAGGAGTAAATAATGGGCCGATTTTGGTCCGTGTACGTTTTGATAGTTCGTTTTTCGTTTTCGATGTGATGAATGGAGAACGGAACCACGTGACAAGTACATTTTTCAATGTAAAAGCCATGCACGATCTAACGTTAACGAATATGTATATAACGTTATGAATGGGAAATACATGCATACAGATCTATACCAGGGTAACGTTATGATACATACATTTTTTGTTTTGTGCATTTCATTTAGACGTGATCTTTTATGTGAAGTTCCCCCCCCCCCTACCCAACCCCAGTTTCCATGTCAAATGTATGTCAGTATTCCAATGTACAGTGTCCCCCCCCCACCTCCAATGTACAGCCCCACCCCACCACCTACCCAACCTCCCCCAATGCACAGTTTCTATGTCAAATGTATATACTCTTCTTCTGGATTTTTTTAGTATCACAAACAGTACTGTATTTGAAAATCTGGTATGTCATAAATGTATAGATGTAGCAGTACTGTCTATCTGTATGTCATGTGTGTCATATGATGAATTGAAAATGGGGGACCCTGATGGAAACAAGACGAAAGTCTTTCTCAGGTCTGCATCCTCTTAACAATTGTATGTATTGAGCTGTACTGTACTGTACCCATTCTGCAATCTGTTAATAAACTTTTCAATCAATCAATCAATCAATCAATCAATCAATCAATCAATCAATCAAGTAATAGCCTAATATGGTCTGTCCAAAATAGTGTTGTCTAAACCAGGGGTGGGCAATTATTTTTCCCAGGGGGCCGAATGAGCAACTGAAAATATGTTGGAGGGCCGGGCCAAAATTCCAAACTCAATTATGCATAATATACATTTTATTTCTATATAAAAAGCAGTAAATGGCATTGTTTTGACCCCTGGTAAGAGTGTATGTTATTATTTGGCAATTAAAAGGTGAGGTTAGCTTTCAAAAATATCATTTATTCAAATAGAATTTATTTCCAAAATGATAAACATAATGTGAAACATTAATATCAAAGGGCATTTTGAGTTTCATATACTATTGAAACAAGGATTTTCTTAGCTTTCTAAAGACATCACATCATCTTATAGCAAAAATAAACAAGACATGTCACTGAACTGTGTAAAGAAAAGTGTCCCAGTTTTGTAGCCTTTTTTACTTTACATGCCTATATTAAACATTTAATGTTTTCAGAATTGTGAAAAAAAAGAAAAAAAAATATCAAGTGTCCCATTTCACTTGTTATATTTCCACATTTTAGTGTTCTTCAGTTCTTTTTTTCATTCATAGTGAGAAATCCAGTCTCTGTTGAGCTTTAACAAGTCCATCAAAGTCAGGTTGCATGTCTGAGGTGGAGATGCAAAGCACAGCTGCCAGATGTTCATCAGTGAGAGAGGATCTGTACCTGGACTTGGTAAACATCATGACTGAGAATGTCTGTTCACATATGTAGGTGGATCCAAAGAGAACCAACATCTTCTGAGCATGTCTCCTCATGTTTGGAAAGTTCTCCTCCTTGAGAGCAGAGTAGAACTCTAGCAGTGATGCTGACTTAAAGTGCTCTTTCAGTAGTGAATCAGACTGCAGGTCAATGAGTTCAAGCTGAACAACTATCAACACTGCAGGTAAAGGGAGAGGAAACCAGCTGCATTTCATCCTCAACCTTTTTGAAATCTTGAAAACGCCTTGAAAATTCATCATGCAGTGCTCCCAACATGGATGAGTACCTGTGCCGGTGATCAGCTGATGGTTTGACTTCTTTCAGGGTTTTCATGTGTTTGAGATTGTTGCTGCCTAGTTGCCTTGAAATTAATTGCAACTTTGTCATGAAGGCTTTCACATGGCTATGCATTTCATGAGCAAAAATGCCCTTGCCCTGCAGTTGTGTGTTCAGTAGGGATGGGTACCATTCACATTTGAACCGATACGGTACCGGTACCTGTGAATCGATACCGGTACTCAACGGTACCTTTTTTCTGTACTTTAGTCTCTAAAAATGTAATCTACCTACCTCAGTTGTGAAAAAAGAAATCCAAACTTCAAAGTGCACACTTTCGACCGTTTTCGGCTTGCCCCGACTGCTTTGTTGTTTAATCAAGTCAAATCCTAGGTACGTGTATATTGTGCGTGTGAACGTTGACATGAAAAGAAAAAAGTTAAAAAAAAATATATATATATTTTTGTATTATTATCATGTAATCTTTCGCGGGCCGGTCAGAATCATCCCGCGGGCCGTATCCGGTCAATAATTAGCGAAATGTTTTTAAAACACAAAGGACACCTCTTTCCTATCGTAGTAAGGTAGACAATGAGCTACAACCTTATTTTCACCTAAACGAGCCGTCCTCGGAGCTGTACATTTAATAATATTGATCTCTATGTGCAGTCGGCTGTGAGGCAAGTGCGCAGCCAGGGACCATCTAAAAAGTGCAACACCGGAAAGAGACACTACAAAAAGATTCAATAACTTCACTGTCATACAATATGGTCTGATATTAATGTAGCAACCTGAATATGTCTGGCTATTATTCAGATTGGCTAACGTAATCTTTTGCATTCCCTGTGTTCACAAGGATGTTGTAACCAGTTGTCCGCTCTTGATCATACCTGCCCGGACATGGACAAATAATGTGCGGTTCTCTTTGATCACCCCTCCCTGAATATTGACTATTAACTTGCTGCCCTTTTATCCGCTTCTTCTAAACTTGGGCGTTTCATAGCGGGACAGGACTACAGGTGCCGGCAGGGGGCGGTGGTGGAAGGCTGGGCAGGAAGGAGATCAGACGAGGAAGAAGGGAGTTCAACGTGGAGCGCAACACAGAGGGAGACTCTCTTCGGCGTTGGGCACAGACGAGGAAGGACGTCAACAATGAGGAGCACCAGAGAAGCGAGCGTGCGAGGAATAGACTCTGCTACCAAACGGGTTATTCCAGAAATACATGCGGTAGTTGAGCGTTTGATTAATGCGCCGGATAAAGGAATAGGCTCTGCTACAAAACGGATTATTCCAGAAATATCTGCGGTAGCTTAGTGTTTGGTTCATGTGCCAGAGACACTGTGAAGGCTTCACCCGGCGAGGAGAGCCGAGGACCAGGTGATAGACATTGGTCACCTTGCGGTAGCTGTGTATATAGGCGTCATAGTAGGAGGGTTCAATACGACCCACGGTTAGCTGTGTTTAGGCGAGCACCACAGTTTAGCACGCGCGACTGCTCCCCTCTTCAGCCCAGCAGAGGATGCCACTACACTGCAAGCTGCTCCAGCTTTTTCAAGCCGTTGCCCACAGCACCTGCCCCAGCATCCACTCCGCCCTGCTGGCTGTTATCGCGGGATCTCCGTCTGCCATCTTAGCACCCGGACTAGCGGTGCTGGGTTTGGGCCCACCATCTTGGATAAGTAGCAGTGCTCGGAGTGTTGAAGCGTGTTCGGTAGACAGTACACTGTGTGGAGCGAGCTCTATAAGAGTGAAGATAAACAGTGCTTTGAATGCACACTGGAGAGCAGTGTAAAAGGGGCGCCCCAACTATTACAGCCGGCTTTATATAGGAGTTTATGTGCTAAATGTGGGCCCACTGTTAATTTCTTTTGAGTGTAATAATATGTGTGTTCCTTTATAAAATTCCCGTTCAGTAACCCCTTTAACCCTTCCTTTTTCCTCCCCTCTCTCCCCACCTATGGAGTAGTGGAACGTATATATAAACCCTTAAAGCAGGGGTCTCAAACTCAATTTACCTGGGGGCCGCTGGAGGTAGAGTCTGGGTGAGGCTGGGCCGCATCAAATATTCCACAAAAAAAGGGTTTCAAGTATTCAAAAAAAAAGTACAACTGATTAATCTTCTCAATCTTTAGCAATAACATTTCAGAACATGAACAGTTCTTCAGAACATGAACGGTTCTTCAGGCTTCTCAGTGGTGTCAGTGGACTCATCCACAGCTATGGAAATGCACTGTGCATTTTTTTTATTCTATCACAAAGCTGTTTATAAAAAAAAATAGGTAAAAACCATATTATGCGTTTTCATCAATAGCCCCATATTTTTTTATAGATTGGGGGCCCCACATTTTTTAATAGATTGGGGGCCCACAAATTGATTCTTTCATGGGGCCCAGAATCTCCAGCTACGCCCCTGGCTGGGACTTTTTCCGTCCATTCACCTTTGAATTGCAGTCGACTTTTCTTTTACTGACCATCTTTGAAAATGCCATATTTTTCTGCTGGCTGCCTGCTGGCGAAAATAGGCTAATAGCTACATTTATCTCACAGAGATAAAACTGGGGGTGAGTTTACTGTAGATACGCAGCGCTGTCAACTCTGCTCCGACTTGAACTGACTGAAAGAGAGAGACGACATGCAGTCCGTGAAGACCCGCCCTACTCCCCTACTCTGCCTCTGATTCGCAGACTGTGGGTGAGGGGGAAAAACGCTGACGGGACGCGTATGTGATTGGACCAGACTCGTACACAGACAGACGGTGGCAGTGCAGGCGGACAGCACGCAGCACTGCTCGCAGAGGAGAGAGATAGCGAGGATGCATTTGCTTCCACTTTACTTGATATCATATCACTCCGGAATCACGTTTCAACCAAGTCACTAACATAACGTTGCTGTCATGAGCCTGCGCTATGGTAGCCTACAAGTGATCAAATAAATAAAACGTCCAACTCTCGCGCAACGACTCGGCAAACAGTAGTGCGCGGGCCGCATTAACACTACACTTTGATGTCCAGTAGGGGGCCGCAAAATATCATCCCGCGGGCCGCAATTGGCCCGCGGGCCGCGAGTTTGAGACCCCTGCCTTAAAGGGAAGGTCTTGTTACTGTGTCTAGCCTAGTGTGGGAAGAGCTTTGCTCATGGTTGTGTAAGCGGGAAGAGCTTTGCTCATGGTTGTGTAAGCGGGAAGAGCTTTGCTCATGGTTGTGTAAGCGGGAAGAGCTTTGCTCATGGTGCCTTTTGATAACAGTATAATGGTTGTAGTTATGTTGAGAACCAAATGTTTCACTAAACAAATACTGAACGGGAGCACTGTGTGTGTGTCTGTTACTGAGTCTGTTGCCTTAACCATTTTCTGCTTGGGTAATGCTCATCATTATTTAACCCTTCCCCACCCCTGTTTCTAGTTCATGGTTAAAGGTCTCTACAGGTCATTAATGAATGGTACTGCTTTGGGGAGCGAAAACATTATCCATCTTACTGCCATCAGGTGTGGGAGGGCTAAGGAAGTATTGGGGGAAGTGGGAGTGTGTGGGGAGCTACTGCTGATCGCCCTGGAGGGCAAGAAGGACCAGAGTATTACCCCTAGGTCAGTGAATCCTAGGCCCCATCCGCTCCTGCTGCTCGACCTCAGCTCTGCTGTGTCCCGCTACCAGGTGGCCGTGTACAACCACCTCCATAAAGCAGGGATAATCCACCCTGTTACATTAACATTCAGTATTCAATATTGTCTGATTCAATATTAACATTCAGTATTTAAGTAACCTCTCAAATGCAATGAACGAGGTCCAACACTGGTTGCAAAACTCAAGCCTATAAATACAAAAAAAACGGTATGCATGATGTTCAGCAAACGACCAGTCAGAATCACAAGATCTAATGTGTTTCTGGGGGGGGAGGAACTGGAATTGGTTTCCCATTTCAAGTACCTCGGCATCATCTTGGACTCGAACCTATCCTTTAAGAAACATGTCAAAAAAGTGAAATGTACAATTAATTTTAATTTAGTTAATTTTAGACAAATCCGGCCTTTTTTAACAGTTGATGCTGCAAAAACGTATCTTCATTGCATGATATTCTCACATATTGAATACTGCTTCACAAACTGGTCATTTGCTGGTGTCACTGTCATGAAACACATCAAACAGCTTTATCATAGAGCCATCAAGGTATTTGCAAGGAAACAAATATTGGCATACCACCATTGCAATATTTTGAAACAATATAGCTTTTTGAGCTTGGAAAATTTCAAAGTCTTAAAAAGCTCTTGTTTCATCTACAAATGCCTACATGGATTAGCTCCCCCTCCTGTACAGGAATTCATCTACAAAAAAAGAAACACTGGACGCTGCACCAGGTCAGACACCAGAGGTGACTGCATGGTCCAAAGTAGACTGACCACGTTTGGCCAAAACGTCCTGTCCATAAAAGGCAGTCAAACATGGAACAGTCTCCCCATTTCCATAAGGGAAAGCCCCACTCTTGCTTCTTTTAGAGGGCAACAAAAAAAATGGCTGAAGTCCAACCAGTCATGTGAACACATGTGACATGCTGTTATGTATTTGTACATTTTCTTTACTGTTTTTATGTGACCTGTTTTTATGTAATTGTACATTTCTTACTGTTTCTATGAGTCCTGTTTTTATGTTTGGGGGACAACGGATGGAAATTAGCCTCGTGCTAAATTCGGCAATTTTTACACACTCCACAGTGTTCATTAATTTTGCATTGTCCCGTCCAAATAAACGAATAAAAAAAAAGAAAACAAAAAAAAAGTAGAACAGCTAGCTCACCGTTCCACAGCAAAACGGTAGGCAAGGCACCTTGGTTGAGAAATGCAGGTTTCAGTCTATGTGTTGTAGGATAGACAGTCTATCTATCCTGTCTCAAGATGCACAATGAGATCTTCTTCTTCTTCTTGTGAATTTCCGGCAGTCGACACCTTTCGGCGTATTGCTGCCTAACTGTTGTTCTTCTCCTTCTTCTTCTTCTTCTTCGGTCGGCCACCAACTAAGTAGGGCACTACCGCCATCTTCTGGAATCATTTCCTCCTACAATGTCCATTCCCTTCACCATCATGAAGTGCAGCTAACGCTGCTACTTCCCGACCAGGCCGCCTGTATCAGTTCCGCAACCGTTCCTATTTCCGGGGTAGGACTGATTAGCCCCGACAGGCACGTGACCCGCCGCGGCCACGCCCTGCGGCAGCCCCAGCGGCAAGCGCGCTACTGCTGGAGTTCGCTTCGCCTTTCACATTGCTGCCGTTGGCGAAAGCAGGATGAGAGGCGAGAGCGTAGATTTCGCTGTGTATCATTTAATCATTTAACATTTGAAAGGCATACATTGTTGTCATACAGAAGTACAGAATACTTTTATCCAAAATGCTTCTTACTGTTACACTGTTAGAGACTGTGCTAGACAAATGAATGACTAATTCGGTCAGAAATAACGTAACTAATAACGTTAGTAAGCACTGCTTATATGCTTATTATGTCTGCGGGGTACAGTAAACGTTTCTCCCGGTACATTCTGAAGAGCACACCGCTGTATGTTGGAGAACCAGCGGTCTTCCGAAGTTCTGCTCCTCCTCACTCGAGTGAGACTAAAGCCGTGCACAGCTCAGCCCTGTGAGACGCGAGCAGGAAGGAGCTGGGAGTCCTTCCAATCGGAATATGTTGTTTCTTTACACATATGTTGGATTATGAATATGTCTTTATAGCTACAAATGAATGACTAATTCGGTCAGAAAGCAGTAACACAACAGTTGCAATGTTGTGTTACTGCTGTTCTCGGCATAAGCCCCAATAAGACCATCACCAGAGCTCAGCGATGCCGCTCGCGTGAGCATATTCTCCCCGCTGGTGATCGCAGCACGGAGGGTCGCGGACCAGCCTGGCAGCATTCATTTGTAGCTATAAAGACATATTCATAATCCAACATATGTGTAAAGAAACAACATATTCCGATTGGAAGGACTCCCAGCTCCTTCCTGCTCGCGTCTCACAGGGCTGAGCTGTGCACGGCTTTAGTCTCACTCGAGTGAGGAGGAGCGGAACTTCGGAAGACCGCTGGTTCTCCAACATACAGCTGTGTGCTCTTCAGAATGTACCGGGAGAAACGTTTACTGTACCCCGCAGACATAATAAGCACATAAGCAGTGCTTACTAACGTTATTAGTTACGTTATTTCTGACCGAATTAGTCATTCATTTGTCTAGCACAGTCTCTAACAGTGTAACAGTAAGAAGCATTTTGGATAAAAGTATTCTGTACTTCTGTATGACAACAATGTATGCCTTTCAAATGTTAAATGATTAAATGATACACAGCGAAATCTACGCTCTCGCCTCTCATCCTGCTTTCGCCAACGGCAGCGATGTGAAAGGCGAAGCGAACTCCAGCAGTAGCGCGCTTGCCGCTGGGGCTGCCGCGGGGCGTGGCCGCGGCGGGTCACGTGCCTGTCGGGGCCAATCAGGCCTACCCCGGAAATAGGAACGGTTGCGGAACTGATACAGGCGACCAGGCCCCCCCTCAGTGATGCACTCACTGCCCCCTGAGATCTGACTCTGGCCTTCTTGGTTACCTACAATCCCCTTATTTAACTCACCAATCACTTCCTCCCACCTCAGACCCTCCATACCCAAGTGCAGAATTGCCACTTTAACTACCAACTTGATCCTTTCCGTTCTACTCTTAACCAAAGCTGTCGCGTTAACCACTTCTGCCACAAAGGCCACAATATTAAATTTCTCCTCCCACACCCTCTTTTTAACCTCTTGCGCCACCCTCTCCGCCAAATGCCCTTCCCCAACCCCCTGTTCCTTCCCTTCTCACTCTCTGAACCACTACCTCCCTCTTCATCACCTCACAACCCCTAAACGCTACACTATGCCCCCCACCACAGCTACAACACTTCGGCCCCACTCCCTCTCCACACTTCCCATATTCATGTTCCCCGCCACACCTCGCACACCTCAGCTTCCTCCTACACGCTATATGGCCAAACTCCTGGCACCTATAGCATCTCAGCGGATTCTGAACAAACTCCCTAACCCTGATCGCCATATACCCTACAAACACCTCTTTAGGAACAACCTCACCCTCAAACTGAATAATTATCGTCCCTGTCTCCTCCTTCTCTGCACCTCTCTTCATCCTTTCTACACTCTTAACTTTCCCATTATGTTCGTTACTCCTCAAATCTCCTAACAGCTGCTCTACACCTTGATTGGAATCCCAGTAATTACCCTCTTGCAACCACCATCCCCTTTCTCCCCTACTACCACTACTCTACAGACATTCACTTTGCCAATGCTCTTCATTTCCCTTGCCTTCTCTACCTGCACTACACTTACACACCCTATAAACAAGTTCCCATCCGCCAACACCTTTCCGTACCTTACCTCTCCTAACTGTGCTCTAATGAGTTTTGACAGCTGTCTCTGCTCTATATTCCTAACTCTGTCTTCTCCCTCAAATCGCACCACTACATTCAACCCTTCTGCAAAATCCTTCCCTCTACCCTCATCCTCTGACCCACTCAAGCTATCTCCCCTCTTTCTTCCTCTTACTCCCCTTCCTCTCACTTTCCCTACTCTTCTTCCCCACCTCTTCCCACCCTTCTCTCTCACTCTCCTCCCCACTATACTCCATACTGTCACCACCCGACTCCTTCCCTTTGCCCTGGCTATTCTCACCCCTATCGCTGTCGTGCTTCCCCTCCTTGAGAGCGCTCGCCGTGATCAAGTTTCACTCCTTCATGCTCCACTCGTCTTTCAAGTCCTCACTCCCCTTCATGTCACCGTCGCCGATCAATCCCTTCACTGACTCTGACTCTATCTCCAATGAAGACTTCTTCTTCTTCTTAGGCAAGAAGAGAATTGTTGAATATATATATAGAACACAAATGTTCGGGGTTTCCGGTTCCGTTCCACAGCGCATGGCTGGCTGATTTTTCGGAGCTCGGCAACCAGGCCACATTATCCCTGAATACGTTTTATTTTTTATACCATTTGATTTACCAGAAGTTGGAATTATGTCTAAACATACGCAGGGCAAGTTGGGAACCCTGAACGAAGTGGATAGGGATCTCATCAGGTCGATATTCCGAGAGGAAACGGATGCTATCTTGGCTAAGCTAGCGGGCAGGGTGGATGCATTGCAGGAGGAGGTGGCTGAAATAGGCACTCGATTAACCGCGGCGGAGGAAGATATGTCCGCGGTCGTGCAGGCGGCTGAAACCAACGTCGCGGGAATACTAAACTTGGAGGACAGGCTACGTGATGGTCCTGACGCTGAACTGCCTGCGCCCGGTGTGCCGGGCCCGGTCTATCTGTCGAAGACCGAGGGAACCGCATCAGGCTTCAGCTGATTAGTGGTCTTCTGGACAACAACAACAACAACATAATCCGAGGCAATGAAGTGTTCGCTGGAGATCTTCATTCCCTTTCCAACAGGCTGATCGCGCCGCCTGAGTGCAGCCAGCCTGAGCCAACGTGCCAACAACACTGTTTTTTTCACTGGTAGTTTGTGGAAATTAACCAACTTTCCTCTCTCTTTCACACGGTAAATCAGTTTGAACAGCCAGGAGCAATACAAAAAGAACCACGCGGTCCCGTTGTTTGGTAGGCAACATTTGACTGACCCGACAGTCCATGTTTACTATGCAGCTAACCCACAGTGTATACACCAAACCAACACCGTGACGTCAGCAACAAAAACAGAGAAATTATATTTGATTTTTCAGACAAATAAGCAGGATTTCACATTTTATTATAGGACCCTGTCTTACACAAGGTACACAACAAACAAACTAGGATCACATTGTTCACTGCTTCATCTTCACTTTAAGGGTTCACTCAGCAAAATGACGTCTCGTGCCCCTAGATGGCGCTTTAACTCAACACTGCTGAAGAACGAGGAATTTAATCTACAATTTAAAGAGAAGCTCATTGAATTCATGCAGTTTAATGCTGGCTCGGTACAGGACCCCAGAACTTTGTGGAATGCGGTCAAGGGGTTTATTAGGAGTAATACCACGCTATTTGCTTCCAATCTCCGCAAGGGGCGTCTCTCCAAGTTGGTGGAATTGGAGGAGCTGCATAAAACAATGATGTCTTCTATGCAGCGCAAATATTTTATCTTTTTTTCTTTTTTTTTTATCTTTCTTCCCCTCCTTTTTTCTCGATTTTTCTCCCATCCCACCCTTCCTGGTTGTTGCATACTTTCCCCTACTGTTGGTCCGGGAGACCGGAGACTGTCACATGCTTTCCTCCGACGCATGTGCAGCCTGGGGCAGGCCAACCTGGCCGTGCAGGTTCTCACCGGGGAGAGTGTAGCGTGTGGGAGGCCACACTATCTCTCCTTAGTTCCAACCCTTGCTGAGCAGGCGCCCCGACCGAACTGTAGGGGTCGCTGTCCACAACGCCCAGGACCCACCCTTCAGCTTTCCCACCCCCTGATACAGCCAATTATATCAGTGTGAGAGGCCAGCCAAGCTGATAGCAACGCCGGGAGCTGGATTCCGGCGAATCCAGTGTCTCCCGGTGTTGGTGACGAACGTAATCTCCGTGCGCCACCTGCCCCCCCCCCAGCGCAAATATTCTAACCGACTGGAGCTCCAAATTAAAGTAGTGAAAAAGGAGATTAACTCCATTTTAAGACAAGTCTGCATTTCAAATGCACAGAACAAGACAACACTATTACTTTCATGGCTCTAGACCAAGTCACCTACTGGCTATGAGGATACGGGCCAGCGATCAATTTGCGGATATCCCTGCCATTAAGAACCAACAGGGGGAGATAACCACCAACCCCAAAAAAATCAATGATACATTTAGCTCATTTTACTCCAACCTGTACGAGTCGGAAGTGGTCTTTGATCACGCCAAGCTGGAGGACTATCTTAGTCAAATTAACCTACCACAAATCTCAGAGGAGGACGCAAAGCGGTTAGCTGAACCTATCACACTAGATGAACTCAGGGAAGCAATTGCGGGCATGCAGCGGGGCAAGGCTCCTGGTTGGGATGGCATTCCACCGGAACTCTATACTGCGTTTTGGGATATACTTGGTCCCTTATTACTTTCAATGATTTTACACTCAGTCGAGGAGGGCAACTTCTCCAGGGATGTCAATATGGCACTTATATCTGTTCTACTCAAGAAAGATAAGGACCCCACGGAATGTGGCAGCTATAGACCCTTAAGTCTCCTCGGAGCCAATCTCAAGCTATATGCTAAGGTGCTAGCCATCCGACTTCAAAAGCACATGACGTTTCTGGTTAACCCCGATCAGACTGGCTTTATAAGAGGCCGTCTGGTCACGGATAATATCAGACGGTTACTACACGTGATTGACGCCAGTAAGGATGTTGCAACCCCTACGGCCGTCATGTCCTTAGACGCGATGAAGGCCTTTGACAGACTGGAGTGGTCGTATTTATGGGCAGTACTAGGAAGGATGGGATTGGGCGAGGGTTTCATTCACATGATCAAAGTTCTCTACACAGGCCTGTCTGCCATGATCTTGACAGGGAAGCTTTTCTCACCACTATTCGCTGTTTCACGCTCTTCTAGACAGGGTTGTCCTCTTAGCCCAGGACTCTTTGCTCTTTCGCTCGAACCCCTAGCACAGTACATAAGGCAATCACGAGTTATATCCCCTGTGTCAATTAAGGGCACACATCACCATATCAGCTTATACGCGGATGACGTACTCCTATTTATGCAGAACCCGGCCGCTTCTCTGCCCCACCTTCTCCAAGTAATAGATGACTTTGGCAGCCTATCTGGATTTAAGATCAACTGGCCAAAATCAGCCTTCCTTCCACTCAACGAGGCTATGAAGGCAACCCTCCTTCCAGCAAATATTCTCATGGTAGATCACTTTAAATGCCTTGAGGTTGAAATATTTCCGACTGTTAACCAGACTGTAAAGTATAACTACTCCAGCTTGGGTGACAGGATTGCAAAGGATTTTGACAGGTGGTCCAAATTAAAGAACTCATTACAGGCCCGCGCCTCAATAATTAAGATGAATGTCTTACCTAGAATTAATTGTATTAGCTCCATGCTTCCGTTGTCTCCTCCTGTTGGTTACTGGCAAAAACTGCACTCTGCTGCATATAAATTCGTCTGGAATAACAAACGCCCACGCTTAAAGAGAACCACTGCACAGAGTAGTAAATTGGACGGGGGTTTGGCATTTCCGGACTTCAAATATTATTTCCAAGCATACTCTCTAAGACCTCTTATCACGTGGTTTGATGCTCAAACGGCTGTTTCCTGGCGTCCATTGGAGGAGGAGATGGTGTCCCCACACAGACTTCAAGATATCGTGTACACCAACATCTCAATTAAACAATGCAAATTACGATTTGGCCCTCTGATCACACATGTGATCCAGATTTGGCGTGATACCCAGAGAACTCGCACTAACCGCCATAAATGGCACACGCACTCCCCACTGTTCAATAACAATTTGCTCCTTATTGGACAACGACCCATTAGATTCCCCAGATGGGAGGGGAAGGGTATCCATGTATTGAGGGATATTTTCAACGACTCTGGTATCCGGTCTTTTCAGGACCTATCCAACGAATTTGATCTCCCCGGTAGTTCCTTTTTCTTTTATTTACAAATGAGGGCAGCTCTAAAGGCTCACGGAATCCCATGGGACGCTCCACTAGAACGACACCGGTTTCACAAATTCTTTTATGACAGAGAGACATCGAGAGGCTTCGTCTCTGACTTTTATCGGCACTTACTTACGGCCCCATATAAAGACCTACCCTTAGATACGATTTGGAGGAAGGATATCCCTGAGTTGGATATAGATTTTGATTGGGATGCGGTATGGGAGAATATTAGGCTATCATCACGCAACCCAGATCACCAACAGATCCATCAAAATTTTGTCCATAGGACTTATTTGACCCCCAGGAGATTGAACCTAATGGGTCTCAGGCCTGACTCTCGATGTACCTTGTGTCCAGACGGTGTCATTGGAACATATATGCATATGTACTGGGAATGCCCTCCTGTTGAGATCTTCTGGGAAAATGTCACCACTCAGTTATCAGAGATTTTCTCTCTAACCATACCGGCTTTGCCTTCTGTTTTGTTGTTAAATGATGTTTCTCTGTTGCCGACCTCTGTACAAGTAAAGAGGCTCATTTTGGCTGGTCTGACCGCTGCCAAAAAGCTGATTGCCTCACGCTGGATACAACCAGATAAGTTATGTCCGAAGGTATGGACTCTCACCTATTTTGATGTTATTTATTTGGAGATTTCCACTGCATGTGTCATAGGTGTTAACACTTTGCCGCCCAACCACGAGTTAACTCGTGTTTCGATTCCACCCGTTGAGGACCAGAGCCACGCATTAACTCGTGGCAAGTTGTGATTGTTTTATTCCATATTAATAACGGTATTAACGTCCCCGATCGACTTGCAGGATCTACCCGCATATTTGATTTCCGAAACATGCAATACCGGCCAGATCCTCTTAGGGGCGCCATCGCTCCACTGCAGTATCATTGAGGCCGAATGGGAAAATAATTTTTTTTATTGTCTGGGGGCGTTTCATATGAGCCTGGATCCCAGCCGAACATCCTCCATCTTTGATCACGTTACCGAACGCAGATTTCAGCCTGGAATAATGGGATTTATGATCAGCCAATGGACATATCGATCTACCAGATTCCGATGATCAATGACGAAATGCTGCCGGCGATCACATGGGCTGACGGTAGGATACTATTCACCCAAATTACAGCCGGATTGGACATTGTTGTAACACGCAAGCGATCGATCAGTTGAATGTGGCTACGTGAACGCACACTGTATTGCTAATCAATAATATTAATCAGCGTCCCCCGCCGCCCCCATTTCATCCATAGATGCTCTGTAATAGTCCGGATGCTAAGCAGTTTGTTTTATTTCATTTGTATATATACAACAGAAATGGCGTTTGATATAACGTGACTAGCCTTTAGCCTCATATCTAGCTTCCCAGAAAAAAGACGAGATGAAAACTGCGATAAAGCTTATATTCACGACGCTATAAAATGACAACCAATCGATGGATTTTTATTTTCTTTAATCATTATGAAGGCACGGTTTATGCACTCAAGTGACAATGAGAATGGACAGATAGCAATACTATAAAGTATATATATAGCTGTTAGAAAGTACATCGGTTTGTTGACAAACCCTGGTCGTCCAGAACCATATTACAGTGCAAACCGTGGTCGCCAATGTGTTAATGAGGCCAATATCGCGGTCTGGTGGGCTGTGGTGGAAAAACTAAAAGAACGCATATGACTCTGGAAATTGAGTACTGAATAAGGTATTATATTGATGTCACATTGGGGTCCTGGGGCGAGAGGGGGTGGGGGGGTGGGGGGGAGAACGAGTGAATATTCATGTATGTTGATGGTTATGGTGTTTTTTGTATTTTTGTTTTGTTTATTATTTTTCATTCAATATTGATCCTATGTATATTTTCTGACCCCCTTCTGATCTGGGTCTGGTGATCGTGGGCTCGGACTGGGGGGGGCCGCGGTTCGGGGTCTCTGCAGGTCGAGGCACTAAAGAGGCGTGGTGCTTTGGCTCGCGGGGGGGCCGGGCTGTGGGTCCTCCGGGGTTGTGGCTTGCGGTTGCCGGGCCTGGAGGTGGAGGGGGCTCGGTAAGCACTTTTTATAGTGTATTTTTATTTTATTTGGTATACTTTTACTTGATGACAACCTGTTTGTCTAATCAGTGTTGTGTTAGTTTATGTTTTTGGATGTCTTATGTATTATTGTTATTATTGCGTTGTGAGTTGTGTTGTTTCATGTTTGAAAAAATTGAAAATAAAAAGAGTTGGTAAAAAAAAAACACAAATGTTCTAGAATGTTCTATTATGGCATCATACTGTGACATCACAAATGTTCTAGAATGTCCTATTATGACATAATGTGTGACAGCACAAATGTTCTAGAATGTTTGATTATGACATCATACTCTGACATCACAAATGTTCTAGAATGTTCTATTATGACATCATACTGTGACATCACAAATGTTCTAGAATGTTTGATTATGACATCATACTGTGACATCACAAATGTTCTAGAATGTTCTATTATGACATACTGTGACATCACAACGGAACATGTTTGAGTTCCAACATCTACAGTTCCAAAATGAGTTTATTTGAATAATATAAATAATATGTTTGGTAAGGCTATGTGTCCACTAAAAGCCTTTTTTTCAAGGCGGACCGCTTTGAAAAAAGAAAAGCTCAGAGCGTTTTTCTGAGGCTCACGCCAGCCGCGGCTCCGCCCCTTCCTTGATGAGTTACATTGATGAGCGCGCTCCTTTCCAAAAGTTGAACTATTTTCAACTTTATACGCTGGGAGCGCTCCGCCAAAAAACGCTGCCACCGAGAGCTCATAAACGCGAGGCGCGGCGCTGGGAAGAGGAGTGCGCCTGTCGCTTCTCCAGCATAGAAATGAATGACAGAAAGGAGCTGACAACTCATAAAACGTCCCTGGTGGACACAAGCCCTAAGGCTGTCCCCGAAGCCTGTTTTTGGGATTCAAACTTCGTCAGGGTTCTTCGAACGGACGTTCGAACCTTCGTTTCTTTAAGCGAAATAAACACAAAAGGACACCTCTTTCCTATCGTAGTAAGGTAGACAATGAGCTAACCTTATTTTCACCTAAACGAGCCGTCCTCGGAGCTGTACATTTAATAATATTGATCTCTATGTGCAGTCGGCTGTGAGGCAAGTGCGCAGCCAGGGACCGTCTAAAAAGTGCAACACCGAAAAGAGACACTACAAAAAGATTCAATAACTTCACTGTCATACAATATGGTCTGATATTAACATTCAGTATTCAATATTGTCTGATTCAATATTAACGTTCAGTATTCAAGTAGAACAGCTAGCTAGCCGTTGTGGACACTCACCTTTCCACAGCAAAACGGTAGGCAAGGCATCTTGGTTGAGAAATGCAGGTTTCAGTCTATGTGTTGTAGGATAGACAGTCTATCTATCCTGTCTCAAGATGCACAATGAGATATTTCTTCTTCTTCTTCTTCTTTTGAATTTCCGTATTCATGGCGTATTACTGCCCTCCTCAGTTCTGTTACTACGCTAGTAGTATGGTTTCCATAATATGGTCTCTGGTAAATCAACTGATTGTTTACACTCTTCTTCTTCTTCTCATCTTCAAAACACATTACTATCGTCTCTGTCTCCTTCTTCTCTGCTCCTCTTGTCTGTCTCCTTCTTCTCTGCTCCTCTTGTCATACAATATTGTCAACACCCACCAAAAAATCACCCCCTCAGGCTCCGAAGCAGACCCAAACACGGAACAAAAAACACCCGACAGCCCACAAGTGCGGTTTCCACCCACAGCCGACCGCTCCAAAACAGCACCCAACCAGAACAAAGCAAACACCAATGAACAACAAAACATCTACAAAATGCAAACAAATGCACAACAAACGCCAAACAAAAACCACCCAGAACACACCCTCCACCAGGCATCAGAAACAACAAGCAACAGAGAGCCCCGGTGGGGAGATCAGGGGCCCGCCCGCCACCTCACACCGCCCCCCACGTCTGGCCACACGCCACCCGGCGACAAATGTGCCGTGAACAGCCTCCACCCAACATCCACCACACGCCCATTCACATTCCACAGACACCCCGCCACCAGGCCCGGACTGGCCATCGGGAGCACCGGGAGTTTTCCCGGTGGCCTGGCCTGCACAGATAAAAAAAATATATATATTATAATTTTTTTTTTTTATAATTTTTTTTTTTTTGCCAGGCCATTATTTCTAGTTGTGGCGGCGGCGCGGCGCGATAGTTAGATAACCTAGGTGGGTGGGGAACAACCAGGATTTCACTGTCTGCGACAGAGTTGGAGAACTATCTGACTCTCTCCCTCGGATCACACACACACAATGGAGCCGTGCTGCCGCTTGTGATTGGTGGAGGCGGGACCAGGCGATACAACTGATTGACAGTGGAGGCGGCGAATGGAATGGCAGATGGCACTCTGCAGAATACTGTAACAGCCAGGCAGTGAGCCAGGTAGTTTTGTAATAATGAAAGGTCTGTTATTTAATGTTTGTGTAAGGGCTATTTTAACTGTTGATGGGTAGTGCATCAGTAAAGTGAATATGGTATTGTGCTCTTGCTCTGTTTGAATAGGTGGAGAGAGTGGTTAACTGTATTATAATAGTAAATAAACAAATATGTTGTGCTCTTGCTTTTTTTCTTTTTGAAGGTGGAGAGAGTAGCATTGCTAGTGCCACAACAGTTTTATTTGAGGTTCATAACAGTACATTGTACTAAGCAATTGTTGGCTCATTAGTTTGTGATTCACATGCACTAAAATTCACCAGAATGCAGGAAATTAAGTCTTTGTAACAAAAAAAATCCTGGTGGGGGACCCCAGACCCCCCGCTTAAAAAGTGGCCTGACTGGGGCTATATTTCGCGCTATATCTCCCGGTATGAATTATTTCCCCAGTCCGGCCCTGCCCGCCACCCATCGATCTCCACCCCATTCCAGCTGAACACCACTCCAAAGCAATCAACTGCAAGCAAAAGCCACACCCGGCAAGCCACCAAATGTCCCCCACCCCATCAGGGGCGGAGCTAGGGGGTGGCTACCTGGGCTCAAGCCCCGGATGTATTCTGAAAAGCCCCGAATCTATTTAAATTTTTTTTTTTTTTTTTTTTTTTACAATTCATCATTGTTACATGAAAATATGTTTGCACCAGATTTAGCAGAAGCTAATTTCCATCTGTGGTCTATCCAGCTGCTAACTGTATTTGAGTGAGTTAAGTCTTGGTGTTATGGTAGACTCAGACCTAAGCTTTAAATCACAATCAACAAGTTGACAAAAACTTAATTCTTCCACCTTAGAAACATAGCTAAAGTACGGCCATTTATAAATCAAAAGGACGCTGAAAACCAGATCCATGCCTTTATCTCAAGCCAACTCGACTCCTGTAATGCACTCCTTACCGGCCTCCCGATTAAATACGATGATAACTATTTTATTGCAATGCACTATTGCATTATTTTATTCTATTTTACTAACTATTTTATTGCACTGCACTATTTTACTTTGTATCAGTGAATCATAGACGCCTGGCCATAAGAGCATTCGGAGCATCTCTGCTCTCCCACTATTGAACTTGGGGGAGCAAAGGTATAATCTTGCTCCACCACTTTTTGATTATATGAAAAATATGATATATCCCCCCCAATATATAAATCTAACCATAACTACGTTATGGTTAACTGAGTTTTATAGTGAAAAGAGCAGCTTTATTGGTCAAGATTGAAGGCTCTATATTGCAGGAAATTGCACGTACAGGTTCATTAAATTCAAATAAAATCTGTCGTGGAGGGGGTCGTGCCTGAGCCCCTCCAAACCACCCCTTGTCTGCCCAAAAAAAAAAAAAAAAAAAGGGGGGGCCCATCTGGGCTAAGCCCCGGATCTCCTACAATCCTAAATCCGCCCCTGCACCCCATGTCCACATCCACTTCAGAGCCCGAGAAAACCCGAGTCCCGATCTTGATCCACCTCCACCTCTCCAATCACAATCACGCTCTCAACATGGCGTATTACTGCCCTCCTCAGTTCTTATACTTCGCCCACAATTGAGAAAGTTTACACTCTTCTTCTTCTTCTCATCTTCAAAACACATTACTATCGTCTCTGTCTCCATCTTCTCTGCTCCTCTTGTCTGTCTCCTTCTTCTCTGCTCCAGAATGTGCTATTATGACATCATACTGTGACATCACAAATGTTCTAGAATGTTTGATTATGACATCATACTGTGACATCACAAATGTTCTAGAATGTTCTATTATGACATACTGTGACATCACAAATGTTCTATAATGTTCTATTATGACATCATACTGTGACACAAATGTTCTAGAATGATGTTCTATTATGACATCACACTGTGACATCACAACAGAACATGTTTGAGTTCCAAACCTTTGTTTTTAATTAAAAAAGTAAAAAAAAAATATATATATATATATAATTTTTTTTAATTATTATTATATATCCTCAAACTAAATCCTCAATTTGAATAAAGTGATTCAAACTCCATCAGGGTTTTTCGAACGGATGTTCAAACCTTCGTTTTTAATTAAAAAAATGAAATAAAAAAAATAATTCTCATTTCTTTTTATAAATTATTATTATTATTATTTTTTATATCCTCAAACTAAATCCTCAATTTGAATAAAGTGATTAATCTGATTAAATGAGTTTTTTCTTTTATTATTTTGTTAGTGATGTAATAAAAAATAACACTTGGAACAAAAAAAACGATAATATACGATTGCTAAACAGTATGTCTGATATTATCGGCCGATATTGGCATAAAAATGTGATATCGGAAAATATCGGTATCGGTTTTCAAATTATTATTATTATTATTATTTTTTACATTTATTTAACCTTTATTTACCCAGGCAAGCAAGTAAGAACAAATTATTATTTTATTTATTGTCAAAGTATGCATAATGTTGTGTTAATTACACGACAAGAGATATGTAATGTTAATTACCTGAAATTATTCAGTTTTGGGGGGGGGGGGGGGGGAACCCTGCATATATCGGTATCGGTTGATATCGGTTGATATCGGTATCGGAAATTAAGAGTTGGACAATATCGGTATATCGGTATCGGTAAAAAAGCCAATATCGAGCATCCCTAAACACTCTGATTAACCAAAACACTTAAAAGAAAACTGGATGAATTATTATAATAATATGTGGTTGGCACTTTTTTATCGTTGCTATTGTAGATAACTGTGGCAATTCTAAAGTTAATACATGTAAACAAATTTATTCATTGATAACCCAAAAAAAACATTATCTACTTGAGGAGAGAATGTGTATATCTGTGTTTTAACTTTGTGTACACACTTACCGCCCATAATGGGAGTAGGTATGTGTTAGTATGCGTGGTGAACTACAGTTCACCAGTTTGATAAGAATCTATTATTTGGGAAACAGAAAATACTCTGTTACACTTGTGAGTGTAATTTCATAGTTCTCCTAATCTCTCCCATTCACCAAGGTCGGTCGTGAAGTCATGCTCGCTACAAGACTGTTAAAACACTGCAGGCATTCATCATAATCAGGATTCATACGCAGGCTTGATAAAGTAGCTACACCACCAAGGGCGCAGTGTTCCTGCGAAGGGCCCCGTTTGCACCTCTTCAAAAGCATATCTCTTCTGTCTTCCAAATGACCATATAAAGCCCAACCCAATCAGAAATTATCCTCCCAAAACTAAAACACACCAATGATACGTCTCTATTCGCTATGCTTATAACGTAACACACTATGCTTTTGTTTGCTTTTCGCTCTGGCAAACCTGTGTTCATGTACCGTGATATACGCTCTGCCAAACTGAGAGTCCCTCCATGGATGTAAACCTTCTTTTTCAAATAAACCAACCATCGTGAGTATTCAGAGCCTTATCTCCTTGCTTCATTTGATTACTTGATTCTTGTCTGACCATGTTACTGTTTGCTTTAATGCCGGGCGAGAACCTGTTGTGGTCTGACATTTACACGCGCTCATCAGGCCTATCTTGGGTCTATTCTGTATGCCTTAAGCATTCAGGACAGTGAGAGAGTCTGAGGGTATTCGTCTGTCTGCACCGGCGGGACGGGCCAGCGTCCTCCCGGCATTTCATGCAAACGTCACTACACTCAGGGATAAGCAGGAGAGGAGCCGTCTGAATATTTCATTCTGTGTGTGTGTGTATTTGTGTGTGTGTGTGTGTGTGTGTGTGTGTGTGTGACATCACATAGGGAAAGCCCCTATAGTCTTTCAGCTAGTTACTAACTTATTGTCTGTAAATATTGTCTTATTTATACACGTGCGTGCAAGTGAACTCACATTCTTTCTCCAGCCACTGTTTGCTCGCTCCTCATGGCCGCTCGAATCGACTCTCTCCCATGGTTGGCTGGCCTCGCTTGCCGGCTTGGCTCGAGTCCATGATGGCTGTTGTTCACCCATCACCGCATTGAAAAGTCTGTGTCCGTTGTTCTTATCTCTTGCAAATCTGGGTCCAAAACGCACACCAACTGTTAAGATTCTGATCAATCGGCCAGTATCACGTCTTCTTGTGTTATCATCTCTCCATCCACTCCCTCTGCGTTGTGTAATTTTAATGATCCTGACGTCTCATATACTGGCTGTACAATCCTTATCTCTCCCCGTTAGTGCAATCCACAACCGTAGTAATTCTCCACCTTCGTAAGAATTCAACACTCGACACAGCGTAATACCTTACAAGGAAAAGCGTTGTTTATTCCATAAACAGAAGCCTCAGCTCAGATGTTAACAGATTGTATTGTCCTTGAAAAGTCTATTCCAATGATCTCTCCTTTAACCCCGCTCGGGGATCCTCGAGGCCTGGTGGGTATTCCAGAAGCCTGTCGTCGTGGTCGTGCCACGTCAGTCCTCCCCTCCTCTCATGTATGTTGTGTATGTCATAAATGTCATTATGAATTGAAAATGGGGGACCCTGATGTAAACAAGACAAACGTCTTTCTCTGGTCTGCATCCCCTTAACAATTGTGTGTATTGAGCCGTACTGTATTGTACCCATTCTGCAATCTGTTAAATAAAGTTTTCATTCATTCATTCATTCATGTACCAAAATCAACATAAAAACATTGAAAACATGTTTTTACCACTGGTGTTTTGATTACACATTTAAATAACTGAAATTGCTTGTAAAAAAGAAAAAAATTATTATAAAAAGAATGGATGTTTTTATATAGTTATCTTTGCAAATGTACAAATAGGCTTGAATCTTTGTAGCGCCAAATTTCCCTCGGGGCGAATAAAGTATTTATATTCTATTCTATCTCTTTTTTTTATCCACTTTTTCTCCCATTTTCTATATTTTCTCCCATCCCAATTTCGTATCATCCAATTCAACCCTCCCCTGTCACGAACGCTGTTTCTTGCCTCCCACAAGCCGGCTGCAATGTGGACTAAGTCATACATAGCACAAGTCCCCTCCGGTACTTGAGGTAACAGCAGTCGCATCTTTTCACCTGCGCAGCTCGATCTCTCAGTGGCGAGGAGTAACGCGTGGGAGGCTCACGCTGCCCCCGACACTTCCTGATTCTACTGCGCAGGCGCACCAACCGACCTGTAGGAGTCGCTGTCCACAACGCCTGATCCCCACCCATCAGTTTCCCACCCCCTAATACGGCCAATGTGTATTAGTATGAACGACCAGCTAAACTGAAAGCAATGTGGAGCGCTGGGCTCGAACAGGCGAGCCCAGCGCCTCCGCATTCGTGGCGAGCGCCTTGCCCACTACGCCACGTAGCCGCCCATTCTATTCTATCTCTTTAATGTTAAGTATTCTTTTGCAACAAATGCATTGTGGATTTTTGTTCCTTTCGTACCACATCTGCTCCCGGGTTTCCCTGTGTACGCTCAGGGCTAGATCCACAAAGAATGGATTGCACGGTGCTAATTGCACCCTTACTTACAATTCATTATGAATTGAAAATGGGACCCTGATGTAAACACGACGAAAGTCTTTCTCTGGTCTGCATCCCCTTAACAATTGTGTGTATTGAGCCATACTGTATTGTACCCATTCTGCAATCTGTTAACAATTTTCATTAAATCAATCACTGCGCATTTTATTAACAGATTGCAGAATGGGTACAATACAGTACGGCTAAATACACACAATTGTTAAGGGGATGCAGGCCAGAGAAAGACTTTCATTGTGTTTACATCAGGGTCCACCATTCTCAATTCATAATGAATTGTAAGTAAGGGTGCAATTAGCATGTGCAATCCATTCTTTGTGGATCTAGCCCTCAGTTTTTACAAGACGACTGTAGGTTAAAACCTTTTCTCCACAATGCTATAAACGTTTATCTAAATCAAGTGGGGATGCTCGATATTGGCTTTTTTACCGATACCGATATACCGATATTGTCCAACTCTTAATTTCCGATACCGATATCAACCGATATCAACCGATACCGATATATGCAGGGTTTCCCCCCCAAAAAATTTAATAATTTCAGGTAATTAACATTACATATCTCTTGTTGTGGAATTAACACAATATTATGCATACTTTTGACAATAAATACAATCAGAATTTGTCCTTACTTGCTTGCCTGGGTAAATAAAGGTTATAAAAATGTAAAGAAATAAAACGATACAGATATTTTCCGATATCACATTTGAATGCCGATATCGGCCGATAATATCGGTAGGCCGATAATATCGGACATCCCTAAAATCAGGGCCGCCTGGTAGAAATGCGAGGCCCTGTGCGAGATTTAACGCGAGGCCCCCCCCCCCCCCCCCCCCCAAGGTAAAAAAAAAAAAAAAAAAAATTATATATATATATATATATATATATATATATATATATTTTTTTTTTTTTTTTTTTTTTATACAGTCAACATATTCTTAAATAATAGCGCTGCCCGAGGCGGGGCATGATACAGTCAACATATAGCAAAAGAGAGCGAGAGAGAGCTCCCGTTCTACAGTCAATATACAGTGTACAGAGAGAGAGAGAGAGAGAGACACATTGGAAAGAAATTGAAATGCTATTTGGCCCTAAACAGAGAGTACACAGTGGCAGAATACCTGAGCACTGTGACTGAAGATCCTTTAGCACAGCCTAGCCATCGAGAAAGGCCGCCATAGGCAGACTGTGTGTGTTAGAAAGAGAGAGAGAGAGAGAGAGAGAGAACATGTGTGTTTGTCATGTGTGTGTGTGTGTTAGAGAGAGACTATAGCATGTATGAGAGATTCAAAAGGACAAAGATCAACACTTAAATCCAACAAGAAGAGGGTCAACAGAGAAACCAAAGCAGCAAGGAGCCAATGGCCGACATCAGCTAAATAGGCTAGCCAGGTACTGTGACACCAGGCCACGTGACACACAGCTTTGGCCAACGGCCCAACGCTACCCAAGCTACACAAACGACCATTCACACACAGCACATGTCGTATCTCCAAATGTTGTGAAGTAGCATATGTTTTGCCTGGAAAAAAACATCGTTATTAACAAAACATTCGGGAGGGGAAGGAAGGAAGAGTGGGGTAATGTCATCATGACATTTTCATTAATCCAAGTTACCTGCACGATGAACGCAGGGCGAAAGGCCGCAAGGTCTCCACGTTGACGAAAGGCCTCTCGCTGGCGGGACAAAAAGAAGCTATGGCCAGAGCCTTGTCATGGTGCAGGCCCGACTACATCTTCTGTCAAAGGGCCTGCTATTCTCAAGGCTAACTGATAGCATCAAACGAACGTTCCCAGCTGACGCTAAACAGCTAACTGGCTAACAGTTAGCTCACACAGTTAGCTACTAGTAGTATTAGCTAGTCGGCCGGCTCCAGAGAGAGAAAGAGAGATAGGGTCAGGTGACTCAGATCCACGGCGGGTATATAATCATAAGTTGACTCACCATAACGCAGTATCAACGTAGAAGGAGACTTTCTTGGCCCCACGGTGTAATTTCGGCGTATTGCTGCCTAACAGATTTATCTGCTCACAAGTTCTCTTCTCCTTCTTTTGAAAAGACATCCACTCGCCTCGCTAGGTTAGCTAACGCTAGTTAGCATTTAGCTAAGCTAGCTACTAGCCGACATGGCTATACCATGAAAGGCTCCGGCCATTTGTCCCGCTAGCGAGAGGCCTTTCGTCAACGTTCCTTGGTTGGTGACCGACCGACTGATAATGACCGACCTCTTTCTTCGTCTTGGCTATTGGGCATAACTAAGCATAGTCAAAAGCTGCACGCGCGAAAATGTCAAACGCAGCCGACTCACGCTGCCGCCGTCTACACTGTCTACACATGATGTAAGTAAAACCACTCCCTTCGTTGAAACCAATGCTGCTGCAGAACCCCAGAGGCTGAGCTCCAATAGTGAGTATGTCTGCAGCTGCAGGACTGCAGACCCAGGAACAAGTCAGACACATTCTACAAACGTGTCTAATGTGAAATACATAAGCATATAAGCAAAACTAGATTTTAGGTCTGTGATGAAAAAGGGCCTCGCGGGAAGGGGGGCCTCGCAAAAAAAATAAAAATAAATAAAAAAGAATAATAAAAAAAATTAATAATTTTTTTTTTTTTTTTTTTTTGCGAGGCCCCCCTTCCCGCGAGGCCCTGTGCGACCGCACTGCTCGCACACCCCCTGAGGCGGCCCTGCCTAAAATCAACCAACATGCTCTGAATGTAAATGTGTATGGTAAGTTATATACAGCATGTCCTTGGTCTGCATGTAACAGGCCTCTTACTGACGGCACAGCAGGGTTCTTGGTGTGCTTGTAACAGGTCTCATGGCTGACAGAACAGCAGGGTCCTTGGTCTGCTTGTAACAGGCCTCTGGCTGACAGCACAGCAGGGTCCTTGGCCTGCTTGTAACAGGCCTCCGGCTGACGGCAGGTGTCCTGGTGAAGCATCTTTCTTTCTTCCCTTCTTTTTTAGGAGTGCCAACCCATAGAGTTATTATAAGAAAATAATCAAACAATCTTCCGTCCAGAAGGGGCAGCCAATATTGTTCCAGAGGCAGGAGTCTTCAGGATCCTTATGAAAGCCCATGAATCCGGGTCCAGCTGGATTTGTCCCATACCTTGAATATGCTGCCATCTAGAGGCATTTATGGAGGACTTTCATTGCTCAATATTGACCCAGTGAGCAACATCATCTTGTGCTGAAATCCTGATTCCACTGAGGCCGGTTGACTACAAAGTTTGTTTAATCCCATGTCATTCTTATAGAATGCTACATACTATTTTTTATAATATCCTACATTTACCAATAAAGAGGAAGCTGCTGTAACAGGCACATATCTTGAGTGGAGTGAGGGGGCCTTGTCGTTGCTACAGCTACCAAGCTGCCCCTTCCTTCACATATCTTTTGTTGAATTGGGCCCAAAGGCTCAACAGTAAACACTAACATCCCAGGGCCATGCCCTTATATACACCCACTCTGACATACACACAACCCTATACTGTTAGGGCAGCAGTGGCGGAGCCCAATAGCAGAACACAGGAAGAGAGAGAATGGAGCATTTTTAGGTTGGTTTTAATAAAGGCACCAGGCAGACAGGCATGAATGTACAGGAATGTAAAACAGGTGCGAGCAGGTGCACTCCTCGTGCAGCACAGGAACGTCCAGGTGGGTGGTGTCTCGGGAGACAGTGTATCTCGGGAGCGGTGGTCCTGGGCACAGGGAGAACAAAGGTTAGGACAAGGCAGGCAATAGGGAAAGAGCAGCAAGGCTAGTGTGCGTCGTCGTACCTAGGTTGTTAGGATAACACTGCGATGAGGGACGACAGGATCCGTGGGTTGATGTAGGGGCTGTTGATGAGGGAATCCCTCACAGCCGCGCTGATTGATGTCCTTCTGGCAGGGAATGCTGGGGTCGGATGCTGCCCATATAAGGGTGTGGAAGCAGGAGGGAAGACAGGAAGGCTCTCGCCGTGATTATGACAGGACCCCCCCCCTCTACGGGCGCCTCCTGGCGACCCTCCAGGCTTACCAGGGTTGGCCCGATGGAAGTCCCAGACGAGGTCAGGACACAGGATCATCTGGCGAGAGACCCAGCTGCGCTCCTCCGGGCCGTAGCCCTCCCAGTCCACCAGGTACTGGAAGCTGCGACTGCCACGATGCACGTCCAGTAACTGCTGGACGGTGTAGGCAGGATGGTCGTCAATGATCAGCGGAGGGGAGGTTCCGGAGCTGGAGGGGACAGAGGACTGGAGGCCACCGGCTTCAACTGGGACACATGGAAAGAGGGATGAATGCGCATATGGGATGGCAGCTTGAGTCCGACGACTGAGGGGTTAATTTCTTAGGGACCAACAAAACGGGGGATGAGTTTCCGGGAAACTGATTTTAGAGGAAGGTCCCAAGACGAGAGCCAAACCATCTGACCTGGTTGATAGTCGGGGGCCGGGGTCCGGTGGCGGTTAGCAAAGCAGCGATTCCGGTCAGCGGAGCGGAGCAGCGCGGCCCTGGTGTCCTCCCATATCCTCCTGCAGCGGTGAAGGTGCGCCTGCACCGAGGGGACTGAGATCTCCTCCTCCTGGGTAGGGAACAGTGGAGGCTGGTAGGATGACAGGCGAACCGGGAGGCGTGGATCCACTGGAGCACCTGGGAGCGGACAAGGTCGGGGACAAAAAGACGGTTAGGTGGGCCGTTACCTGGATCAGGCTGGGCGCGCTGGGCCTCTCGGACGACGGACTGGATCTCCCAGGTGGCGGAAGCCACCAAGCAGGAGGAGGGGAGGATGGTGTCAGGGTGTGAGGAACCCCCTTCGGGGACAAACTGCCGGGAGAGGGCGTCCGGCTTAATGTTCTTGGAGCCTGGCCTGTAGGTCAAGGTGAAATTGAACCGGCTGAAGAACAGCGCCCAGCGGGCCTGGCGGGAGTTCAGGCGCTTGGCCGTCTGGATGTAGGCGAGGTTCTTATGGTCCGTCCAGACCAGGAAGGGGATCTCTGAACCCTCCAGCCAGTGCCTCCATTCCTCCAAGGCCAGCTTGACTGCCAGGAGCTCCAGGTTCCCAATATCATAGTTGACCTCCGCCGGGGTCAGGCGGCGAGAGAAGAAGGCGCAGGGGTGTAGTCTCTGGTCGAGAATGGAGCGCTGGGAGAGGACCGCCCCCACCCCGGTACTCGAGGCGTCCACCTCCACCACGAACTGGCGGGACGTGTCCGGCTGGACGAGGATGGGCGCAGACGTGAAGCGCCTACGCAGCTCGGAGAAGGCGGAGTCCACCTTAGCGGACCAGATGAAGGGCACGGAGGGCGAAGTGAGTTGGGTGAGGGGTGCAGCGACCCGGCTGTAGTCCCTGATGAAACGCTGATAGAAGTGAGCAAATCCCAGGAAGCGTTGGAGCTGCTTGACGTTGGTGGGTCTGGGCCAGTCCGACACTGCCTTGATTTTCTCGGGGTCTGCCCGGATATGGCCGCTGTCTATTATGTAGCCGAGGAACCCGATGGAGGAGACGTGGAACTCACACTTCTCCACCTTGACGAACAACTTGTTCTCCAGCAGGTGTTGGAGGACCCGGCGGACATGCTGGACGTGCTCTTCCATAGAGCGGAAAAAAATTAGAATGTCATCCAAATAAACAAAAACAGAGCGGTTAAGAACATCACAGAGAATGTCATTGACAAGGGCCTGGAAGACAGCAGGAGCGTTTGTCAACCCAAAGGGCATCACCTTGTACTCGAAGTGACTGAGCGGTGTCTTAAAGGCTGTCTTCCATTTGTCCCCCTCCCGGACACGGACGAGGTGATAGGCATTCCTGAGGTCCAGCTTCGTAAAAATGGTGGCACCTTGCAGGGGTTCAAAAGCAGAGTTAATTAACGGCAGGGGGTACTTGTTCTTGACCGTGATGTTGTTGAGGCCATGGTAGTCAATACAGGGGCAAAGGTAACCATCCTTCTTGGAAACGAAAAAGAAACCAGCGCCGACAGGAGAGGAGGAGGGGGTGATAATGCCAGAGGCCAGGGACTCGTGGACGTATTTCTCCATGGACTCCCTCTCCGGGCGCGAGAGATTGAACAGGCGACTAGCGGGGAGCGGGGCTCCCGGGAGCAGGTCAATGGCACAGTCGTACAGGCGATGGGGTGGCAAGGAGAGAGCATGCTGTTTACTAAAAACAGCCTCTAGATCATGATAAATTGGAGGGATAGTGGAAAGGTCAATAGGTTCGTTGGGAACATGAGAACCAGCGACCTCCAGTGGTGGCAGAGCAGACTGTAGGCAGGTAGCATGGCAGTGAGCGCTCCAGCTCACGACCAAACCAGTTGGCCAGCTTATCACTGGGTTGTGTAACTTCAACCAGGGCATGCCGAGTACAATAGGATTATGGGGGGAACTAGTGACGTGAAAACGAATAACCTCGTTGTGATTCCCTGAGAGCAGCAGGCGGAGTGGCTTGGTGTGGCGAGTTATCCGCGAGAGTAGCCTCCCATTTAGACCATGGGCATCGCGGGGGATAGGCAACGTGTCGGTAGCAATGCAGAAGCGGGACACGACGCCAGCGCCAATGAGGTTTTCGTCAGCACCTGAATCAACCAGCGCGGACAGGGGAAGCGACTGGCCATTCCAACACAGTGTGGCACTGAATTGCATATTGGGACCGGAGCTGGGTACATAATTTAGGCTTGAACATGCGCCCAGCATTACTGTCGAGCCCCGCCGTTTGGGCGAAGCGGACATGAATCGAGGAAGTGACCGAGCTGACCGCAGTAAATACATGCCCCCGTTTTGAGCCTGTGGAGGCGTTCGTTGGGATGAAGGTGAGACCGGTCAAGTTCCATTGGCTCAGAGGGGTTGTGCTCGACGCAAGCAGCGTGCCTGGGGGGGGGGGAGAGCGAGATGAATTGGACAATGGAGGGCGGGTGCCGCTAGCCTTTTCACGGCGGCGCTCGCGAAGACGCGTGTCCAGTTCTCTGGCTAAATCAATTAGCTCGTCCAGGGAGTTCGGTCTTTCTTTGGACGCCAACTCGTCTTTTAGAACGTTGCTGAGGCCTTGACGGAATGCCCCTCTTAACGGAATGTCATTCCACCCGGAGCCCGCTGCTAGGATACGGAATTCAATGGAATATTCGCTCACGCTGTGGTTTCCCTGGCAGATGGCGAACAAGCCAGCAGAACTATCCGAGCCCCCAGGAGGGTGGTCGAAGACCTTTTGCATGTCGGCAATGTATGCAGAGAACGAATTGCAGAGGGAGGACTGACTGAAGTGGAGAGCTGTTGCCCATTCTAACGCAGGACCCTTGAGCAGACCCGACAGGTAAGCGATTTTAGATTTATCACATTGGAAGGCTGTTGTCCGAATACTAGTGAACATTGAAAAATAAAGGCACGACATTTAGAGACGTCCCCGTCGTAGCGTTCTGGTGTGGGGACATGGGGCTCCCTGTACCAGAACGCTACGACGGGGACGTCTCTAAATGTCGTGCCTTTATTTTTCAATGTTCACTAGTATTCGGACAACAGCCTTCCAATGTGATAAATCTAAAAGAAAGACCGAACTCCCTGGACGAGCTAATTGATTTAGCCAGAGAACTGGACACGCGTCTTCGCGAGCGCCGCCGTGAAAAGGCTAGCGGCACCCGCCCTCCATTGTCCAATTCATCTCGCTCTCCCCCCCCCAGGCACGCTGCTCGCGTCGAGCATAACCCCTCTGAGCCAATGGAACTTGACCGGTCTCACCTTCATCCCAACGAACGCCTCCACAGGCTCAAAACGGGGGCATGTATTTACTGCGGTCAGCTCGGTCACTTCCTCGATTCATGTCCGCTTCGCCCAAACGGCGGGGCTCGACAGTAATGCTGGGCGCATGTTCGAGCCTAAATTATGTACCCAGCTCCGGTCCCAATATGCAATTCAGTGCCACACTGTGTTGGAATGGCCAGTCGCTTCCCCTGTCCGTGCTGGTTGATTCAGGCGCTGACGAAAACCTCATTGGCGCTGGCGTCGTGTCCCGCTTCTGCATTGCTACCGACACGTTGCCTATCCCCCGCGATGCCCATGGTCTAAATGGGAGGCTACTCTCGCGGATAACTCGCCACACCAAGCCACTCCGCCTGCTGCTCTCAGGGAGGTTATTCGTTTTCACGTCACTAGTTCCCCCCATAATCCTATTGTACTCGGCATGCCCTGGTTGAAGTTACACAACCCAGTGATAAGCTGGCCAACTGGTTTGGTCGTGAGCTGGAGCGCTCACTGCCATGCTACCTGCCTACAGTCTGCTCTGCCACCACTGGAGGTCGCTGGTTCTCATGTTCCCAACGAACCTATTGACCTTTCCACTATCCCTCCAATTTATCATGATCTAGAGGCTGTTTTTAGTAAACAGCATGCTCTCTCCTTGCCACCCCATCGCCTGTACGACTGTGCCATTGACCTGCTCCCGGGAGCCCCGCTCCCCGCTAGTTGCCTGTTCAATCTCTCGCGCCCGGAGAGGGAGTCCATGGAGAAATACGTCCACGAGTCCCTGGCCTCTGGCATTATCACCCCCTCCTCCTCTCCTGTCGGCGCTGGTTTCTTTTTCGTTTCCAAGAAGGATGGTTACCTTTGCCCCTGTATTGACTACCATGGCCTCAACAACATCACGGTCAAGAACAAGTACCCCCTGCCGTTAATTAACTCTGCTTTTGAACCCCTGCAAGGTGCCACCATTTTTACGAAGCTGGACCTCAGGAATGCCTATCACCTCGTCCGTGTCCGGGAGGGGGACAAATGGAAGACAGCCTTTAAGACACCGCTCGGTCACTTCGAGTACAAGGTAATGCCCTTTGGGTTAACAAACGCTCCTGCTGTCTTCCAGGCCCTTGTCAATGACATTCTCTGTGATGTTCTTAACCGCTCTGTTTTTGTTTATTTGGATGACATTCTAATTTTTTTCCGCTCTATGGAAGAGCACGTCCAGCATGTCCGCCGGGTCCTCCAACGCCTGCTGGAGAACAAGTTGTTCGTCAAGGTGGAGAAGTGTGAGTTCCACGTCTCCTCCATCGGGTTCCTCGGCTACATAATAGACGGCGGCCAGATCCGGGCAGACCCCGAGAAAATCAAGGCAGTGTCGGACTGGCCCAGACCCACCAACGTCAAGCAGCTCCAACGCTTCCTGGGATTTGCTCACTTCTGTCAGCGTTTCATCAGGGACTACAGCCGGGTCGCTGCACCCCTCACCCAACTCACTTCGCCCTCCGTGCCCTTCATCTGGTCCGCTAAGGTGGACTCCGCCTTCTCCGAGCTGCGTAGGCGCTTCACGTCCGCGCCTATCCTCGTCCAGCCGGACACGTCCCGCCAGTTCGTGGTGGAGGTGGACGCCTCGAGTACCGGGGTGGGGGCGGTCCTCTCCCAGCGCTCCATTCTCGACCAGAGACTACACCCCTGCGCCTTCTTCTCTCGCCGCCTGACCCCGGCGGAGGTCAACTATGATATTGGGAACCTGGAGCTCCTGGCAGTCAAGCTGGCCTTGGAGGAATGGAGGCACTGGCTGGAGGGTTCAGAGATCCCCTTCCTGGTCTGGACGGACCATAAGAACCTCGCCTACATCCAGACGGCCAAGCGCCTGAACTCCCGCCAGGCCCGCTGGGCGCTGTTCTTCGGCCGGTTCAATTTCACCTTGACCTACAGGCCAGGCTCCAAGAACATTAAGCCGGACACCCTCTCCCGGCAGTTTGTCCCCGAAGGGGGTTCCTCACACCCTGACACCATCCTCCCCTCCTCCTGCTTGGTGGCTTCCGCCACCTGGGAGATCCAGTCCGTCGTCCGAGAGGCCCAGCGCGCCCAGCCTGATCCAGGTAACGGCCCACCTAACTGTTTTGATGCATACATCTCAGGTGGGGTAGGCTGAGATGTATGCATCAAAACGGTTACATTTAGGGATGCTCGATGTTGGCTTTTTTACCGATACCGATATACCGATATTGTCCAACTCTTAATTTCCGATACCGATATCAACCGATACCGACATATGCAGGGTTTCCCCCGCCAAAAAAACTGAATAATTTCAGGTTATTAACATTACATATGTTTTGTTGTGGAATTAACATAACATTATGCATACTTTTGACAATAAATAAAATTAGAATTTGTTCTTACTTGCTTGCCTGGGTAAATAAAGGTTATAGAAATGTAAAAAAAAATAATATTTAAACCGATACAGATATTTTCCGATATCACATTTTAATGCCAATATCGGCCGATAATATCGGTAGGCCGATAATATCGGACATCCCTAGTTACATTGTTTGTCTCGCTCCGCAGAGCTGAGCGTGAGAGCGCGGAGTTGGGCAGTGGTCTCCTCTAGTGAGCGAGAGTGTTGGTTTACCAGAGTGGCGTGTCCGTTGATGATGGTCCGGAACTCTCTCAATTCTCCGGAATCCTGTGGTGCTGGACTCGTCATTTGGTCGCAGTGTTCTGTTAGGGCAGCAGTGGCGGAGCCCAATAGCAGAACACAGGAAGAGAGATAATGGAGCGTTTTAGGTTGGTTTTAATTAAGGCACCAGGCAGACAGGCATGAATGTACAGGAATGTAAAACAGGTGCGAGCAGGTGCACTCCTCGTGCAGCACAGGAACGTCCAGGTGGATGGTGTCTTGGGAGACAGCGTAGCTCGGGAGCGGTGGTCCTGGGCACAGGGAGAACAAAGGTTAGGACAAGGCAGGCAATAGGGAAAGAGCAGCAAGGCTAGTGTGCGTCGTCGTACCTAGGTTGTTAGGATAACACAGCAACGAGGGATGACAGGATCCGTGGGTTGATGTAGGGGCTGTTGATGAGGGAATCCCTCACAGCCGCACTAATTGATGTCCCTCTGGCAGCGTGGGAATGCTGGGGTCGGATGCTGCCCATATAAGGGTGTGGAAGCAGGAGGGAAGAGGAAGGCTCTCGCCGTGATTATAACATATAACATAACACCCACCCTGACATACACACAACCCTCTATACACCCACCCTGACATACACACAACCCTATAATATACACCCATCTTGACATACACACAACCCTCTGCACCCACCCTGACATACACACAACCCTATATACACCCACCCTGACATACACACAACCCTATATACACCCACCCTGACATACACACTTAAGCATTACATCACGCGCAGGAGTGTGTTATGAGAATTAGAGCATGCCTAGGGGTGGTTGTTAGGCCCGAGGCGCAGCCGAGGGTCGTTAGACCCCCCTAGGCATGCTTTAATTTTCATAACACACGACTACAAGTGGTGTAATGGCTTTTATACAATTGGCGCATTCATCCAACCTTATTGCTATACAATAAACACACATTAATTGAAGATTTATTGACAAAACCATCCGCAGAAAAAGTTGTTCCAAAAAAAAAGAGAAGTTGCCTCCATGTGTAGAAGCAGCTCGGAGGTGCGCTGTTTCAAGGCATGCCATCTAAGAATGAAGTGAGCGTGTGTTATTGGATTGATTGATTGATTGATTGAAAATGTTATTACAGATAGACAGTCTTTATACAATTGCCGAATTCATCCAACCTTATTGCTATACAATAAACACACATTAATTGAAGCATAATGGAGATTTATTCACAAAAACCACCTGCAGAAAAAGTAGGTAAAAAAAAGAAGATAATTTGCCTCCCTATAGGGAGGCAACTTCTCTTTCTTTTTTTTACCTACTTTCTATTGAAGCAGCTCGGAGGTGCGCTGTTTCAAAGCATGCCATCTAAGAATGAAGTGAGCGTGTGTTATTGATTGATTGAAAATGTTATTAATGTCCGCCTTGTTTCGAAATGGTTATGCTTTGGCCCTCTTTCGAAGTCGGTTATGCTTAGAGTTTGGAATCAGGGCTGGTGGTCTATTGCCCTGCTCTAAAGATAAACTCTAAGCATAACCGACTTCGAAAGAGGGCCAAAGCATAACCAGTTCGAAACAACAAGGCTTCAAAGCATGCCGTCTATGTGAGGGTTCGGTGTGGGATAGGAGAGGAGATCCCAAGTGCAAGACACGAACAGAGAGAGAAGAGGCTGAGGCGACGGGATGAAGTGAACGGGGACTGATAGAATTAACCATCATACTACTGTCATACCCTTTTGTAAGCTGATAGAATTAATGGTAATATCTTATATTTAAAGGCACCCTCGCTGAGTCTGTGTGTCTGCCTTCTCCTCCTTCCTGCATTTGGCTTGACCTGCTGACCCTTGGTGCAGGCCGTGGTTCCGTCCCTCTCACACACAAGCATACACACACACACATACACATAGGACAGATACACACATGCACACACACACACACACACACATACACATAGGACAGATACACACACACACATAGCTCACACACACTTACACACACATACACACAGATACACAAACATAGATGTATGTCTACATTTGAATTGCTTCAAATTCTCGATGGCCTGGCTTCAATTGTCACGAAAGGCATGGACTTGTAGATTAATGACTAAAGTAAGGACATGATCTTATGTCTAGCCTCGCACACACTCACTCAAACACATACACACTCATATACACACAGACACATAACCGCCCGAGAGCGGGGGACCCCAGGGGCCCATTATCTTTGGCCCCCACCTCTACGGAGAAACACGTGCTGAGATCCCCCCTCCTACCTCTTCTTCCCGCCTTTTCTTTCTTTGTCCTCGACGATGACGGTGACAGCTATCAATCATCAAACCAGGAAGAGGTGTGTCCAACGACCAATGTATAAATGATGTGACTGTGTATTATCGGGACTTCTTCGCAACTGTGCTCTCCCTGCGTGGAGGTACATGCCTGGGGTCCAGATTATGATTTAGTCTTATTGTGCTGTGAGAGTTCAGTAAACTGCAGACTGCCATCTGACTCCTGTCTCATCTCTGCTCACCTCGCCGACAGTCAATTAAAAGAACCCAGTGCTCATTTACATTATAAGTGGAGGCCCGGGCGAATTTCCCTTTACTTTTACTGAGCAGTTGCAAACAAGGATAAACGTTGAAAACTGTTACAAACAAAAGCAAACTGCAAAACCCGAAAACAAACAATACACAGCAGAGCTGGCAAAAATGGACTAAGGGTAAGGAACGGACTCACAGGGAAATACAGGTGACAAAGGTGAGTACGTGACCGAACACAACTAATGAGAATCAATACAATGCAATGGCGCGACAATGTCTATATACTGCCCGTGATTACGAATAAGTGCCAGCTGGTATAAGGTCAGGCATGGCCAAGACTGGTAAACACAAAGCAATTAGTAAAAGAACTCACATCAAAAATAAAAGCATGTGTAAGGGAAATATCTTAAAGGAAAACATATGTATGTAAAGGAACAACCCTTAAAGAAAACATATGTAAAGATATCAACACTTAATGAAAACATATGTAAAGGGATGAACCTTTAAAGGAAACATATGAAAAGATAAAACCTTTTAAACACAAGCTAAAACGCACCACACAACATGAACAGAGGCAACAAAGCATTAAAGGAATTAAACACAGCCAGCAAACTTAGACCTAAAGGCCTGAGAAGGCTCAATATCTGGAGCTGCTGCGTTTGGCCACCAGATGGCGGCAGAAAACCATTATTGTTCGGACAGGATCCCTGGCCGGAACCATGACAGTCTAACAGTGAAGTGAGCGTGTGTTATTGGATTGATTGATTGATTGACATTTTTATTAACAGTGAAATGAGAGTGTCCTTTTGATGAATGGCATCTAACAACACACTTCGCGCAATTTACATTTTGTTTAACAATGAGTCATGACCAACCAATTACATAATCCAACATTGTGTAAGCAACTAACACATTCCACGTGACAGAATCATTTTTGAATGAGTCGTTATGACGCTATCAATACATCCATTCATAAAGTTTATTGTCCGCCATCTTGGTTTCATTCCTAAAACCACGAACGGCGGAGTGATTGTAATTCGGTTATGGGCGGGTTCTGGGATCACAAGCGTGTGTTATGATAAATAACAACGTCTAACTTGACTGTTTCAGCCAATCAGAATCGAGAAATTTGCATGCCATTGTATAAAACCCTATATACACCCACCCTAACATACACACAACTCTCTATACACCCACCCTGACATACACACAACCCTATATACACCCACCCTGACAAACACACAACCCTATATACACCCACCCTGACATACACACAACCCTACAGTATATAGACCCACCCTGACATACACACAACCCTGTATACACCCATTCTGATATATACATAACCCTCTATACCAGACACACAGCACCATATATACCACACACACACACACACACACACACACACACACACACACACACAACCCTCTATACCAGATATAAGACATACAGACACATGCACACACACAACCCTGTATACCAGCAAAAGGCACACACACACACAACCCTGTATACTAGACACAAAACACACACAACCCTGTATACCAGACATAAGGCACACACACAACCTTGTATACCAGACTTGATAAACTCCTGTGGAGTTTATCGTCTGTGGCTGGCGTGCAAACTATAAAGCTTTACCCTAGAGGTATATGCGCTTTTCATGTAGCATGCTAGACAACTGGTGTCATGCGCTGCTTGTTATTGCATCGTATCCGGGGTGTGGGGTCATAGGGGGTGAACTGATAAACCCCTCCCCCCTTTTACTGATTGGCCAGGGGGTTGGACCTCCTATACGTCGGTCTCCTTGTCGAGCTGTGGGGTCAGCGCGTCACAGGGAGGGGAAAGGGGGGGGGGGGGAGTTCCCTGGTCCCACGCCATATTAGGATAAGTGGGTCACGGGATTTCCCCGGCCATGGAATACGTCACTGGGCGCGTTTCTATTGGCCATGAGACTTCCGTGAGTTCTTTCAGGCTCCGTACTGTGGACCACTGTCATTGTCAAGGTTGGGTGATGCGATGCATTGAGAACTGTTTGTTTTCTGCTCTCTATTGGAATGTGTATTGGGCCTTTGGTCACTTGGCTCAATAATTACATATATCTTTTTCAATTGTTACTCACGTGGAGGTCTCTCTGGGGGATTCTCTGTCTTTCCCTCTTGTGTACAGAGCGGTGTTGACAGGTTTTGCCCTCAGACGCGTCATATGGGACCCATATCTGTGTCTTATTGACCGGCTTCCTGTTGCTCGTCCCAGACAGCATGGAGGGGACGTTGTCTGGTTTTCTTATTAGAATTCACCGTAGCGGAGATTGCGCTCGTCACCAATGCAAGAGGCTGCGTTCTCGACTCCCGGAGTCAGCATTGCTTGAGGCTTGGGCTGATCGTCATACTAACCCGTTTGGCTGGGTTAGGGGGAGGGCAAGTCATGGGTGGGAATCTGGCGTTGTGGACAGCGACGCCTACAGGTCAGGTCTGGGCGCTTGCTCAGCGGAGGCAGGACTTGATGAAGGCAGCGTGACCTCCCACGTGTTACACTTCACCAATGAGAGTCCTCGCTGCCAGGTGAAAAAAGAGTCACTGGCTGTCGCCGCGCATGTCGGAGGAAGCGTGCAGATGACTTCAGGGTTCCCTTGTACCGACCAGTAGGAGAACATGCGCACAACAACCAGGTAGGGGAGGGGGGGAATTGGCACAACGACAAAAATTGGGACGGGGAGAAAAACAGAGAAAATCGGAGAAAGAGAGGATTAAAAAAAAGAAAAAATAATTCACCATTGATGTGTTTTTTGGAAACCACGTTATGGGCCTTGGTTGCCCATTTTATAGAAACAGCGTTTTTTTTTTTTATTATTGAGCCAAAACATATGACATCTTTAGTTCACCCTGATCAGACAGGCTTCATAAGAGGCCGCCTGATCACGGATAATATTAGACGGTTACTGCATGTGATAGATTCCAGCAAGGATGCCGTGCCTCCTACAGCTGTATTATCCTTGGATGCGATGAAGGCCTTTGACAGGTTGGAATGGTCTTATTTATGGGCAGTACTTGGAAGGATGGGGTTAGGAGAGGGGTTCATTAATATGATCAAAGTAATATATACAGATCCATCGGCCATGATTTTAACAGGTAAATTCCGCTCCCCACACTTTCCTGTGTCGCGCTCGTCTAGACATGGTTGTCCTCTTAGTCCCGGACTATTTGCTCTATCCCTAGAGCCTTTGGCACAGTACATAAGACAATCCCAGTCCATAGCGCCGATCTCAATTAAAGGAACTCAGCATCACATTAGCTTATATGCGGACGATGTATTATTGTTCATGCAAAACCCTACCACCTCCCTACCTCATCTTCTCAAAGTAATAGATGATTTTGGCAGTCTATCGGGATTTAGGATAAACTGGCCAAAATCGGCCTTCCTTCCACTCAATGTGACTGCGAAGGCTACCATCCTCCCAGCAAATATACCCATGGTAGAACACTTTAGATGTCTTGGAATTGAAATATTCCCCACTATATGCCAAACGGTGAAGTATAATTATTCCGGATTCCTAGATAGGATCACAAATGACTTCGGCAGGTGGTCAAAATAAAAAAAACTCATTACAGGCCCGAGCATCAATAGTTAAGATGGATGTTTTACCCAGAATTAACTTCTTCAGCTCGATGTTGTCGTTACCCCCCCCCCCCCCCCCCATGTTGGTTACTGGCAAAAATTACACTCCGCTGCATATAAATTAATTTGGACCAACAAACCTCCACGAATAAAAAGATCCACTGCACAGAGAAATAAAGACGGGGGTTTAGCATTTCCAGACTTCAACTATTATTTTAAAGTGTTCTCTTTAAGACCACTGATCACCTGGTTTGATTCTCAAGCATCTGTATCCTGGAGACCATTAGAGAAGAACATAGTGGCACCACATAGACTGCAGGATATAGTGTACACCAACTTATCAATTAAGCAATGCAACTTGAGATTTGGCCCTCTTATTACACATGTGATCCAGATATGGCGTGACACACAGAAAAAGTGTAAAAAACACCATAAATGGCACAGTCATTCTCCCCTATTTAATAACAATTTACTCCTTATTGCACAACAACCTATCAGATTTCCTAGATGGGAAAAGAAAGGCATACATACATTGGGGGATATCTTCGATGACCATGGTTTCTGCAGTTATCAAGATATATCTAACAAATTTAACCTCACCAGCTCCACTCATTATTTCTATCTACAATTAAGAGCAGCTTTAAAGGCTCACAGAGTCCCATTAAAGATTCCACTTGAGCACCACAGATTTGACAAATTATTTTATGAAAAGGAGACATCGAGAGGCTTCGTCTCTGACTTTTATCGTCACTTACTTACGTCCTCATATGATGTCCTTACCCTAGACTCGGTTTGGAGGAAGGATATCCCAAACTTGGAAGTAGATTTTGATTGGGATGAAGTCTGGGCAAACGTTCGGCTATCATCACGCAACCCGGATCACCAACAGATTAATCTTAATTTTGTTCATAGGACTTACCTGACTCCTAGACGTTTGCACCTAATGGGGCTCAGACAAGACCCTCGATGCTCCTTGTGTTTAAACGGTGCTCTTGGTACATTTATGCATATGTATTGGGAATGCCCTCCTGTTAAGATATTCTGGGAAAAAGTAACCACTCAATTATCAGAATTTTTATCTCTGACCATACCTATACTGCCATCTGTATTGTTGTTGAACGATGTTTCTCAGTTATCAACCTCTGTACATGTAAAGAGACAAATTTTGTCCGGTCTTACGGCTGCCAAAAAGTTGATAGCGTCATGCTGGATTCAACCGGATTAAATGTGCTGGAAGGTATGGGTTCTTACCTATCTAGATGTGATTTATCTAGAGATATCTACTGCACAAATTTTAGGTGTTAATGAAGCCAGCATAGCAATCTGGTTAGCTGTGGTGGAGAAGATAAAGGGAAGCATATGAACTTGTAATTTCTGATGTTAAATGTGGATGTATAGTCCAAGAGGGGGTCCTGAGGGGGGGTGGAGGGGGAGGGAAGGGGAAGGAAAGAGTGAGGAAGAGCGAGCAAGAGCACATGTATTGTATTGTATTGTATTTATTATTTGTATGTCTTTTAATCTACATTTATTTTGATTTAATTACTGGACTGTCATTATTGTTATTATTATTTCTGTCATTGTCCTGTGATTTATCATAGATTTTTACTGTTACTGTATTGTTTGTCTAGTTTTATGTTAAAAAAGGAAAAATAAAAAACATTTGTTCAAAAAAAAAGAAACGGGGCGGTCAGGTGGCGTAGCGGAGATTGTGCTCGACACCAATGCAAGAGGCTGCGGTCTCGACTCCCGGAGAGTCAGCATTGCGTTGGCTCAGGCTGATCGCTATACTAACTCGTTTGGCTGAGTTAGGGGGAGGGGAGCCGTGGGTGGGTCCTGGGCGTTGTGGACAGCAACCCCTACAGTTCGGTCGGGGTGCCTGCTCAGCGAAGGTAGGATCTGGTGAGAGGTAGTGCGGCCTCCCACACGTTACACTCTCCCAGTGAGAATCTGCGCGGCCAGGCTGGCTGTCGGCTGGCTACACATGCGTCGGAGGAAAGCATGTGACAGACTCCGGCCTCTCGGACCGACAGTAGGGGAAAGTGCGCAACAACCAGGAAGGGGGTTGGGAATTGGCATAACGACTAACAGTGGGATGGGAGAAAGATCGGAAAAAGAAGGAGGGGGAAAAAGATATAAAAAAAAATAAAAATAAAAACTGCGTTTTTTTATGCGGGCGGCTGGGAAGGTGCTTTTTTATCTGTACCGAGCGCCAGTGTACTAGGTTAGAGTCGACGGCTCACGTTCATCTCCGGGGGGAGATGACGGGGTAGATCAATACATTGGCGGAGGGGTCTCACGCCCGTGGGGTGGGCCACCAGGTGCAGTGCATTCACGTGCTGACCATCTTGGTGGCGCCCTCTGTGATGTTTTGGATCGATGCGCGTACCTACCCCCCTCTTAGGACTGGGGATGGCGGCGTGACTAGGACGCGGGACTGGTTCTGGTCGCGCCGGACCAGGTCAGTTAACCCGTTGTCCGCCGTGGCGCAGATCTGCTGTTCTGGTACCCCGAAGGACTTTGTGCTTTTCCTGGGGGAAAATGCCGGGTCGGCCCGGGCGTCACAGGGATTGATATCATGGATGTGTGTGTCATATGTATGCCACTACGAGTTGCCCTTCACAGTGACGTGCTTGGTCCATACTGTGTTGTACCTTGCGCTGTGTTAGGGGGCCTGGTCCTTCTCCATTTGTTTTCACCCCTCCCTCCCCCTGCTGGGCGGGGATGGGAGGGGGCTGTCGAGGAGGTTTTCTGTTAACCCCTCTAGACATCCCTGTGTAGGTCCCGGTCCGCCGGGCCCAGGTCCGAACTCATTCTCGTCGACCTGTTGGCCTGGGTTAACCCTTTAAAAACTGAAACACTTGTACTGCCTGTATAGCCTGTGTATACGCGCAGTTGTGTTTCTGAGTTTTTCTTGGTGGGTTAAAGGAACAACCGCCTCCTGTTAAACTAAACATAGGGGGGTGGTTGGTTTCCCGGTGTGTTGGTAGCGAAGTCGACTCTCGGGTTGAGGCCGGGCTTGACCCCTTCTGCCCGTGAGTGTGCCCCCGCACCTTTCATGTCGTCTGCCAATTGTGTCAGCCTTCTCTTGAACCTCGACCCCGCTGGAGGGGTCGGGTTTGTGGAGGTTACGACATGGTGCACAGCATACCGAACGCCCCTTCCGCCGGGATACTGTTCTCACAGTAGACCCTTTAGGCGCCTGTCTAGTCCGCAGTGCTCCGGGCACAGGTCGAGTTATGCTCTTGGGGCCTGTTGCCTGGATTGAGGGATCAACCTTTTTGGCGGTTGTCTCCCCGGCACGCCGACTGGCCCCACAGTGTTGTGGGGGTGTAGCCTCTTGTGGAGTGCTTCAGAGCGGCGTGCCAAGGGGGGAAGGGCCTGCTCTTGATTTGGGCCCTGTCTGATACGCTGGCAATGTGGGGGGTGGTGTCACCAGTGACCGTCTGGTGGGGTCCCGATGCTACGGCATCGTTGGCCTCACCGGGACCACTTTTTCGGGGGGTCCTGGCCCTCAGGTTGTTCCTAGGGCTGGGTCCTCCTCTGCGCTCCGCTGCTACGGCCTTGCTACAGGGTTGGGTTCTTGACCTTCGACCCTGTGATGTTGGGGGCTGTGACGGGGGGGTTTTGCTTCCCATCCGATCCCTGGTGGCATGTGTTATGCGCGCCTGAGTGGTCGCGGGTCCTTCTGTGTGAAGGTAAGTCCCACGGTCTGCTCACCCTGTGCGCTTTGAGGTGCTAAACCCTCTTCGCACAGTCGGGTCCGATTCCCTCCCGTCCTCCTCTAGGGGGGTCCAGGGGGCTCGGGTCCTCCCCGGTTCTGATGGTTGTGGGGGGCCTCAGCGGGTACATTTGTTGAGCTTCCGCTCTGCTCAGCTCCTGTGTTCCACTAAGAGCAGAGCGTAAGCTATACGATATATAGCGTAAGGTTATTCTATAACCCTAGTTATACGAGTATAGCGAGCACTCTGCTCTGACTCACTGAGGACCCCGTGGTCTTCGCCTTCGGTGGTGAAAGACTTGGGAAGGAGCTGATTGTGTGGCCATGACCCCGCTTATGTAGAGGAGCGGATGTGGGTGTGGCCAGGCGAATGGGTGTGTGCATGTGGAGAAAATTATTCATTATTAGATTGGATAAAGGGACAGTTCCACTAAGAGCAAAGCGCTCGCTATACTCATATAACTAGGGTTATAGAATAACCTTACGTTACGCTGTCTACGATTATGTGTTAAATTTAGCGGGCTTCAAATTTGAAAGTTCCTCTGTGTTCACATCACCGAGGACCTCATCTGGAACAAGCACATCGGACAGGTGCTGAAGAAGGCACAGCGAACACCTCTTTCACGTCAGGTGGCTGAAGAAATTCGGCATGGGTCCCCCGATCCCGGACCTTCATACAGAGGCACAACCGAGAGCATCCTGACTGATTATCAAAGACCATAACTAATGAGCTAACAAGTTGCAGCTAATGCTGTCTGGTAAATGGGACTGGAGTCTCAGGGCCCGGAGCAGCAGGCTCAGGGACCGTTTTCCCCCCCAGGTAGTAAGGCTCATGAACAAATAACTTAACGGTCTGCTACCTGTCCCACTACCCACTACTGTACTGAGTGAAAATACTGTGATTATTGTATTTGTTGTAGAATATTTAAAATGAGCCATCGACAGTGAACTGTGGAAATTAGATTGAGTCATTTGTTTATAAAAACATAGAACATAGTTTAATATCTGTGCTTCCACAGAGATCAGTTTATAGAGAGACACACATGTGTACACACAAGCGTCTGACCAGAAAGTGACCAAAAGGTCTGGTCAGACACAGATTAAATACATAATTGAAATGACGTACATTAGACATCCAGATATGACAGAAAGATAAACAAAATCTGCCCAAAGGGGATAAATGAATAAACAAGCCTTGGCGGCTGTGTTATTGTTATCCTTGATAGTTTGTTAAAGAGACAGTGTCACTCTGTAGCCTAGTGTCTGGGCTGTTATACTAGTTGACCTATATTAAACTAGTCAAGCTGTACAGAGATTTAAACACAGATGGATAACATTTCCATCACATATTATAATTCCACCCTATTTTATTGTGTTTCTGCTGATACTTTGCACACACTTACACCTGTCTGGTGATTGTTACAGTATACTGTGATTGTGACTACTATATAGTTTAGTGCTACTTTATCGTTGTTCTGCTGCTACTCTGTACACTCTATATCTGGATTGTGATTGTTCTTGTGCTAATTTGACCGTTTTCTTCCGCAGCTGATTTGCACCCATGCTGTGATTGTTGTTATAGTCTAGAGCTATTTATCATCGCTCCTGCTGCCACTTTACATTCACTACATCCACACTCTGATTAATATTGTAAATGAGAGCTATTTTATTGTTGCTATTTCTATAGTTTTTTGTTGTTTTCCTACTTCATTGGTGCCAGTGCTACAAGGCAGAGGAGCCAAGACACAGGAATCTCACACCTCTATGCTGTGTAAAGTATGGATGACGTGACTAAAAAGGCTGTTGTTGGAAAGTAGTGTTGTTAATTGGCTGATATCAATCCCTGATAAAAACTGTATTGCACATTGCATTTTACACACTGCTAAAATGTGCACATTGCTCATTGCACATCACACAACAGCCATTTTGTTATTTAAATTGTATATAGTATAATATCTACATCCTGATCTGCACTGCACACTTTTTAGAACTGTGTATAGTAATATTTATTTTAGTCATCTTATTTTATTCTATGCCAAATGTATTGCATTTTTATTATTGGAAGCTGCTATGGTCGAGGGACTGCAATAAATAGAATTTCACTCTTCTTGCTGTAAAGTACTGAAATAAGTGACAATAAGCCTTTCAGCCATTGTGTGTAGTGTGATGTGTGCCTGGTGCCAGTGTATGGCAGCCAGTGAGCCTGCGCAGCCCAAGGTTGGGTGCTACCAGTGGTGGTGAAGGAGGCCATTTCCACCCTACAATATAAAAAAAGCTGTCTAGAAAAAAGCGCTATATAAATGCAATGATCTATCTATAGTCTATTCATTCATAATAAAACTCAATCTCAATCTTCATACATTTTGCCATGATTTCTATGCAAAATCCTTTTCTTCAAAGTAACTAGTAACTGATGGGTGCAGATAAATGTAGTGGAGTAAAAAATACAATATTTCTTTTAAAATGTAGTGGTGTAAAAGTGCAAAGTTCCCTAAAATAAAAATATTCAAGTGAAGTACAAGTACCTACAAATTGTGCTCAAGTACAGTACTGAAATCCTTCTAATAGGCCCACCTCACCTTCTCCGTAAAAACCCTGACTGCTCCATATACATCAACAACCACTCTATCCTCCCCTCCTTCACAGTGAAAAACGTGAGTGTTCTTTTTGACCCCAAACTATCATTCAAACCACACATCAATAACATCACCAAGACATACTTTCACCTCAGGAACATTTCTCGCATTAGACCACTACTGTCCCCCTCTGGCAGGAGCACTCATTCAAGGGTACTATGACTATGCATGCACCTCATGGTACCAAAGCACCTCAAAGGCGCTTAAAACAAAATTACAAACATCACAAAACAAATTGGTCAGACTACTACTTGACCTGAACCCCAGAACCCACCTCACCCCTGCCCACTTTGACAACCTAGGATGGCTTAGAGTAGACGACAGAGTACAGCAACTTGCAATGGGCCTGGTCTACAAGATACACTATACGACCGGGGTGCCCATGTACATGTCAAAATACTTCCCAAAGGTCAGTGAATACCACAACCACTACACCAGAGGAAGCTCAACAAATCATGTTAAACCCAGATTCGGCTCAAACAAGGGACTAAACACGTTTAGCAATTATGCCACAACAATGTGGAACGCCCTACCCAAAGCTGTAAAGGAATGTGAATCCCTGCCCACATTCAAAACCGCTCTTAAAGAGCACCTACGGGAGGCTGCAATTCGAAACTGGCCACCGTAAATGCCCAAAACCCCCACCACCTCCTAATAGACAGTCTCCTCCCCACCGCATGTATATATTCCCTCCCCGCCGTATGTATATTTCTCTCCCACCCACCCACCCCCTCCTAATGTACAGTCTCCTCCCCACCATATGTATATACTCTGTCAGGATCTAGGGGTAACAGTACTGTATATTTGAATACCGTTTATGTCACAAATGTATCAGTACTAAATACCTATATGTCCCTATGCCATAAATGTCATGTATGTTGTGTATGTCATAAATGTCTATATGAATTGAAAATGGGGGACCCTGATGGAAACAAGACAAACGTCTTTCTCAGGTCTGCATCCCCTTAACAATTGTATGTATTGAGCCGTACTGTATTGTACCCATTCTGCAATCTGTTAAATAAAGTTTTCATTCATTCATTCATTCTGACACTGAAAAGCTGGTTCATGCCCTCATTTTCTCCCGTCTAGATTACTGTAATGCATTGCTCATTGGCTCAACATCTAAATCCCTCCATCAACTTCAACTAGTTCAGAACACCTCAGCCCACATCATCACCCGCTGCCCCAAGTTCACCCACATCACACCTGTCCAAGTATAGGATTGACTTTAAGATCTGTCTCACCACTTACAAAGCCCTCCACTCCCTAGCACCTCATCTACAACCTCCTTCAACACTACACTCCCTCCCGCTCACTCCACTCATCCAATTTTGCCCTTCCGAGCACACCGCACTACCGCCTTTCCTTAAGTCCACAGAAAACAAATCATTCTCTTCTCCCCGACTCTGGAATCAACTCGCATCACATGTCAAAGAAGCCCCATCCGTAGAAACATTTAAGTCCCACCTCAAAACCCACCTGTTCAACCTTGCATACCCTCACTCCTGACCCTCCAACCCCTGCATCACTTACATTTACACATCTGTACACACCTATACAAATAAAGTTATTATTATATATTATTTATTTGTATTATTTATTTAAATGTTTTCTGTTTAGTCTCTAAGCTGTCTCCCTTTCTCTGTAGTATCCCCACCATGTTGTCATTGTGAATGTCCATGTACTGTGTATGTCCATGTACTGTAATGCAATGTCTGTAAAGTGCTTTGAGATACCATATAGGTGCTATATAAAACAAATGTATTATTATTATTATTACTTGAGTAAATACTTACTTTCCACCATTGCAACCCTGTATACCAGATACACACACAACCCTATATAGACATATACATTTTCAAACGTACTGATTGGATATTCCTACCTAAGAATGACATTATGTAATTTCTTAAAATCTGTGTTCCTCCCTAATGGAATAAAGTACATTGTGTAAATACTGTATGTCAATTCACATCAAGTTGAATCTTCTTTAAATAGCAAAGAGAAATAAATCACAAAAACATTTGAATCTTAAGATTTGCTGCAGTTTAATAACGTTTATTTTTTATATGCTTATTGGTCACTACAAAGTAATAATCTGACCATACTATTGCCACTATATATAATGATGTCATTCTGCACATATTCATTGTCTGTCCACTTAAAGGGAAAGTCCACTCTAAAATAGGGTTCACAAAATTATGTTCCTATAACCTTATAGGACAAGTCTCTACTCCACCGATGGCGAATGGGAGACGATCTCTGTGGATGATGTCAGGGTGGTTTAACACTGGTGTGAAATAAAGACCATTTGGATGTAAAAACTCATTCTGTGAGAATAAAGGTCCATCCTCTCATTCATTGTCAATGGGACCGGCTCCTGGCTATGTGTCTTGGATCTCATCTCTCGCTTTTGGAGGCACTTGTTTAGGGTCACAAATCTAGACTAAATGGCCTTTCTCTTTAAAGTGACCATATTCACACCTGAGCACGACGTCAGAGCAACATGGCCACGGTGTGAATATGGTCGCTTGAACTAAATCCTTCACGCTGACATCCTGGGCCTCTCTCTGTTTTATGTTACACGCTTCGCATCGCACTCTGTGACATGACAGCCACACTTTTCAATGTAAATGTAGGACCCAACAATCTTCTTGCCACCTGGGCAGATCATCATCACCGACTTCTCGGTGACGGACATTTCTTGACAGCAGGAACACGAGTGCATCAAAGCATACTTCTCCACTGAGAACCTTTAAATAAGAGACACAACAAAAATGTTAGAAACAGTAATGACCAGTTACAATCAGTACTGACCAGTTTAAAATCGTGCTGACTGGTTAAAAACAGTGCTGACCAGTTAAAAACAGTGCTGACCACTTAAAAACAGTGTACACTACATCGTTTTCTCCTTTGTGTGACAATTTGATTGAAAGCAGTGATAGCCTAAAGGTTAGAGAAGCGGGCTTGGGACCAGAAGGTCCCCGGTTCGATCCGCCGGACCAGCAGGAAAAATCAGGACGGGGAAGTAAATGAATAACTCTCTCCCGTTTCTCAGTACCAACCGCTGTGCCCTTGTGCAATGCACTTAACCTGCTAATTGCTTTAGTGGAGCTGCTCAATGACCAATAGTGTCAGACTGAGGTTGTACTGGGCAGCTCCTAATGGTCAACAGTGTCAGACTGTGGTTATATTGGGCAGCTCCTAGTGGTCAACAGTGTCAGACTGTGGTTGTACTGGGCAGCTTCTAGTGGTCAACAGTGTCAGACTGTGGTTGTACTGGGCAGCTCCTAGTGGTCAAACAGTGTCAGACTGTGGTTGTACTGGGCAGCTCCTAATGGTCAAACAGTGTCAGACTGTGGTTGTACTGGGCAGCTCCTAATGGTCAAACAGTGTCAGACTGTGGTTGTACTGGGCAGCTCCTAGTGGTCAAACAGTGTCAGACTGTGGTTGTACTGGGCAGCTCTCAGGTGTGAATGTACTGTATGTAACTGTGTGAATGTGAAACAGGGTGTGGCTGAAGAAGAGCATCCGTGCTCAGAGAACCTACCCTGTTAAATAAATGAGTGTGCAGCTATTTCTCAGATTTTAACTGGCATGTTGCCAGCTCTGTTTGGGTGTGGGCATGCATTTCATGTATCACGAAGCAGTGCCAGCCGACAGGGAACGGAGCAGAGCTGAGGTCAATAATTCCTTTCAAACATTCACCTCAAGTTCAATAAACATAACTAGAACACAGATTTCACAGTTGTTCAGAAAACAGGATAATTTTGATGTGACACAGTAGGTCCTGTAACCTCAAAATCATTGTTTGTAGGAGTTATAAATCATTGTTTGTAGGAATTATAAATCATTGTTTGTAGGAGTTATAAATCATTGTTTGTAGGAGTTATAAATCATTGTTTGTAGGAGTTATAAATCATTGTTTGCAGGAGTTATAAATCATTGTTTGCAGTCTTATAAATCTCACATAGAATTGGTTGCACAGGAGCCCTCGCATGACGTCATCTCCACTTCCTTGGTCGACGTGCAGCCGGAGTTGGAAAAATAGGTCATGTTCTTCTTGACCTCACAGTTGTACCGCGGTGTACCTAAAAACAATGAGAGAATACGTAAAAAAAGAAAAAAAAGTAGTGACACCACAGATACAGTTTGTAAATGTTTTTTATACAACGGCATGCAAATTTCTCGATTCTGATTGGCTGAAACAGTCATTTTACACGTCTTTATTGGCAACAATTCCACGCTGCTGGCCCAGGACCCGCCCACAACCGAACCACAACACATCACTCCGCCGAATCACAAGAAGGTGGACAATAATCTTTACAAATGGATATGTTGATAGCGACTAAACGACTAAATATCAAGCGATTCTGTCACAGCGAATGTCTTAGTCGTTTAAACAATGTTGGATGATGTAATTGATGGGTCTTGAATCATTCTGTAACAAAAGAAAAATCGCGGATTGATTGATTGATTAATTTTCAATTTTCTTTTCAATTTCTTTTTCCTTTTGACTGTCAGCGCTCACTCTAGTCTCCACCCACCGCCACACAATTTCAATAAATCTTCGATTAATGTGTGTTTATTGTATAGAAATAAGGTTGGATGAATCTGGCAGTTGTATAAAAGCTTTACACCACTTGCAGTCGTGATTTGTGAACAATAAACCATGCCTAGGGGGGTCTAACGACCACTGTGTTATTTAAACCACTCCTGCGCGTGATGTAATGCTTAAATACAAAATGTGCCATGTCAGCCCTCAGTTTAACATCCTCAAGTTGTTTTCTTTTTCATGCCAACATCCAGGCTGTGCTACCAGTTCAGTAAATCCATAATATACGTCTGGTTCTACATTATACGTCTGGTTCTACGTCTGGTTTATTTATTTCTTCTGCCAATGTTGAATTACTGTGTTGGAATAACAGGAGTTCCTACTGATTGTGACTGAGTTTATGAAGAAACCGAGACAACATTGGCATGTAAACTCAACATATTGTGGAAAAATTTACGGCAAAGCTGAGGGGCAAATTCAGCAACCGTTATCATGCAGTGCAATTATAAGAATCAGAGATCAGATTTGTTACTTACAGGTTTGGCAACAACCGTTTGCATCAGTCTTTTCAGTTCCCTGTACAGTTGGAATTTTTAACAAGATACAAAGTTATACACACATTACTAATCAACAAAATAAAACAAAATAATAGAGCCATGCATATAGGATCATATCAGCATCAGGTTTCCTCTTTATGCATTCTGTTACCGTTTCAGCCAATTTGTAAAATAAATGTGGTAGTGCTTTTTATATCTTGTAGTTTCCACTGAAAAACCAAAACATCTTTAGTTTATAGCTGTGATTATGGCTGTGTCAGTATTTCATTATTGGAAATGCTTTGGGATCAGCTTGAACTTGTGTGGATGTAAATGGAATTCAATTTGTTCTAGCTAGTAAATAGGTTTTTGTTTTTGAGCCTTGACATTTTTGTGCATTTCCATCCAATGTCTCTGATAAGGGAATTAATGGATGGAATTATAGTAATCGGGGGTAGATGAAATGTGGCCAGTAGCCACTAGAGATGAAAGAGAAAAAATAAAAGTCAATAATACAGATATCAACAACAATAACAACAACAACAACAGATCCCAAGTTCACATTACAGATATACTCACAGGAATGCAATTATTTAGATCAAGTTCCGGGCACTTGCTGCTGGATTCGATAATTACAAACTGCTCCTCGTTCTTTGTGCATTCATACTTGGTACACTTGTCATCTGGTGGTGACCATGAATCCAGAGGCTGTAATGTAATCAGGATGAGGAGGTCCATTCACAAAAATCAACAAGTTCAAGTGAACATTTAAGAAGCCAATTTACAGAATTAAAATTAGGGAAATGTATAATAGTGATTTACTGTCCATTACGACAAACTCACCTCAATAACTTGAGTTATGTTGCCTGGCAACACAAGAATACAACTTGTAGGTTTGCATTGTCCACAGCACTCTCCAGGTATAACTTCATACTTATAACCCTTTTGAAAGACCCAAATGACACAGATTAGAATGTATCACAATTTACTATATTAATATAACAAAAACAATAACAATACAATAATAATAACATAATCATAAAATAATAATAATAATTTAGTAAAATAATTTCTAAGTGATCCTTAGTGAAACCTATTTGCTGTTTAGCCATGCTTCCCAGGGGGTTTATTACTAGTCATCATAGATTATAAACTGCTGGAGGATCAATAATCATGTTAGATTATAAACTGCTGGGGGATCAGTAATCATGTTAGATTATAAACTGCTGGAGGATCAATAATCATGTTAGATTATAAACTGCTGGGGGGTCAATAATCATGTTAGATTATAAACTGCTGGGGGGGGGCAGTAATCATGTTAGATTATAAACTGCTGGGGGATCAATAATCATGTTAGATTATAAACTGCTGGGGGGGGGGCAGTAATCATGTTAGATTATAAACTGCTGGGGGATCAATAATCATGTTAGATTATAAACTGCTGGGGGGGGGGCAGTAATCATGTTAGATTATAAACTGCTGAAGGATCAATAATCATGTTAGATTATAAACTGCTGGGGGATCAATAATCATGTTAGATTATAAACTGCTGGGGGCAGTACTCATGTTAGATTATAAACTGCTGGGGGGGGGGGGCAGTACTCATGTTAGATTATAAATTGCTGGGGGGCAGTACTCATGTTAGATTATAAACTGCTGGGGGGCAGTAATCATGTTAGATTATAAACTGCTGGGGGGCAGTAATCATGTTAGATTATAAACTGCTGGTGGGCAGTAATCATGTTAGATTATAAACGGCTGGGGGGCAGTAATCATGTTAGATTATAAACTGCTGGGGGGCAGTACTCATGTTAGATTATAAACTGCTGGGGGGCAGTAATCATGTTAGATTATAAACTGCTGGGGGGCAGTACTCATGTTAGATTATAAACTGCTGGGGGGCAGTACTCAAGTTAGATTATAAACTGCTGGGGGGGGGGGGGGGGCAGTAATCATGTTAGATTATAAACTGCTGGGGGGGGGGGGCAGTAATCAGCTATTCTTCACATCAGAAGTATGACTTATAGACTATCTTTATTAAATGAAACCAAATGAGTGACAGGACTGTAGAAAACGATATGCAACATATTATATAACATATTATAACAACCAAAATGAAATATAACCTGAAATAGACATGTTCCACATTTGTTTTTGGATTCTATAATTATTTACTGCAATGGTCTAATATTGCCAAACACAACTTACCTGTGGACACTGTGTTTCACATAATATAGCAACACACTCAATCTCATTCAGTTTGCTGACAGGATCCTGTGTTTGTCCACAATCGCAAATGTCACACATGTCTTTGGGAACCTTCACACCCGGCTGGAAATGAAATGCAATTGTCATTATAGTTAGTATTGCAACATTCATCCAATGTCAAGAGGGCGCAATTGACCTATCTCAAATCCTTGATCCTCCAATCACACAGCAGTGATCGATACTGTAGTGAGCTCCATTTGGACAGTGACATTCTTTGATGTTTTCATGCATATGAATATTACACAATTTATTATGATGTTTAAGTACAAATCATTAAGTTTTAACCACATATGAAAAATATTATTATTAATCTGTTCATATACATTTGGAAACCAAACCTGTAATGCAACAACCTTGTACAATGAAAAGGCTGTACATCTTACACTGTACATCTACATTACATTTACATTTAGTCATTTAGCTGACGCTTTTATCCAAAGCAATTTACAAGTTTTGTACAACAAGTCAGCATGAGGGTACAACTCTATCAGCTGAGTAACAATGTTCATCAAAGTGTTGAGTGCTACAGTGTACAGTATAGGTTTAGGTTAGTATATCACCATCTAACTGAAAATATTCTTAAAACCCCCTAAAATTAGAGACTAGTCTGCTCCTCATGGTAATTTAGTCGTTTAACATCCCATGACAGTATGGAACTTAAAGGAACATGTCAACATTATGGGAAATGGAATCCATCGTATTGTCTGACTCTCATTATATTCCCATAATGTTGGCGTGTTCCCTTAAACATCAAATGCAGTGCCACTGTCCAAACACTTTATGATCTCACGGTAGTGTTTCTGTGACATATTTAAATTGTATAAAGATACCAAAACATCTTAATTCCAAAAAAAAGTTATTTTTTGTCATTGTTTAAAGAAAAAAGAGAGAAATACTTCATGCAGAATACATCTTGCTGCTCACCTTGTACTCCGTACCATTGAAGACACAGACATGTTTGGGTTCTGGATAAAAAGTATGATTCCATCAATAGAGTACAGTTATTAAAATGCTATATTATACATTCATAATAGTAATAATAATAATAAACTGAAATCCATTGAAGGGCTTACCACAGGAATAAAAGGGGCAACAACTATCCTCCGGTGTTTTTATCTTAAGCTCAAATCCCACGTCACATTCGTCTGGCTCTGAACAGAGTCTTCTATGACATTCTGTGGGTAAAGAGGTATTCCAGGAATCTCATTACCAAAAATGTATTTGTAATAATCTTTTTTAATTATTAGAAGATCTTATACTAACTAGTGCATCTTAAAGGTGCTATAGATAATATTCAACCACTAGATGTCACACTAATAATAATAATAATAATAATTCATTTTATTTATATGTCTTAAATAAGTCGCTGACAATAGACAGAGAAACATAGTAAAACAAAGAAATGAAAAAGGAACATAAGACGACAGGGGAAACAGGGGAAAGCAGCATGAGATAACACAGAAACATAGAGCCACTGTAACAAACATCAAACAGGTTGGAGGGGGGGAGCACCAGCATGTCATTTATCCAATCAGGTGCATTGCATGTGGGGAAATGGGAAGTCGGGAGGGGATACATAAACAATACTTTTATTCTGCAACTTTTGTAAAAGCTCTGTGGATGTATTTCTTTTTTATGATTACTCTACATAAATATCATCTATAGCACCTTGAATGTGTTCTGTGTTCAAATACAACAAAAAAGTCACCATCTAAGGTGTTTCCAATCTAGAACAGAACAGCCCTCACTATTAAAGTTGAATGTTGATCGGTGTGGGTGACTCACCACATTTGGATTTTGTACAGCAGTCCACTGTGACATTCGCCAACACCTCGCCTTCCTGGTCACAGGTAATAGGTTCTGGGCGAGCGCATTCTACAGGCTCACACTGAACGCTCATAGAGTCCGCATCACACTCACATTCTTTACAGTCACTCCGCCAAGTCTCACCAGGCTGTATTATACAAAAAGACATACAGTGTCAGTGTCAAGAGCTAACAACCACAACAAGATAACGTGTGAATAATAACAAATGTACACTATTAATAAATGATTGCCTGTTTTGGTTGGCCATCAGGTCCAGTGCATCCTTAAAAGAAATAAAAGAAAATAAGTCAATGAATCCCCTTGGGGAAATTCAGGTGTCATAGCAGCATGGGGGAGGGGAGGTACAGGCAGGACAATATAATAATAATAATAATAATAATAATAATAATAATAATAATAATAATAATAATAATAATAATAATAATAATAATAATAATAATAATAATAATAATAATAATAATAATAATAATAATAATAATAATAATAATAATAATAATAATAATAATAATAATAGAATGGCAATACACTGTAGACAATGTATACTCTATTTATAATAGTATACATAGTAGTAGCTGTAGCACACTGTGCCACTCTGCAAGTCTGTGCAGTGTTTAGTAGTTAAGAGTCAGACAGTCCTAACAGTGTTTAGTAGTTAAGAGTCAGACAGTCCTAACAGTGTTTAGTAGTTAAGAGTCAGACAGTCCTAACAGTGTTTAGTAGTTAAGAGTCAGACAGTCCTAACAGTGTTTAGTAGTTAAGAGTCAGACAGTCCTAACGGTGTTTAGTAGTTAAGAGTCAGACAGTCCTAACAGTGTTAGTTAAGAGTCAGACAGTCCTAACAGTGTTTAGTAGTTAAGAGTCAGACAGTTAAGAGTCAGACAGTCCTAACAGTGTTTAGTAGTTAAGAGTCAGACAGTTAAGAGTCAGACAGTCCTAACCGTGTTTAGTAGTTAAGAGTCAGACAGTCCTAACAGTGTTTAGTAGTTAAGAGTCAGACAGTTAAGAGTCAGACAGTCCTAACCGTGTTTAGTAGTTAAGAGTCAGACAGTCCTAACCGTGTTTAGTAGTTAAGAGTCAGACAGTCCTAACAGTGTTTAGTAGTTAAGAGTCAGACAGTCTTAACCGTGTTTAGTAGTTAAGAGTCAGACAGTCCTAACAGTGTTTAGTAGTTAAGAGTCAGACAGTTAAGAGTCAGACAGTCCTAACAGTGTTTAGTAGTTAAGAGTCAGACAGTCCTAACCGTGTTTAGTAGTTAAGAGTCAGACAGTCCTAACAGTGTTTAGTAGTTAAGAGTCAGACAGTCCTAACAGTGTTTAGTTGTTAAGAGTCAGACAGTTAAGAGTCAGACAGTCCTAACAGTGTTTAGTAGTTAAGAGTCAGACAGTCCTAACCGTGTTTAGTAGTTAAGAGTCAGACAGTCCCAACAGTGTTTAGTAGTTAAGAGTCAGACAGTCCTAACCGTGTTTAGTAGTTAAGAGTCAGACAGTCCTAACAGTGTTTAGTAGTTAAGAGTCAGACAGTCCTAACAGTGTTTAGTAGTTAAGAGTCAGACAGTCCTAACAGTGTTTAGTAGTTAAGAGTCAGACAGTTAAGAGTCAGACAGTCCTAACAGTGTTTAGTAGTTAAGAGTCAGACAGTCCTAACCGTGTTTAGTAGTTAAGAGTCAGACAGTCCTAACAGTGTTTAGTAGTTAAGAGTCAGACAGTCCTAACAGTGTTTAGTTGTTAAGAGTCAGACAGTCCCAACAGTGTTTAGTAGTTAAGAGTCAGACAGTCCTAACCGTGTTTAGTAGTTAAGAGTCAGACAGTCCTAACAGTGTTTAGTAGTTAAGAGTCAGACAGTCCTAACAGTGTTTAGTAGTTAAGAGTCAGACAGTCCTAACAGTGTTTAGTAGTTAAGAGTCAGACAGTCCTAACAGTGTTTAGTTGTTAAGAGTCAGACAGTCCCAACAGTTCTCATGTTCTCCAGCCGTTAGTTGCCCACGATTGTGGAGCAAATATTTATCTTACCACAGAAGGAAACACATTTGTCAGTGTATGTATTGAACAGCAGTGACCCCTCAGGACAGAAACATCCCTCCATAAACGTGCCACATTGCCAGCTCCCCTCCTGTTGTCCCTGGCATGGTTCCACAAACCTCCCATTGTACCTAAGATCAAGCCAAGACACCACAGACCAACAGATTATCACCAAATTATCAGATCTTATCGCCACCAACATATATTGAGAACTAGCGTGAACCTTTCAATAAATAAGCTGCTTTGTATTGTAGGTCCGTACAGTTAAATATAGTAGTATAACAATGATATTGAATACTAAGATTAATAAATCAATATCTCATTTTGATTTAATTGATGATATGACAACTCCTGAAATAAAGAATGGAACTTGGCCACTACCTTGCATCACAAGTTGCTGGGTTAGTTGGGCCACAAGGCATGTAGACTTTAGACTCCGGACATTCATGTTCTAAAAATGATGAGGTAAGATAAAGAAAGTTATCCAAGAGTTAAGAAAGTTATCCATACTTTCATCACATCCCACCTAGACTACTGCAACTCCTTGTATCTAGGAATCAGCCAGTCATCCATATCCCGTCTGCAGCTTGTACACAATGCTGCAGCCAGAATGCTGACTATAAAAGAGAGACTGTTTTCAAATCCTTCAATGGCTTGGCTCCCTCTTATCTAATGGATCTCCTCTCCCCCACGTTGCTCCTAGATCTCTTAGGTCCTCCAGTCACTCTCTTCTGGTGGTCCCTCCATCTAGGCTGAAGACTAAGGGCGGCCATGAAGCTTTAGTTACAGTTGCTGCCCCAAAGCTATAGAATGGCCTCCCCCCAACATACTGTAAGGTGTGTTCCCTCCCTGTCTGCCTCGGTTTACCCAGGCCTTTTAGCTTTTAAACTGAGCTTTTTTTGCCTGGACAGTCTGATTTCACACCTACCCTGTTTTATGTTGTGTATTCTTCTTTTCTTATTTCTTTATCTTACTTGTTGTTGTATTTGTATTGCTTTCTTTACCACGTTTTTACCGTGTTTTATTATAGTGCCATCTACTGTATATGTATAGCACTTTGGTGCAACTATAGTTGTTTTAAATGTGCTTTAGAAATACAGTCTACTTAAATCTTACTATACATCAACTGAAAATGCATATAATTTACAACTAGCAAACAAATAAATAAATAAATAATTAATTAATGTATTTATTTATTCAATCAATTAATAAAAAGCAGCACCAACAAAACCCTCCTACCGCATTGTCCATTTGTATGCTTCCTCCAGTCTACACAGACAGAAGCTCCAGCACACAGCATGGCATACGTTTCCAAGCTCGAGCAGCCCAAAGTGGTGTTGGGCAAGTGGCAGAGATCATAACTACAGGCTGCGTAGAAGGCTTGGGGCGGGATCACTTTGTGGCATTCTTTGAAAACCCTTCATGTACAAAGAAAGAACACGGTTATCAACCAAAGCATGACTGCAGAATAAATCAACGTCATCTTATTGTTTGTTATTTCTTACTCGCTGAGTATAATTTCACAAATTTCTGGGTGGCAGGAGGGCGGTTCAGTGGGTATGACGGACGGGACGGGCGGGACGGTGGGTGGAGCTTCACAATGGCTCTTATTCTTATAGTTAATTTGCCATTGAGCTGCCATCACAACACACGAGGGATGGATCTGTCCGTTTGGCAGTCTGCAGTCATTCTTCTGGTCGTTATCACAGACACCTTGTGATGAAAACAAAGAAAGAATTTGAGTACTACAAATAATATTGGGCCCAAATAAAATAGATTTAAAATCAAACTGCAAAAAAAGAAATGTATAATGGGAGTCAATGGGAAATGTTTGTACATAAGGGATACAGATTGCTATAACATTTTTACACGTAATATGCATCAAGACAGCCAAAGTTATCCACAAAGAAAAACTCCAGATGTACACAAAATACATAGGGAGGCAGAAGGATTAAATGGAATATTCACACTTATGAATGGGAGAAGTCCCTCCACGCGCGGTCAGGTTGTGTGTAAAATGTTGTGTGTGTTATGAGTGTGCTCCGGGAGAAGTCCCTCCACGGCGGTCAGGTTGTGTGTAAAATGCGTGTGTGTTATGAGTGTGCTCCGGGAGAAGTCCCTCCACGCGCGGTCAGGTTGTGTGTAAAATGCGTGTGTGTTATGAGCGTGCTCCGGGAGAAGTCCCTCCACGTGCGTGGTCAGGTTGTGTGTAAAATGCCGACAGAAGCTCCTCTCCCTCTCTATCTATCTCTTTCTCTCTCTCTCTCTCTCTCTCTCTCTCTCTCTCTCTCTCTCTCTCTCTCTCTCTCTCTCTCTCTCTCTCTCTTATCTCTCCCTCTCTCTCTCGCTCGCTTGTTCTCTGCCTCGCTTCACTTTGAGGAAGTGAAGGTATTTCCACTCGCTCTGCTGTTGAGGGGGTGGAGATATGCAAATCAGTACCTTATTCACGTCAGCAATACTGTCAAATAAGAATGGCTTAGTTGAGTGAGGGAAGATCTCGTGAACTCGAGACTAGACTGATGAGTCAATATGATAATTAACGACACAGACCACATTGATATAATCCCCCATTGCTAGGAAACAATGCTAAACACTGGAAAAGGCCATTTATAATGCATGGGACCTTTAATTAAGTTTCAGTATGTTCTTTTAGAGAGCTTGTTTTTGTTCCTCTTCTACATTTTACTACTCTGCAGACCTTAATGTACATTGAACATGTACTCAAAGACTTCACTGTAAATAAAACGCTTTGTGACTGCTGATGCTGAATGCTGCCCAGTGAGGTAGCCAGACATGTGAGTGTTGGTGGGCCCAAAGAAAATCAGGTGGGCCTAACCTGTACAACATCAATCATACAATGGGCTCTGAAATGCAAATATTGTGGCATTTGTGCGCTGCTGGCACTTGAGAAATGCACTGCCACTCCCAAAACTCTGACATATCAAGTGAAAAACCAAAAACCTATTTGTAACATAGTCAAAGATAACCGAGGCAGTACTCAATGACAGGTACAGTATAGCCTACTAATTGGCTGATCCAGCTTTGACATCACGTTGGCATGTTAGTTTATAAAATGAAGCCCTCTGGTTGGGTGGGCGAGCTACGCTCCTGTATAGACCATCTTTTGCCTCAGACTACTCGGTCACCGCTTTTCTTGATCCTCCAATCATAACTGTTGCTTTCCACCCGGAAGTAACAGTTGTGATTGGAGGATCAAGAAAAGAGGGCGGGATTTGAGTCAATAGCACTAGCGGTTGTCTGCCAGCAGGTGACTCACCACATTGTCCTTCGGTGTTGTTGTGGAACAGGGACCACGGCAGGCTGACACTGAACAGAAGGCTCTTGAACATCACCTTCACATGAATCTCTGGGATTCTCAAGACAATCTCAATTCCGGAACTTGTGATGATGAGGTCCTCATTAGAGTAGGTTCCGGATTTCCGTTTTCCATTGATGAACACCTAGAGAGAATTAACACAGTTTCGGAAAGTAATTCGTTTTTAATCATTATTAATCACAGACGACAATAAAATAAATTGTCGTGAGAAAAAGGGAAATAACTTATGTTTAGAAATGTTTGAAGGGACAGTTACCAAATTCACCGCCTTAGGGTCTCTCTCCTGCTTTAGGACGATTTCATAGTCTTTGTAGTAAATAATCATGGAGTTGGCGCAAGTTGTGGTTCCAGTGAAATCACAGTTCACGTTGTCGATAAGAATCTTGAAATTGTGTTGAGGAATGATCTCTTTAACCAAAACATATGTGCAGTTCTCCTGAAAGCTGTAATATTTTCCATCAAATGTCACAATATGAGGATCTCCCCAGCCATAGCATGTACCTGTGAAGAAATAACGGCATCAGGGATAACGTTAAGAAAAAACATGCATATATATGCATATATAACACACACAAGTTATTAATTTATACAAATTATTAACTAAATGTTAATTTAAATAAAATCTTGATTTGAACTTACATTCACATTCATAGTGGAAGCAACAGCCCGTTTGATCATATACCTTAACCGGTGGCTGTCCATTTACACAGTCAGGTTTTGTCACCGGGTTACATGTCACCGCTTCTGTGATGACTCGACCGGCATCACACGTTTCAAAGGTACAGTTGCCTGACTTCCATGATTCACCATTCTATTGAGAAAACATTTTTCATTTCCCAATATTCTTTTCATTTGAGAATAAGTGCATTGCAAGGATCATTCTGGCTTATTTCTGGTTATTTTCAACATAAAGACCTATTTTATATTTCTACATTACCTAACATCATAACAATCAATTCTAAATCTCATCAATATGTCCACTGTAGAGAAATTTGTGTTTTCTGGGTGCTCAAGTTAGGTGCAGCTCTCCTGGCTGCAATTTGACCCAAAGAGGCGATCAATATAGCTGACGTCACCCAGATGGGGGAGAGGGCCGGTGCAGGGAGTAGGATTTTGCAGAACACCGGTGTAGCGTCTTGGGTAAGTGCCGTTCTTCTAGTGTTAATATTTTACCGTCGCCCCGTCCAACTGAATTGCAGCCAGGAGAACCACAGCCAACTCAAGTGCCCAGAAAACACAACTCGCTCAATAGTGGTCCAATTGCAATACGGTGCCAGATGACAGACAAATAGGGTGTAAATAGGTTGAAAATAACCAGAATCATTATTTAAATCTTAGACTTCAATGTCTAATGTTTTTCTCAAATAATGGCTGTGGCAATTGACAAAATGAAAATTAGGTAACTTCACTTAATGGACATACATTATATAACATCTAAAATATAGTATTATACAAATAAATCCTAATAATTCTAAAGTGAAGTGAAGTAATTCAGTCTAAGTGAGGTTATATGAACACACATAATGCCTCATAATGGGCCATATCCATAACCAAATTAAATAGCAGCTAAAAGTTCTGTCTCCAGCTTGCCTGATAAAGAAACATAAAATGTTATAAACTTTCATTGGATCATATACCATTATAACTATTACAGCTGTATGCTTATCACAGTTTGTTACATAATGTTCTTGTGTAACTATAGGCTTATATTTCAATACCTTTCTAGGTGGCTTGACAAATGTACAGTTGTCATTGGTATCAGGCTTGTCTGGCGTGGTTGTTAGGATCACATTAGTTGTAGAACCAATTTGTGATGTTGTACTAGTCATAGGTGCAGTTGAGGTAATAACCGGGGGAACAGTAGTGTGGCACGGCTGCCCCTGCTTTTCCACATTACATGATGAATTGCAAAAAGCGGAGAAACACCAGCCTTCTCCATCAGTCTCATTATAGATGGAAGTACCTAATGTGGACAAATCCTCATTGTTAAAGTCAAAATCACCAGTGTTGTGTTTTTAAGATACAAATATGAATATGAAACAAAAGGCCAAAAAAAGGAATACAGATTTTGTATCACTTACCAGGAGGGAAATATTGGTCCTTGTACTTGCATAAACATAAAGTTGTCATCTCTGTGGGCATCTCTGTAATAGTTGTAGGATTTTCTGTTGTTGTGGTTGTTGTTGTTGTTGTTGTTGTTGTTGTTGTTGTTGTTTTGGGCTTTTTTGTTGTTGATGCAGCACTTGTGGTTGTAGTGTGGACTGGAGGCTGACAAATGTCAACACAACATTTCACTCGTATCTCATAGTCATAACAGTGCGGTGGTATAGAACGTTGTTGTTCCTCGTTGTGACAAATTAGTCCAATCTTTGGGTTGCATTCAACTCTTTGACCTAGTTGAATCAAGGTTACATCCTTGTACTGCGTAGCTCTGCACTCAATTTCTAAAGGTTTGCTGCACAAGTTCAAGTTAGTGTCTTTAATTTGATCAATGGTTTCAAAATCACCACCTGATCCACGGCTTGGGTAATCATTGTTATTCCAATCAGACCATTTACAAACAAGGCATTCAGGAGAGGTAGTACCGTATGATGGTGTGGAAGTCTGACCAGCTGTAGGAGATAATGTGGTCTGGGTTGAGGCTGCTGTGGTTGCTATTGTTGTGGGCTTTTCTGTTATTGTTATAGGCTTTTCTGTTGTTGTTGTGGTCGTTGTGGGCTTTTCTGTTGTTATTGGGGGCATTTCTGTTGTTGTGGTCGTTGTGGACTTTTCTGTTGTTGCTGTGGGCTTTTCTGTTGTAGTTGGAGGCTTTTCTGTTGTAGTTGGAGGCTTTTCTGTTGTTATTGGAGGCTTTTCTGTTATCATTGTTGTAGGCTCCTCTGTTATTGTTGTAGGCTTTTCAGTTGTTGTTGTTGTTGTTGTGGTCGTTGTGGGCTTTTCTGTCGTAGTTGGAGGCATTTCTGTTCTTATTGGGGGCATTTCTGTTGTCATAGCTGTGGTCTTTTCTGATGTGGTCTTTTCTGTTGTAGTAATGAGCAGCGTTGAAGTCATTATTGTGGATTCTGTTTGTGAAGTAGAAATGGTGGTCTTCATCTGTTCCCCGGTTGGCTTCATTGGTGTTGTACCCAATGGATTTGTGATAACAGAGATGGTGGTTGTGGCAGATGATGCAGTTGAAATTGGTACTGTTGTGGTTGTCATCGTGGGCTTTTCAGTTGTAGTTGTGGTCATTTTCATTGTTGTGGGTTTTTCTGTGGATATCGCAGTTGTGGACTTTTCTGTTATTATTGTAGGCTTTTCTATTGTTGTTGTTGTTGTTGTTGTTGTTGTTGTTGTTGTTGTTGTGATCGTTGTAGGCTCCTCTGTTATTGTTGTAGGCTCCTCTGTTGTTGTTGTAGGCTTTTCGGTTGTTGTGGTCGTTGTGGGCTTTTCTGTTGTTATTGGGGGCATTTCTGTTGTTGTGGTCGTTGTGGACTTTTCTGTTGTTATTGTGGGCTTTTCTGTTGTAGTTGGAGGCTTTTCTGTTCTTATTGGGGGCATTTCTGTTGTCATAGCTGTGGTCTTTTCTGATGTGGTCTTTTCTGTTGTAGTAATGAGCAGCGTTGAGGACATTATTGTGGATTCTGTTTGTGAAGCAGAAATGGTGGTCTTCATCTGTTCCCCAGTTGGCTTCATTGGTGTTGTACCCAATGGATTTGTGATAACAGAAATGGTGGTTGTGGCAGATGATGCAGTTGAAATTGGTACTGTTGTGGTTGTCATCGTGGGCTTTTCAGTTGTAGTTGTGGTCATTTTTATTGTTGTGGGCTTTTCTGTGGATATCGCAGTTGTGGACTTTTCTGTTATTATTGTAGGCTTTTCTATTGTTGTGATCGTTGTGGGTTTTCCTGTTGTTGTTGTTGTTGTGGGCTTTTCTGTTGTTGATGCAGCACTTGTGGTTGTAGTGTAGACTGGAGGCTGACAAATGTCAACACAACATTTCACTCGTATCTCATAGTCGAAACATATCGGAGGTATACCTTGTTCCTGGTTGCGACAAATTAGTCCAACATTTGGGTTGCATTCAACCTTTTGACCTAAGTCAACCAAAGTGTCATCCTTGTACTGCTTAGCTCTGCACTCAATTTCTAAAGGTTTGCTGCAAACGGCCAAGTTAGTGTCTTTAATTTTATCAATGGTTTCAAAATCGCCTTCTGATCCAAAGCTTGGGTAATCATTGTTATTCCAATCTGACCATTTACAAACTAGGCACTCAGGAGAGGAAGTACCGTAAGATGGTGTGGGAGTCTGACCAGCTGTAGGAGATAATGTGGTCTGGGTTGAGGCTGCTGTGGTTGCTATTGTTGTGGGCTTTTCTGTTATTGTTGTAGGCTCCTCTGTTATTGTTGTAGGCTTTTCTGTTGTTGTTGTGGTCGTTGTTGTTGTGGGCTTTTCTGTTGTTATTGTGGGCTTTTCTGTTGTAGTTGGAGGCTTTTCTGTTCTTATTGGGGGCATTTCTGTTGTTATTGGGGGCATTTCTGTTGTTGTGGTCGTTGTGGACTTTTCTGTTGTTATTGTGGGCTTTTCTGTTGTTGTTGGAGGCTTTTCTGTTCTTATTGGGGGCATTTCTGTTGTTATTGTTGTAGGCTCCTCTGTTATTGTTGTAGGCTTTTCGGTTGTTGTTGTTGTTGTTGTGGTCGTTGTGGGCTTTTCTGTTGTAGTTGGAGGCATTTCTGTTCTTATTGGGGGCATTTCTGTTGTCATAGCTGTGGTCTTTTCTGATGTGGTCTTTTCTGTTGTAGTAATGAGCAGCGTTGAGGTCATTATTGTGGATTCTGTTTGTGAAGCAGAAATGGTGGTCTTCATCTGTTCCCCGGTTGGCTTCATTGGTGTTGTACCCAATGGATTTGTGATAACAGAAATGGTGGTTGTGGCAGATGATGCAGTTGAAATTGGTACTGTTGTGGTTGTCATCGTGGGCTTTTCAGTTGTAGTTGTGGTCATTTTCATTGTTGTGGGCTTTTCTGTGGATATCGCAGTTGTGGACTTTTCTGTTATTATTGTAGGCTTTTCTATTGTTGTGATCGTTGTGGGCTTTCCTGTTGTTGTTGTTGTTGTGGGCTTTTCTGTTGTTGATGCAGCACTTGTGGTTGTAGTGTAGACTGGAGGCTGACAAATGTCAACACAACATTTCACTCGTATCTCATAGTCGAAACACATCGGAGGTATACCTTGTTCCTGGTTGCGACAAATTAGTCCAACATTTGGGTTGCATTCAACCTTTTGACCTAAGTCAACCAAAGTGTCATCCTTGTACTGCTTAGCTCTGCACTCAATTTCTAAAGGTTTGCTGCAAACGGCCAAGTTAGTGTCTTTAATTTTATCAATGGTTTCAAAATCGCCTTCTGATCCAAAGCTTGGGTAATCATTGTTATTCCAATCTGACCATTTACAAACAAGGCACTCAGGAGAGGTAGTACCGTAAGATGGTGTGGGAGTCTGACCAGCTGTAGGAGATAATGTGGTCTGGGTTGAGGCTGCTGTGGTTGCTATTGTTGTGGGCTTTTCTGTTATTGTTGTAGGCTCCTCTGTTATTGTTGTAGGCTCCTCTGTTATTGTTGTAGGCTTTTCTGTTGTTGTTGTTGTTGTTGTTGTTGTTGTTGTTGTAGGCTTTTCTGTTGTTGTTGTGGTCGTTGTGGGCTCTTCTGTTATTATTGGGGGCATTTCTGTTGTTGTGGTCGTTGTGGACTTTTCTGTTGTAGTTGGAGGCTTTTCTGTTGTTATTGGGGGCATTTCTGTTGTCATTGTTGTAGGCTCCTCTGTTATTGTTGTAGGCTTTTCGGTTGTTGTTGTTGTGGTCGTTGTGGGCTTTTCTGTTGTAGTTGGAGGGTTTTCTGTTCTTATTGGGGGCATTTCTGTTGTCATAGCTGTGGTCTTTTCTGATGTGGTCTTTTCTGTTGTAGTAATGAGCAGCGTTGAGGTCATTATTGTGGATTCTGTTTGTGAAGCAGAAATGGTGGTCTTCATCTGTTCCCCGGTTGGCTTCATTGGTGTTGTACCCAATGGATTTGTGATAACAGAAATGGTGGTTGTGGCAGATGATGCAGTTGAAATTGGTACTGTTGTGGTTGTCATCGTGGGCTTTTCAGTTGTAGTTGTGGTCATTTTCATTGTTGTGGGCTTTTCTGTGGATATCGCAGTTGTGGACTTTTCTGTTATTATTGTAGGCTTTTCTATTGTTGTGATCGTTGTGGGTGTTCCTGTTGTTGTGGGCTTTTCTGTTGTTGATGCAGCACTTGTGGTTGTAGTGTAGACTGGAGGCTGACAAATGTCAACACAGCATTTCACTCGTATCTCATAGTCGAAACACATCGGAGGTATACCTTGTTCCTGGTTGCGACAAATTAGTCCAACATTTGGGTTGCATTCAACCTTTTGACCTAAGTCAACCAAAGTGTCATCCTTGTACTGCTTAGCTCTGCACTCAATTTCTAAAGGTTTGCTGCAAACGGCCAAGTTAGTGTCTTTAATTTTATCAATGGTTTCAAAATCGCCTTCTGATCCAAAGCTTGGGTAATCATTGTTATTCCAATCTGACCATTTACAAACAAGGCACTCAGGAGAGGTAGTACCGTAAGATGGTGTGGGAGTCTGACCAGCTGTAGGAGATAATGTGGTCTGGGTTGAGGCTGCTGTGGTTGCTATTGTTGTGGGCTTTTCTGTTATTGTTGTAGGCTTTTCTATTGTTGTTGTTGTTGTTGTTGTTGTAGGCTTTTCTGTTGTTGTTGTTGTGGTCGTTGTGGGCTCTTCTGTTGTTATTGGGGGCATTTCTGTTGTTGTGGTCGTTGTGGACTTTTCTGTTGTTGTTGTTGTTGTGGGCTTTTCTGTTGTTATTGGCGGCATTTCTGTTGTCATTGTTGTAGGCTCCTCTGTTATTGTTGTAGGCTTTTCGGTTGTTGTTGTTGTTGTGGTCGTTGTGGGCTTTTCTGTTGTAGTTGGAGGCATTTCTGTTCTTATTGGGGGCATTTCTGTTGTCATAGCTGTGGTCTTTTCTGATGTGGTCTTTTCTGTTGTAGTAATGAGCAGCGTTGAAGTCATTATTGTGGATTCTGTTTGTGAAGTAGAAATGGTGGTCTTCATCTGTTCCCCGGTTGGCTTCATTGGTGTTGTACCCAATGGATTTGTGATAACAGAAATGGTGGTTGTGGCAGATGATGCAGTTGAAATTGGTACTGTTGTGGTTGTCATCGTGGGCTTTTCCGTTGTAGTCGTGGTCATTTTCATTGTTGTGGGTTTTTCTGTGGATATCGCAGTTGTGGACTTTTCTGTTATTATTGTAGGCTTTTCTATTGTTGTGATCGTTGTGGGTTTTCCTGTTGTTGTTGTTGTTGTGGGCTCCTCTGTTATTGTTGTAGGCTTTTCGGTTGTTGTTGTTGTTGTTGTGGTCATTGCAGGCTTTTCTGTTGTAGTTGGAGGATTTTCTGTTCTTATTGGGGGCATTTCTGTTGTCATTGTTGTAGGCTCCTCTGTTATTGTTGTAGGCTTTTCGGTTGTTGTTGTTGTGGTTGTTGTGGGCTTTTCTGTTGTAGTTGGAGGCATTTCTGTTCTTATTGGGGGCATTTCTGTTGTCATAGCTGTGGTCTTTTCTGATGTGGTCTTTTCTGTTGTAGTAATGAGCAGCGTTGAGGTCATTATTGTGGATTCTGTTTGTGAAGCAGAAATGGTGGTCTTCATCTGTTCCCCGGTTGGCTTCATTGGTGTTGTACCCAATGGATTTGTGATAACAGAAATGGTGGTTGTGGCAGATGATGCAGTTGAAATTGGTACTGTTGTGGTTGTCATCGTGGGCTTTTCAGTTGTAGTTGTGGTCATTTTCATTGTTGTGGGCTTTTCTGTGGATATCGCAGTTGTGGACTTTTCTGTTATTATTGTAGGCTTTTCTATTGTTGTGATCGTTGTGGGTTTTCCTGTTGTAGTTGTGGGCTTTTTTGTTGTTGATGCAGCACTTGTGGTTGTAGTGTAGACTGGAGGCTGACAAATGTCAACACAACATTTCACTCGTATCTCATAGTCTAAACATATCGGAGGTATACCTTGTTCCTGGTTGCGACAAATTAGTCCAACATTTGGGTTGCATTCAACCTTTTGACCTAAGTCAACCAAAGTGTCATCCTTGTACTGCTTAGCTCTGCACTCAATTTCTAAAGGTTTGCTGCAAACGGCCAAGTTAGTGTCTTTAATTTTATCAATGGTCTCAAAATCGCCTTCTGATCCAAAGCTTGGGTAATCATTGTTATTCCAATCTGACCATTTACAAACAAGGCACTCAGGAGAGGAAGTACCGTAAGATGGTGTGGGAGTCTGACCAGCTGTAGGAGATAATGTGGTCTGGGTTGAGGCTGCTGTGGTTGCTATTGTTGTGGGCTTTTCTGTTATTGTTGTAGGCTCCTCTGTTATTGTTGTAGGCTTTTCTGTTGTTGTTGTTGTGGGCTTTTCTGTTGTTATTGGGGGCATTTCTGTTGTTGTGGTCGTTGTGGACTTTTCTGTTGTTATTGTGGGCTTTTCTGTTGTAGTTGGAGGCTTTTCTGTTGTTATTGGGGGCATTTCTGTTGTTGTGGTCGTTGTTAGATTTTCTGTTGTAGTTGTAGGCTTTTCTGTAGTTGTTGTTGTTGTGGTCGTTGTGGGTTTTTCTGTTGTTGTCGGCTTTTCTGTTGTTGATGCAGCACTTGTGGTTGTAGTGTAGACTGGAGGCTGACAAATGTCAACACAGCATTTCACTCGTATCTCATAGTCGAAACACTGCGGAGGTATACCTTGTTCGTGGTTGCGACAAATTAGTCCAACATTTGGGTTGCATTCAACCTTTTGACCTAAGTCAACCAAAGTGTCATCCTTGTACTGCTTAGCTCTGCACTCAATTTCTAAAGGTTTGCTGCAAACGGCCAAGTTAGTGTCTTTAATTTTATCAATGGTTTCAAAATCGCCTTCTGATCCAAAGCTTGGGTAATCATTATTATTCCAATCTGACCATTTACAAACAAGGCACTCAGGAGAGGAAGTACCGTAAGATGGTGTGGGAGTCTGACCAGCTGTAGGAGATAATGTGGTCTGGGTTGAGGCTGCTGTGGTTGCTATTGTTGTGGGCTTTTCTGTTATTGTTGTAGGCTCCTCTGTTATTGTTGTAGGCTTTTCTGTTGTTGTTGTTGTGGGCTTTTCTGTTGTTATTGGGGGCATTTCTGTTGTTGTGGTCGTTGTGGACTTTTCTGTTGTTATTGTGGGCTTTTCTGTTGTAGTTGGAGGCTTTTCTGTTGTTATTGGGGGCATTTCTGTTGTTGTGGTCGTTGTTAGATTTTCTGTTGTAGTTGTAGGCTTTTCTGTAGTTGTTGTTGTTGTGGTCGTTGTGGGTTTTTCTGTTGTTGTCGGCTTTTCTGTTGTTGATGCAGCACTTGTGGTTGTAGTGTAGACTGGAGGCTGACAAATGTCAACACAGCATTTCACTCGTATCTCATAGTCGAAACACTGCGGAGGTATACCTTGTTCGTGGTTGCGACAAATTAGTCCAACATTTGGGTTGCATTCAACCTTTTGACCTAAGTCAACCAAAGTGTCATCCTTGTACTGCTTAGCTCTGCACTCAATTTCTAAAGGTTTGCTGCAAACGGCCAAGTTAGTGTCTTTAATTTTATCAATGGTTTCAAAATCGCCTTCTGATCCAAAGCTTGGGTAATCATTATTATTCCAATCTGACCATTTACAAACAAGGCACTCAGGAGAGGAAGTACCGTAAGATGGTGTGGGAGTCTGACTAGCTGTAGGAGATAATGTGGTCTGGGTTGAGGCTGCTGTGCTTGCTATTGTTGTGGGCTTTTCTGTTGTTGTTGTTGTTGTTGTTGTTGTTGTTGTTGTTTTGGGCTTTTCTGTTATTGTTGTGGGCTCCTCTGTTATTGTTGTGGGCTTTTCTGTTATTGTTGTTGTTGTAGTGCTGGGCTTTTCTGTTGTGGGGAAAACATTTATTTAATATTTATACAGCTAAATGTACATTAACTCATTCCACGCCAATGACGAGTATACTCGTTATTGGCCGCCAATCGAATAACGCCAACAATGAGTATACTCGTTATTTGATTGTTATTTCTTTTATTCGCTATTTCCTGATTCATTATGCTGTGGGGGGTTATACCGTGGCCCAAATGGACATACGATCTAGCAGATGGCAATCAAATAATTTGAATATTCTTTTTGGAATCTAACGCAATTTAACGTCAATTTCAGCTTGGTTGTGCCTTGTTTTCATAGCCATCGCTCTGATCAGCGTATGCTGTTGTACTAACGAATGCCGTTATTGACAATCAATTAATCAGAAACGACCCCGTCCCTTTCATGCATGCATGATGGAACATAATATACAGATCATATGCATTTGAATTTTTTATTGTAGCGTGTATAGGGACGAAATGCCAATGACTTAAGTATAATATGCGTCGCAGCCTATTACTAGCCTCCCAGGAATTACCCTAAACCACTCTAAAACCATACTTATATTCACCACGGTATAAAACGGGAATGTATGAATGGAAAAAATATTCCTTTTTCACATCTTGAACGATAGATACTCGATGTCAAATGGGCCATAGTATTGCATCCATAGCTATAATATTTAAAACAAACAAGGTGAGCGACTCCATAGACACATAGTGTGGCAGCACATAGTCATATCCCGTTCCCAGTGTGGCGATCATTGAGTTATGGTAGTAATGATATGTTACTATAGGGATGTCCGATATTATCGGCCTACCGATATTGGCATAAAAATGTGATATCGGAAAATATCTAGTGCCACTAGATGTCGCACTAGAGCATCTGCATGTCATTTATTCAATCAGGTGCATTCCATGTGGAGAAATGGGAAGTAGGGAGGGGATACATGAAATGTAAAAAAAATATATGATTTCATTAATTTTGGACCCGCCAACATTTTATAAAAAAAATATTTATGGGGGGAAAAGCAATAATTTTATTCCACACCTTGTTAAAAGCTATATGGATGTATTATAAAAATTTCAATTTTTTTATGTAGAAAAAATGATTATTCTACATAAAAAAGTTACCTATAGCACCTTTAAAATAAGTAAATTTACCTGATGTTGTGAAAACAAATTCTGTTGTTTTTGCAGCCAGTGTGGTAGTTGGTATAGTAGTTGTAGTTGTAGGAGTTGTAGTACAACTTTCCGAGATCCTTTCGATGTTTCCATCAGTTCCGCATACAGCAGTGAAACAGGTTCCGTCTCCGTCAGATGTATGGTAGATAATTTGTCCATAATGGTATCGTTTCCCTTTATATGTACAATAGCAAGCTACAATAGAAAATGTTTATGTTTACTGAGAATCTTTCACACGTAAGGCTAAATATTTTCTGGGATGATGCGCTGAAAATATCATATACACACCTTGAACGTCGTAGCTGCAGGAAGCCTTCGTTGCCGAACAGTGGCTATGATGGGGGAGAAAAAAACATTACTGGTTCTTAAAGCACTTTTTACAGTTGTGAAACAATATCAAAGGTTGCCTTTGTAAATGTATAATACCGGTAGTAGTATTATAAATTGAATAACATTTAAAAAAAAAAAAAAAAAAAATTGAAACGTGATGCATGCAAAACATTTTGATTATATGGATTGTGTTTGTACCTAAATAACATGTCAGACTCCACCATCCATACAAAGGCTGGCATAACCCATTTCTGTAGTAGAAAAGACTCACGCACATCCAAAATGTAGTCACGGGTGCTTGACTCAAATAGATATGTAAAGTTGTGAAAAAAAGTCAGCACACCGTCTGCAGTGTTCCCAAGTTTAATATAATTCCACACAACGTTTCGGCCTGTGGCCTTTTTCAAGTGTCGATAACCCATAACCCATTTCTGACCACGAGGCCTTTCAACATACCCTTCAATATAGCCTTTCTTTGCACACAGAATGCAGAGTAGGCTATTTTCTGCAATAATGGATAACATATGTAAAGCCACCTTGACCACCAATAATTCCCTCTGCAGAAAGTCAGCATGCAAAAAAAGAAAATTCACACCAACACTCATGGCAAATGTATTGAGAGCACAAAGACAGTACCACCCGTGGCCAGCAGGTCGCGCCACACTTACACACCATCGCCTTTGTTTTGAAAACATTGTTCATCTGAAAACTTAAAAAACAGATATGGGTCTTCGTCGGAAGGATTCAACAAAGTGAATATTAACTTTGCGACCAACCATTTAGCTGGATCAACAAGAGGGAACTGACGTACCATGTCTGGCAGTTGTCCTCTGGAGGCATGACATCTCCTTCCTCGTAATGCTTCCCCTCGTCATCATAACAGCCACAGCTCTCCTTCCGCACGCACTTCATGGTCAATTCTTCCAAATAAGGTTTTTCAGGAGGGCATCTTGGATAGCAGCCTTAGAACATACATTTGAAACTCAAATCAGAATACAAGCATGAGCATAGCAGCACCACACCAGACAGGATTCTAATAGGGCCTTCACATGGGACACTGTTTGCTCTGTGCTCGCTGGCTGCCAGGCCCTATTCCCCGTACCTGGTTCAACTAAGTCGATCAAAAGTCCCATTATCCAGATTCAATTAACCCGATGTTTGAATCCGGGCTTTCCCTGTTCCTTCGAACCAGACTTGATACTCAGGATAATTGCGCGCGGCCGCCTCACCTGAAAAGACAGCAGGTGTCGATCGCAGAAATCCTGATTTTCTAACGCATTGATTGATTGATTGATTGATTGATTTAAAACTTTATTAAAAAATTGCAGAATGGGTACAATACAGTACGGCTCAATAGCCTCGCCGACAAGTTAAATGCATAATCTATAGGCTAATTCTAAGTCCCTCATTACCCCAATCAATCAGATTATATTTCTTTAAATGTGCCTGCTAGCAGTAGGTAATGGAATGAATAATCGAATGAGATCTTGCTAGCGAAAATAATTAGTTAAACTCGTTCAGAATAAGTAGATACAAACAAGCCCAAAGAGTATCTAATTGATACAAATTAATAGATACTTATGAGGATATCTGTACTGTATGCGCTCGGCTTAGGTATCATGTACTTTATATATAAATACATGGTTCCCAAAGTTTTCAAGACTCGACCCCCGAAATAACGTGTCAGAGAGGCTTGGAGGGAGGCTATACAGTTTCACTATGAATCAGGTTTTAATCTGTTTTCGGACATCATCCATACATGCATTGAATTGATTAACCTTTGGTTTATACCAGTGACACCAGTCATGTTAATCACCTTCTTGTTCATCATCAGATAACACTAACAGTGCTTGAACAGATAAATGCATTTTCTCAAATGCATTCATCAAAACGTCAAAGGCTTGCAATTGCTCATTAATTTTCTCAAGTCACGTACACGTCATCAAATCAAACAGCGCATCTCCTCAAACATTTTAATCCCAGTTACAATATCACAATAACGTGTGAGTGACAGTGACAATTCAACAATCCACATATTCAGATTCGTCGTAATTCATATCCACAATCCACGCATGAAGACTTCAATTTATGCCTGAATGAAACCAAATCCAGGCGCTCCGTTAAACATCCAGCGGAGAATATGAAAGGAATCAGAGCCAAACGAGCGATAGGTTTCATTCATTAAAAACATCCCCGCGGGATTCACATTTGCAATGCTGCGCGTTATTACAATAACCACATAATGTGTATATCGGACCTCGCGAGCGCCGTATATATAACGTGCATTATTTAGGATAAAGTCAATTTAGTATCAGCATTTTAGGTCTATTATTTTACATTTCAAAAGCCCCCTCTAGAAAAACGAAGCACAAAAACATAATTCAGAATGGTATAATGGGATCTAGACTGTGAGAATTATTTCAGGAAGCGAGCTGGTATTTTAGCTCCACGACGATTGTGCACACTTTTAGCTATGCCCTACTATCTTATTCTATTATATGTGTTACTACTGTATTGCACATCGTTGCGGGCAAGACCACCCGCATTTCATTGTATACTTGTATGCCGTGACAAATAAAACTCTTGACTTGACTTGACTTGACTTAAACTCTGCCCTTGACCAGTTTCAAACTTTTTGATCTGTTGTCATAGTGATTTAGACAATCGAGCGTCGGGGAACGGAAAGGTCTGGCTTAAGTCAAGCTATGCTGAAAATTATCCGGCTAACTCAGTTAGCCAGGTACGTGGAACAGGGGTTCAACGCGAATCTGGCAAGATGTTTGGAAAAATCACATTTTCAAGAGAAGAGTAGATGGATAGACAATAGGAGCGCATGTTCACTGCACTGTTTAAACACATCTGGTTCGGAAATATGTTTGTACAATTCAGGGAATTCTGATGCCCAAATAAGGTTTATATTCTAGCGTTGCTAGAAGGTTTGACCCAGAATTAAAGCCTCATTTGGGTGTAAGAGGTCTCACAAATATTTATGAACTCACAAAGTCAGAGTCTTTGGAGCAGCCCCAGATTTTACATCCCAGTGACATCAGCGATTGTAGGGTTCTCTCTCTGATTTATAGCTCTAGAAGAGAGTGTTCACCAATACTGACTGAACTGGGATACAGGGAGAATTCTTATAATGGGTGACATTCACCTTTAACTTAACCTGCAGGCCACCATGGTGTCATATATATCTGGTCCCCAATTAGATCTGTATCATTTATTTTAGGCATTGCCGTTTAGCTCCAACTGACTCAGATGTTTGGGTGTAGAGTTATTGTGTCCTATCTGAATGGTGCAGAGTTATTGTGTCTTATCTGAAGGGAGCGGGATTATTGCGTCCTATCTGAAATCCATTAGCATAATTTGAATACAATACTTGTCTTATACCCTCTAGCGCTGGAATCTGATTGGAGCATATCGCAGAGGGGTTCCTGCATGTCTTCATGCATGGTGATCCACAAGGCTCATAGTGCCACCCACATCCTCCAGGGGGGTTGTAGAAGTCACAAAACAGTGCTAAAATGACAAGATATATTCAATAAGAAATCAGCACACAGTACACAGTACTCTTAAGCTTGTACGTCTACGTCACTAATTGTTAATGGAAGTCTGTGAAAGGTCAGGATTTTGTCCAACACGACAGAACAATGTTAAGTCTCATTTAGCAGAGCCTGATGCCATGGTCACAGAAAAGAGAGAAAGTCTCCCACAAAAATAAAAGACTCACGGCATATTGTGGGAGTCCTCCATTTCACACAGGCCCCAGCCTCCGTGCAGGCAGCAGCGTAGGCAGCTACGGCTGTGCAGAAACACTCGCAGTCTCCTCCGGCGTCGCACGCACACGAGTCTCTCACACAGGCCTCATAGTAATTTTCGGGATCCACCTTTCCAAAGACACATTTACATAGTTAGTATTTCATTAGCTTAAAGGGGGACTTCACCGAAAAACAACACGTTTGCACATAATTTCATATTTCAAGGCTCTCAACTGTTTTGCACATTTATTTAGTTCGACAGGTGATGCGTTTGAATATGGCCACCAGTGATGTCATCAGAGGACACAGAATCCTTGTGTTTTGTTAATTGAAAATAAAGGTTGTAGATGAAAGAATAGAGATGAGGATTGCAAAAGGGAGTACTATTTTTTCATCTACATCGTTTCATTGAGCTGTAATTAACACAACACAAGGATTCAGTGTCCTCTGATGGCATCCCAGGAGGAGATATTCAAACTTTTAATTAACTGTCAAACTAAATGAATGTGTGCTAAACAGTTTAGAACCTTGGAATATGTGTGAGATTATGTGCAAAATAATAAATGTTATCCAAATTTTAAAAGGAATTGTATAAAATGAATGTCATTGTAATGTAAGGACATTTAGTAAGAATAAGTAATGAAAACCATAAAAAACATGTTCCAGATTAAAGTCTTAATGACTATACCGTATGCAATTTTATGTACCGTATGTGTATATATGTATTACAGACCCTGATGCTTGAAATTAAATAATATTATTTTCTTTTCATTTGGGAGAGTCAAAGGTGACGACCGTAGTTATTAAATGACACACTACTGTAATGCTGTCATAGCGATGAGCAACGTAGACAGTACCTTGGAGTGGCATACGGCGAACACGTCGCTCTTGATGATGCTGCAGTGCTTCATCGCCCAGGGATATCTGTGCGGCTCAGCAGTGCAGGGGTTTTTCACCACGTCAGTGCTGGGACACGTCGGCGACGCCTTCCAGCTGTTTCCGAACTCGAGCGCCTCCACCACTATCTCTTTGTTCCTGGTGGTGAAGTCGTTCTTTACGTTCCCATCATAGTTCCCACACAGACCACAGACTTTTCCCTGAAAGAACGTAGTATCGTGTTAAGTTCTGGAAATAGAAACATAGGTTTTTATTTAGTTTTATCATTAACCAAGGCCCACTTTACTCACCTTGAAAGTATGGCTGAGTTTGATCATCAGGCTTGTCTTCTTATTCCAGATGAGCGTCAGGCCATTGTTGGCCTCAATGACGAGATATATACCAACAGCGTGTACCTTATATGCTACGTCCTCGTCTTTCTTTTGTTTGAGAACTTTGAAGTTTTCCTCTGACAGTATAATTTCATTGCTCTGAAAAAAGAACCAGAACATTAACAAACGACATGATATTTTAGTTTCAACTTTAGTTTGAAATGTCAATATGGCCAGATTAGAAGGATTATATTTGGACTATGTGGACCAAATGGCAACTGTGAAGCTGTCTCTTACACAAAGCCATGTAAAAAAAACTTTGCGTCTACTATAGATATATTTTTCAATCTTTAAGACTTGATATGTCTAACACTGGTAGGCGGCACGAAGGAGTGACTGGTTGTCTTGTTTTTTCTTTTTTCCCTTTCTGTTGAGGGGAGAGGGGGGGGTATATATTTGTATTTCTTTTTCATAAAAATTGTCGTTGTGCATATCTGATGTCTTGATTTTGTTTGTTCTGTCTGCTTTGTTTGTATATGTGTTAACATTGAATAAAAATAATATCAAGAAATGTCAATATAATTGAAATGTGCATAATATTGTCTTTAATAGTGTTACGTACCCCTATGAAGAGCTTGATAGCGGTGGAGCAGGTAGTACCAGTGGTTCCACAGGGGATGTTCTCTGTGAGGACTCTGAAGCTGCCCGTCGAATTACCGCCACAGTAATCCTGCGGAGATGTCAATGTTAATATTTCAAGACTTGACTTCACATTATGGTGACAATGACCAAATATATAAACCCATACTTTACCTGAGTAAGGGTGTATTCACAAGCGCCGTTAAAAGAGAACCTTTTGTCATCAAAGGTGATGTAATGTCCCTCTCCATATATGGTACATGTCCCGTCACACTGTTGTTCCGTACAGCTCCAACCTCCTCCCTTGCAGGTACTATTGCGATGAAATTGTGAGATTTGCATATCAACAAGGTAGACAGATCTTTAACCACATGCAAAATCGACATTGACACCACATAACGCCATTAGGATTCCTCACCAGGTATTACAGTCCACTTTAATGGTCTGACCTGACAGGTAGGCCACGTTGTTGTGCAAGCAGGGGCAGAGCTCCTCCACGATGCAGCCTCCGTGACCGTCAGACAGCAGGCCCCCCGGACACACACAGCCTGAGACGCACTGAGACGCCCCTGTGTTCATCTGGGAAACACAAGGATGCACCCATCATGTCATTGTACAACTGTTGGTACGTTGTATTGGGACGATATTCACCACGTTCATGGTTTTAAGAAAAAAGATTAAACATTATTTCAAAATAAGTTTTGGTAATTAATTCAGGTTGTACCTGAATATAGTTTTTTGGGGGTTTCTCGCATGTTAAATTCTCCCATCCCAATTTCGCCTCGCCAATTCTCCCTTCAATTCTCCCCTCCCCTGTCTCGAACGTTGCTAGACTATGCCTCCCACTGGTCGGCTGCAGTGAAGACCAAGCCTTGCATCACGTGTCCCCTCCGGTACACGAGGAGGCAGCTGTCGCATCTTTTCACCTGTACAGCGCGATCTCTCAGTGGCGAGGAGTAACACGTGGGAGGCTCACGCTGCTCCCGTTACTTCCGGATTCTGCTGTACAGGCGCACCAACCGACCTGTTTACATGGGCTATCTTAAATGTTAAATTATATTTATCTATTCATTAGATCATGATGGATTCAGTCGGAGCCTGTCTATTTGCTTTGGCTAATTGCAGTGTGTTTGTTTTGTTAAAGGAAAACTCCAACGTTAGACAAGAAGATACATACCTTTTTCATCTCTGTGCATGCATTAGGCTTAGGGAACGCCCGCACCGTTAGCCTAGCTTAGCGTCAGTCACTGGAAGTAGGTTCCTCCAGCAGCCTAGTTCCCAGCCTACTTGTTGTTTTTTATGTGTTTTGTCAATGTATGTTGATGAGTGTGAATGTATATTTTTTAGTTGTCACCATGTATGTTATTGGACCCCAGGACAAATAGCTGCATATAATCCTTTTAACATATCTGTAGATAGATACTATATCTGACTGTATCTGTATCCCATACCTACTCTTACTTGTTATACCGCTGGCCAGTATGACTTACTACCATAGTGTATACCCGTATCACTGTACATAATAATACTATAACTCTGTATACATCTGATTAACACTATTACCCAGTAGTACTAATTTATATATTTTATATCCAGTTTAATCACCTGCACATCATACTATTGCACTTTACTATTACATTTGCACTCTGGTTGGATGCCAAACTTCCAACCACTTCCAACGTAGGGGGTTCCCCGAGATTCCTGGACAAATTCACAATCAGGTCTCTGACGTCAAGGCCACCTAATCATCCCTCCCCCTGTAATTGGCTGATATCAATCCCTGTCTCCTGAGCCGTTCAGCCATTGTGTAGTGTGATGTGTGCCTGGTGCCAGTGTATGGCAGCCATTGAGCCTGCGTAGCCCAAGGTTGGGTGGTGGTGAAGGAGGCCATTTCAACCCTACATTGTGGGGAAGCTTTGAGTGTCTATAGAAAAGCGCTATATACAAGTAATATTCATTCATTCATTCATTCTTTTAGTTGTATGATGACAATACAATCGAATCGAATCTAATAGCTGCTGCTATGCAAAAGCTAATGGGGATCTAAATAAAACAATCAAATTAAATAAATGGTAACATACACATTGCGTGTCTGGAGCCTGGCAGCTTCTTTGGCATTCAGCCCCCCTCGCCACTGGCCCGGCTCTGGAGCAGTTGAAGAAAGCCATTGGCTCTTTGCACACTGCAGGTGATAATGGCATGTTGTTACTGTATGCGTGGCGTCGTGTGCCACTACACTTTACAGAAATAACACGCAGAGTATACCTACATTTATCACTTGGCTTTCCAGGACAGCGTAATTCCCCATGTTTGCATGAGCTGGAACACGGAGAACAGAGAGGAAAAAGAACAGAGTCAAAGAAAAGTAATTTTTCATCCTCGCTCACCACAAAGAAAACAGTGTCAGCTGCTGTGAAATCAAACCGTGATGATTGTTGGATTCGGTCAAAACTAACGCAGGGCTTTCCCTAAACAATGGTATAGGGACACAGCGCCATTATGACAATGTGTCAACGCCACCATGTAAAAAACAAACAAAACAAAAATACTATTATTATTTCTTTTTTTAAATGTAATAATTTTTATGTGTGATTGCTTGGTTCTCTGTTCCACTGTGTGTGTGTGTGTGTGTGTGTGTGTGTGTGTGTGTGTGTGTGTGTGTGTGTGTGTGTGTGTGTGTGTGTGTGTGTGTGTGTGTGTGTGTGTGTGTGTGTGTGTGTGTGTGTGTGTGTGTGTGTGTGTGTGTGTGTGTGTGTGTGTGTGTGTGTGTGTGTGTGTGCGTGTGTGTGCGTGTGTGTTTTCGTGTTCAGCGTTAAGGTGCAACCTTATACACCGTACTTAAATAAATACCTTATTTGGAACATACCCTTGTGTTTGCTATTTTATTGAAATTATATTTTTAAGTTGCAGGAAATGAGAGCAAATGGCTTTTCTTTATTGCTAATCTTTTAGCCTCCAACCCTGGTTGCGACTCAACACATCTTCATTGTCAACAGTGAATGGAAGCCTCACCACTTCTTCCCGTGGATGTGGATGGATCTGCCTGGCAGCACCACCTCGTCCTCATGGTAGCAGGGGCACTTAGAGGAGGCCACACACTCCCGCTCCTCGTTCAGATAGGTGCCCTCGGGGCAGCTGCAGCCATCGACCGGGACAAAGTCCACCTGGTACGCCGCGTCAGATCGGCTGAGGGAGCGGCACGTGCGACCGCAGCTAGTTATGCTGTAGTCGTACACCATGGTAGCAGGGCATTCGGCCGCGTATCTCTCTGTTAAAACACGGCATGTAATCTGGTTTATGTTTGCCATACGGGTCTTTAGTAATAATAATAATAATAATAATAATAATAATAATAATAATAATAATAATAATAATAATAATAATAATAATAATAATAATAATAATAATAATAATAATAATAATAATAATAATAATAATAATAATAATAATAATACACTTTATTTGTATAGCACTTTTCATACAATAATTGCAGCACAAAGTGCTTCACAGTATAGCAAAAAAAAAGACAGGCGTAAAATTGGCAGATCAAGAGCAATGCATAAAGTGCAAACATAAAATAAGTATAAAACGAGCATCAAAATAGAACATTAAATCACGTAGTTCTTCACATTAGGATCTAACATTCTAATAGGCCTCTTTGTTTACAGGCAATTTTTAAATAGACTGTAATAAAAGAGCAAAATAGAGTAGACAGAGTAGAATAATGCAATAGTGCAGTGCAATAAAATAGATAGTAAAAAAGAATAGACAGAGTAGAATAATGCAATAGTGCAGTTCTGAATGACTGTTTAAACAGTTTAAAACCTGAGGGTCTGAATAACTAGCGCTTGGTTCAGGACCGGCGGGTATTTAGTGTGTTTGGTTTGACCGGCGGTGGAACTTACGGCAGGCGGTGTCTCTCCAGCCCTTCAGCGCCACGCCAGCAGCAGCACACGCATGGACGTAGGAGGACACGGCAGCACACATACACACCTCGCTGCTCTCACAGGCACAGGTGTCATATACACAAGTCTAGAGAAAGGCAGTCACAAGATCAACATCTTTTAGCTCCTCACACACACACACACACACACACACACACACACACACACACACACACACACACACACACTACAAGCTTAAAGGGGCAAAAAAAAACACTGCTGAACTATTTATAATCTCACACACATCCAAAAACGGTTATTGAGAGTTAATATGGCCACCAGTGATGTCATCTGGGACATTGAATCCTTGTGTCGTATTAATTACAGCTCAATGAAGTGATAAGGTAACAGTCCCTATAAGACAAGGTATTGCTATCTTTTCATCTACATCATTTCATGGTGCTGTATGCATGCTGAACACAACACAAGGATTCAATGTCCCAGATGACATCACCGATGGCCATATTCAAACTCATTTACTCTTGATAAATACTAAATGGATGTATGCTAAACGGATTCGAGTTTTGGGATGTGTGTGAGATTATGTGCAAAATAAGTGCCCTATTAACTTGTGTTTCAATAAATCATGTGCAAAAATATCTTGTCCATATCTTACAGCTTCATAGGCTTGTGGGTTGATTTCAGAGTGGCACGGGGCAAAGACTCCTTTTTTATCTGACAACATGGAGCACCAATGCTTGGCGTACTTTTCTGTAAGAAAAACATAATCAAATAATGTGTAAATAAATAATTAAATACTATTAATAATAGTAATAAACAAGGAACAAGTAAAAAATAAAATAAAAAAGAGTACCCGGATTTTCCGGTCTGATGTATTGTCTTCTAACAGACTCTTATTCTTCTATTTTTACCTTTTTCTACAGACAAACTGCAGGGGTCCCCAAACTTGTTTGTTACATCAGGGCAGCTCGCTTTGGTCTTCCATGCACTGGCAAATGTCACAGCTGTTCCCTCAATCAACCCACTAGCGGATTTGAAGTCATCAGCCTCCACGTCGTTGAAATTTCCACAGAGGCCTGGAAGAAGGTACAGTATATGAGCGTAATACTCAAACATCACAGCACTTTGAAGGAAAAAAAACATGTTGGATTTTTATCACTTTAATTGACCTATCTCAAAACCTGCCCTGTTTTCTCTCGATCCTCCAATCACAATTGTTGCCCCCCCCCCCCCCCCCCCCCCCTGGTCCGAGGAACGAGTCGCGATTGGAGGATCAAGAAAAGAGGGGCGGGTTTGAGATGGGTCAATTGTCAAATGCGAAGTGTACCATTGGTCTTTCCTTTATGGGAAGGACTTGCGGTGATGTAGACCTGCATTATGGGTATCAGCTGAATCTCAAGATCAAGCCCGTGGGGAGTATGGACCACCATGTAGAACGTTGATGGTTTGAATACCATTATAGCACCTGTGAAACACACACATAGACACATTATCTTCTATAGAGACTAGTCTTAGGGCTAGATCCACAAAGAATGGATTGCACGGTGCTAAGTGCACCCTTACTTACAATTAATTATGAATTGAAAATGGGGGACCCTGATGTAAACAAGACGAAAGTCTTTCTCTGGTCTGCATCTCCTTAACAATTGTGTGTATTGAGCCGTACTGTATTGTACCCATTCTGCAATCTGTTAATAACATTTTCATTCAATCAATCACTAGTGTCTTAATATTTTAGTAAGAGAATGGAGGGTTGACTGACTGACTAATGATACTAATAATAATAAACTTTATTTGGATAGCACCTTTCATTGTAGCCCAAAGTGCTTCACAGCTGTAAAATATACATAAAATGCAGACATAAAATGTAGTAAGAATAGACATTAAATTAGCATAAAAAGCAGTGCAGAAAATAAGAAAATGGGTATAAAACAATGCAGGTAATACAACAATAAAATAGCTCTCAGTTACAATATCATAATCACAGTGTGGATGTAATCAGTGTAAGGTGGCAGTATTAAAAGGCTATGGTGAAGTGATGTGTTTTTAGCTTCCCTAATGCATGGAAGAAATTCCCACTCACCTTTGAAAAACGGCAACTGAGAAACCTCATGGTTATCATCCAGGACCCTGCCGCTGGCTTCAACTACAATCCTCTGCCATGTGGAAAACAAGGATAATTGTAACAATGATCCAATCCACCTGAATGCATACATATATACATATATACTGTACATACCCTTATGTATTTCCCCTTAGTCTAGTAACTAGGTATATATTGCTATTCACACACAAATATACACACACACACACACACACACACACACACACACACACACACACACACACACACACACACACACACACACACACACACACACACACACACACACACACACACACACACACACACACACACACACACACACACACACACACACACACACACACACACACACACACACACACACACACACACACACACACACACACACACACACACACACACACACACACACACACACACACACACACACACACACACACACACACACACGTAGAGCAACCTCAGTTACTATAATCTGCCCCTAAAGGGCTGCGCTGATTTGTGTGACCAATAGCCTATTACATGTTTACAATGTTATACTACTCCACCCTTTGCTAGAGCTAATTATCTCCCATTTGCTATAATGGTGTGCTAATCTGTTATGGCTTGTGGCAATTATTAGTTCCAAAAGAAATGGGCTCTTCTGTGTGTTCTTAAAACAATTTAGGTTCAGATTGGCTCTGGATTGGGCTTTAAATAATATCTAGCCTAAAACGATATCCCAAAAGATGTGGAATGGAGTTTTTTTCTTACCGTGGATCCTGGCAATACCAGAGTCACTTTTGTCAGGCAGGTCTCAGTGTCTGATTTGCCACATTTCACCAGGTCACCGAGAATTGTGAAATTAGACCCATGGGTTTGCTGGAGGCGGCACAGGGAAATTACTTGGTTAAAAAAATTTATAATAATAATAATAATAATAATAATAATAATAATAATAATAGTCTCACATTGGAGACACTTTGTTAAAATGCTTTATTACACAATGATGGTTTCTTTGCTATTATACCTGATATTCACAGTGACGCATGTGAACAATCAGGTTTTACTTGACTAGTTTATAGTGGAGAAAAATGACTGAAACCTTCTTTGTTTTGGGGCCAGCCTGCAAACAGAGGTTTTCAAAGGAAACAGACATTTTTTACATTTAACAGTCAAATATGAGCTGTGGTGGAAGAAGTACGTAGTTGCTTTACTTAAAGGTGCATTCAACGTGAGGAAGTAGGGAGGGCATACATGCACACATGTAAACAACAACATTAATTTTGGACTCACCAACATTTTTCTAATGATAAATTAATTAAACAAAGATTATTTGGGGGGGGAAGCAATACTTTTATTCCACACCTTTCTAAAAGCTCTGTGGATGTTTTTTTTGTTTGTTTAAATTATTATATACAAATTGTATCAATAGCACCTTTAAGTAAAAGTAGAAATACCCAGATTAAATAGTAGCCTATTCTGGTAAAAGTGAGAGTTATCTATTCAAACATTCAAAAGTGAAACTATGCATTGATAAAAGATAAATCTGATGTGTGTGTATTCCAGTGCTTGGGAGCATTCAAACCTCAAACCATTGACTCTAAAGGTTATATTAAAATGGTGTGTGGTCCAGTTATGCTGCTCTGATTATGTCCTCTTGAAGTTGGCATGGGTTTCAAATTTGAGAGTACATAATCATCAGCTTTTGCTGATGTTTTCTATACATGTTTTCTATAATGTTCTTCAAAAAAAGTAATAGCACCTGATTGGTTCAGATAAATACAGCGAAGTAAAGGTACAAAGTTCCTTCCATAGTATTGCATCATCGTTGATTTTCACTTCCAGTATTATTGTCATCATGAAATGCTATTTGAATAGATACTAGCTTTTTCGCTTTGTTTAAATCATTTACCTTGTACAGAACATAGGAACAGTCTCCGTGGAAGGTGTATATTTTGTCGTCAAAGGTAGAGACGTGAGACCCTCCCTCGATGGAGCAGGTTGCAGGGCAGTCCTTGTCCTCACAGCTCCACCGACCGAGGACACACGTACTGACAACAGCACAGTTCTGTTAGTCCAATCCTCCTCACTACCTTCCAATATGTATGCAATATGTAAGAGCATGCAGCCCCTTTGAATAAATATATAAATCATTACCATTCCTGGCACGTCTTCGAGTACGATTCCCCGGGCACGTATGTCTTGCCGTTGTGAAGACAGGAGCACTTATTCACAGGAACACACCCTTCTTGTGTGATGTCATCAAAGACCATTCCTGGGGAGATGCATTACGAGTCTGAGCCCACAATAAAGTGATATACAATGCAAACCCTGTAACAGTGGGTAGAGCCGGTTGTCTGGTAATTGGAATGATTCCCGGTTAGTTTCCGGCTCCTCCCAGCGGTGCGTCGGAGTGTCCTTGAGCCAGGCACTTAACTCCTAACTGCTCCCGATTGGGAAGGTATCTAGCGACTGATCACCGATTGTGGCTTTAAAATGAGGGAACTTACCTTTAGGACAGAAGCAGCCGTCTATGCAGTGGTCCTCACACATCTGGCCTCTCTCAGGGTCGCTGCAGGTGTCTTCACACGGGCTTCCACACTCCTGGTACTCCATGTTGAGCGGACATGTCTGCGCTGTTCCGAGTAAGTAACAAATGTTTAAAAAAAACAGCAACAACAAAAGACAGATAATTGAACATTTCTGGAGAACTAGAGAACTAACTGTTACTAGGAATGTCTGATCACTGAGTGTCTAAACGGCACGGACTACAATGCAGTATATCACGTACCTATGTATATCACTAGGGATGCTCGATATTGGCTTTTTTACCGATACCGATATTCCGATATTGTCCAACTCTTAATTTCGATACCGATACCGATACCGATATCAACCGATACCGATATATGCAGGGTTTCCCCCCAAAAAAACGGAATAATTTCAGGTAATTAATAATTTCACTGGATGCATTCAAAAGGCTTTCTAAATGTAAGCATTATCTGTGCAAAATATGATAATTAAAAAAGTAAAAATTAACATTACATATCTCTTGTTGTTGAATTAAACCAACATGCATACTTTTGACAATAAATAAAATAAGAATTGGTTCTTACTTGCTTGCCTGGGTAAATAAAGGTTAAATAAATGTAATTTTTTTTTTTTTTTTTTTTTTTTTTTGATACCGATATTTTCCGATATCACATTTTACTGCCGATATCGGCCGATAATATCGGTCGGCCGATAATATCGGACATCCCTATATATCACGTATGTATATCACGCCATACGTACCTTATGTATACTGCACCTGTGTATACTGTATACTTACTTACTCATAGTATTATTTAGATTCTATAGTGTTTATTGTAACCATATCTATTGTAATGTATAATATAACTGACAGGGCATACCTCATCTGCACCTTGATCACACTGCCTACTTGCTCATATGCGTATATTCAGAGTTAATTACATTGTTTACACTGCTTATTTAAACTTTTTCTACTGTACTATAATTGTATTGCCTGTATTATGTCTTCTACTATTACCCTGCCCATACCTGTACCTCCCCTCCCCCATGCTGCTATGACACCTGAATTTCCCCCAAGGGGATCAATAAAGGAATATCTTATCTTCTTGTATTTAATAAAGCCCCTTCTTACCACATAGTTCATCTGTCTTCCAGTGGCCCGGCGCCGCCCCCGCATGAGCACACTGGCGGGAGAACTCCGAGAGGGTGGGACACAGGCACGATGCGCTGCTGTTGTGACAGTGGCACAGGTCCACCACACACGCCTCGACGAAGGAGTCGGTATCAAGCAGGTCTTTACAGCTGAAGAAGGCCGGACCTGAGAGATGCTGCTCACAGACTTCTCTCTGTGGATCAAAGTAAATACTGCCTTTAATATGAAGCATAATACATGATGACTCCAGTGGTTTGAGGACTATCAAAAGTCCTACATACCTGATCTTCACAGGTGGGCTCGGTCTGAAGAAGGACTTCCTCACAGTCTTCATTAGGGCCGTTCATTTTCCACACGTCTCCATACTCTGCAGGGCTTAGATGATCATCTATTGACAGAGAAAAGTTGTTTTGGTAACGCTTTCTATAAATACTATTGCTATGATGCATTATAAAGGCACTGATAATGAATCCTAATGTACTCATAATTAACCATAACACATTATGATCATGCATATAAGCATGTATAGCCAAATGCTTACAGACCACAATCACAAGGAATAACTTAATAGGAATTATACAGTAAGCTCAGAAAATGACAACATTATCCATGCAGCATTATAAGTTATCACTGTAGTGTCAAGTACAGTGAAATGCCTTCTAATCATTTAAAATGACACGTGCATCAAGTTACTATTGTATGCATTGTAAAATAATGAAACTAATTTCATAGAAGAACATTTATAAGACACTAGTGCTTGCTTATAATTCCTTATAGGGTTACATCTATACAATCTGACTGTAGTTAGAATGCATCGCTAAGTATTATTTGTGTTTATATAATATGATGAATTGAGTCATTATGAGTGCTTATGGTACACTTTGTGTCTTAGTCAACCAAGATGTTGTTAGTCCAATAGTAATTAATTATGCTTGTTTCCATACTGCATGACTTATATATTGACAAATTACTGCATGATTGCATGTGGGAAACACAATTTTACAGATTTGTCGATCAAATCAACAAATTGATTAGTTGACAAAATCCATGAAATTTGTTTGCATCCCCTTAACAATTGTGTGTATTTAGCCCTACTGTATTGTACCCATTCTGCAATCTGTTAATAAAGTTTTCAATCAATCAATCAAGTTGACTAAGAATCTCTTTAGTTGAAGACAGCCCTACTTTATAATGCACTATAGCTATGGTATTCAAGTGGTACCGTAGTTTTTAGCAACTGTAATTAAGTATAGTTTTTATTTTTTAATAGGATTTATTAAATATTTACCATCTTGAATGAACTCGTCAAAGATCTGAATGCCGTTGAAGTCACCACACAGTCCACACGTCTGGTTCTTGAATTTTGCGTCCATCTCAACCTTAAAACAATTAACAATGGGGCTTGAATGCAACACTGAAATGTACAAATTAAATTAGCATGAACCTTTATGCATAAACCTTTTCTGTGTAAAACAACTTCTAATAGGAGGATAGGAGTAGTAACCTATAGGATCCCCACTAAGGTTAACTTAAGTTAACTTAAGTTAAGTTGTGCTTTTAATAATCCCCTTGGGGAAATTCGTCCTCTGCATTTGATAAGCATACACTTTCATAAGCTAAATGGCATGAAGGATAAACATACACTTTCATAAGCTAAATGGAATGAAGGATAAACATACACTTTCATAAGCTAAATGGCATGACGGATAAACATACAGTTTCATAAGCTAAATGGCATGACGGATAAACATACACTTGCATAAGCTAAATTACATGAAGGATAAACATACACTTTCATAAGCTAAATGGCAGGAAGGATAAGCATACACTTTCATAAGCTAAATGGCAGGAAGGATAAGCATACACTTTCATAAGCTAAATGGCATGAAGGATAAGCATACACTTTCATAAGCTAAATGGCATGAGGATACGCATACACTTTCATACGCTAAATGGCAGGAAGGATAAGCATACACTTTCATAAGCTAAATGGCATGAAGGATAAGCATACACTTTCATGAGCTAAATGGCATGATTGAAGGATAAGCATACACTTCCATAAGCTAAATGGCATGAAGGATAAACATACACTTTCACAAGTGAAAGGCATTAAGGATAAACATACACTGTCATAAGCTAAACAGCATGAAGGATAAACATACCGAGAGGGCGTCGTCTTCATTCCACATCACGACTAGACCCAACTTTGATGTGATCTTGATATACGACACCACCCTCTCAATGAAAACCCCATGTTGGGCGAATGGCACAGTGATGCTACAGAAAAAAATATGACAAAGATGTGACATCTCTGACTAACAATCAATATGACCGGTACACGCGGCTGCCGAAATATCGTGTTTTAAAAATGGTTTGACAAGGAACTATTTCACTGAACACGTAGTAACTCTGCACTCACTGTTCTCCGTCCACACTGATGGAGGTGCCCGTCAGCTCCACCACGGTCCCGTCCAGCTTCATGGTGACCTTACTGATGGTCGTGAGGCTGTTCGCCTCCTGGCGCTGGATCTGAATGTTGAAGTTCTCATACTCGCTTTTACACTGGGACGTTAGGAGGTAGTTGCAGGTGTAGGGAAGCTGGAAGAAATCTCCGTCAAACGTCTTGATGTGGTAGTTGCCCCAAACGCTGCAGACCCGTTCGTTGTGAGAGGGGCTCACTCCTATGTGTGGAAAGTAGCCGTCATTATGGGGGTCCTTTTAGTTTTAGTTTTGTTATTCTATGAAGTAGGCTAATGGTTTATGTACATTTTAAAGATGGTTTATGTAAGATTTTTGGTCATTTGGAATGAGGACCACGTAGACTCAACCACACACAATTATGTTGGAATAAAAACATCATCTAGTAGTTCTAGTGGTAGTCAAATATTAAAGGTGCTGTAAGTGATTGAATTGATTGATTGAAAACTTTATTAACAGATTGCAGAATGGGTACAGTACAGTACAGCTCAATACATACAATTGTTAAGGGGATGCAGACCAGAGAAAGACTTTCGTCTTGTTTACATCAGGGTCCCCCCATTTTCAATTCATCGTAACATATATGACATACATAACATACAGATAGACAGTACTGCTACATCTATACATTTATGACATACCAGATTTGCAAAAACAGTACTGTTTGTGATACGAAAAGAGTCCAGAAAAAAGAGTATATACATTTGACGTAGACACTGTACATTGGAGGAGGTTGGGTAGGTGGGGGGGACTGTACATTGGAGGTGGGGGGGGGGGGGGGGGGAGGTTGGGTTGGGTAGGAGTGGGGGGGGGGGGGGGGGGGTTGGGTAGGAGGGGTGGGTGGGGGACACTGTACAACTGTACAAGCAAAACTGTACATTGGAATATTGACAAGACCATAATTTACTGTACAGGGGGTTGTGTTAGGACATTTACAGGGGCCAGTTTCGAATTGCAGTCTCCCGTAGGTGTTTTTTGAGAGTGTTTTTGAAAGTGGGTAGTGATTCACATTCCTTTACAGCTTTGGGTAGGGCGTTCCACATTGATGTGGCATAATTGCGAAACGTGTTTAGTCCCTTGTTTGAGCCGAATCTGGGTTTAACATGATTTGTGGAGCTCCCTCTGGTGTTGTGATCGTGGTATTCACTGACCTGGTATTTTTTGTTCAAATAAGTGCCTACATGTTAAAACAATAGCTCTACATCCATACAGCCATCATCACTGATATATATAGTATACCGTTTGGTCAGTATGGGTCTCCCAGTCCCTCCACTCTGCATGCTCAGTAAGCAGAAAATAAATGTTCTGGTATCCCGTTCCCACTTTATCCAATCAGGAGAGAGAACTCCACACAATGGTAGAAAATAATAAATAAAAACTAAAGCAAATGTGCTTGAAACAAGTAAAATAACCAGAGCAGTAAGAAAATCTATCTTGGCAAGATTTCTTGAAATAAGTAGGTTACAAATATCTTCTGATTGGATAAAGTGGGAACATGATACCAGAAGATTTATTTTGTGTTTACTGCAGAGTGGAGGGACTGGGAGACACATGTTACTGACCATTGACCAAACACTCTATCAGTGATGGCTGTCGGAATGTAGAGCTATTATTTATTTTAACATGTAGACCACTTATTTTAACAAAAAAATACCACTTACAGCACCTTTAATATTTGATTAGAATGATACCACTAGAACCACTAGATGTTTATTATGGCTGATAGAAGGAGCACGTTCAGTGTTAGACTAAGATAGATGCAACAATGAACGGCACAGGAAGTCCTTCATTCCAACAGCCATCAGACTACTATACAATGCATCACTGTACCTCACTGAGCGAGCACAGATGACAGTACAGACTCTGGTAATCGTCCTGGTCCTGTGACATTTGACCCATGACTTTTTACTCTCACATTGACACTTTACATTTTCTTTTCTACATTTACAGTATATTGCTGTATATTTGTGGCTGTATATTTTAGAATGTATATACTGTACATATTTAGAATGTATATCCCAGACTGTATTTTTATTCGTATTCATATTTCTATTCTCATTTGTGATTTTTGATTTTGACAATTATTATATAATTATTATTATTATTATAATTTAACAATTATTTTACAGATTAAATACCACTTACAGCACATTTAATAGAGCATCTTGATTGGGTTTTATAAACAGTTACAAATAAATAAATACAATAATAATTATTATTATTATTATAGTATTATTAAATCACTGCTAATTACAGTGGCAGGATACTGAAAACGAAGGTGGACTGAAATAGAAAGCAAAAGCTCAATGAGACACATCTTAAAACGAACTAGTTGTAAGATAGTATCAAGCTAAATTAGATAATAAATAGTATCAAGCTAAATGAGATAGTACATGGACCATTGACAGTGTTATCAAGAAGGCACGGAAACGCCTCTACTTCCTTAGGCGCCTAAGGAAGTTCCAAGTGAGTCAGAAGATCCTTAAGAACTTCTACTCACAATAGAGAGCATCCTGACTGGCAATATCACCTCCTGGTTTGGGAATAGCACTGCACAAGACCATAGCAGACTACAGAGAGTGGCCCGTTCTTCCCACTCTCAGGACATTTACAACAAGCGGTGCATGGGTAAGGCTAAGAGAATTATCAAAGACTCCAGCCACCCAAACAACTGCCTCTTTGAACTGCTGCGGTCAGGCAAGCGATACCGGAGTCTCATGGCAAGCACACAGAGACTAAGAAGAAGCTTCTATCCTCAGGCCATCAGAATGCTAAATGACAATAACACTATGTAACAACCATCAAATGCACGCACAGCACACACATCCACACACACACACTCACTTTAAACAAACAACTCACTGCAGCACCCACTTTACCCACTTTAGAACACCTAAACACACTTTATATTTATTGGTAAAGAATTTGCACTAAAACCCATACCTCATTACACCTTACTGTAAATTGTACCTAAATTGTACCTCATCCCATTTCTGATTTGCACTGTATAGTATATAGCATATTGTATTGTAACTCAGTTACTTCTACTCTGCATTGTACATTGTATATATGTATATACTGAACACTTTTGTTCACGTACTTGACTTCTATTTTATACTTGCTATACTTATTTTATACTTATCTATTTTTGTCTAGCACAGTCTCTGGAGCGTAACAGAAAGAAGCATTTTGTATAAAAGTATTCTGTACTTCTGTATGACAACTAATAAAGAAACTTGAACTTGAAGTTTGAGTTGACATTAGGTGTGTTTGATTTGGGGACTAGGCAGGCAAAACCGCAGTCAGGCAACCTGGGTAGGGCAAGAAGCAGTTGTTGAGGTGTAATCAGGAAAATGCTAAATGTCTAGGGAAAAATTGTAGTTTATAATTAACTACCTAACTAAAATACATGACCAGATCAGAGTATAGCAAGCCAGTGCAACACTGCAAGCTTCCTATTCCACTGGGTTATTTTTTCTTACAAACCTGTCGAAGTTTGTTTCCACAGTAAAGTATACTGTCACCTTAATTCCTCTACAGTTAGTGTCCGCATATTGTATTATAACACTTACCTATATAATGTAATTTACATGTATTTTTATAGGAATTATTATGAATATTTTATCTTGACAAACAACATTACCTGTGAATACTGGCATATTGGTCTGCAATGGCATCATTACTGGAATGAGAAAAGGAATGATTAAAAATATATATATTATTAGGCATTTTTATTATTACAGCATTACATGATATCCCCAAGGGGATCAATAAAGGAATATCTTATCTTATCTTATCTTAATTACTTTATTATCACTACACAAGAGCAGGGTACTTTGGGTTACTATACTTGAACAATTCTTAATTTCCATTTATGTTTTTACAGGGTCCGTCAGTTATTAATGCAGAATCATACTTTACAATAATTAATATTTCCATTGAAATTGTCTTAAATGTATTCAATAAATGTGTAAGACAAGATAAGGTAAGGTAAAGTTATGAATAGGATACAAATAAACGTAAAAGATAAAAATAAGAAAACAAAAAAAACTAAAATTATATTATAAAATAAGGAGATGGAAGTGATAAATGTGTGCAAAGAGGATAGAAGAGTACATACTCATATTTGCTGCAGATGATCCAAAGCAAAGAGTGAGCCACGGTACTACCCATCGCTGTGCCATCCTGGTTCTGATCATGTACGAATGATGAGCACGCTCCCTGCTCTGAGAGGTGTATTTAAAGCCAGAGGTCCTGGCTTTACACTACCTTTCTGTGACAGGCGTATTTTAAAAGTCAATATGAGATGATAGTTTAGGAGGAGTAACTTATTACATGTTGGGAGTCACCTCTTTGTTTTTTCTGTCTTCATGAGCATTAACCACAGTTAAACTAACACAAAATTGGTTACAAAGACAGAGGCAAATAAGCGAACATATTTACACAGCGACAGTGGCTCTTCGATTTCACTGGACCAGAAAGCTTGATGTTCAAGCTCCGGGTTGTCCATATTTTAAAACTAAATAGGCATTCGCATAGACCTGGGGAGTGACGTGATAGATGATACATTTTTGCCTATGGATTTTTACCATAGGACTTTCTCAAGGTTGCAGGTTTATGGTTCCACTTATTCAACTGATCAGACATTTGAAGAGTTATAATCATAATTAAATGAGATCTACATTTTTACATTTGAGAAAACTAAGAAAAACATAATGGGCACAAGACGGAGTACCTAATGCAGTTGAATCTCTACTTGTTTCCATGAAAAATACTACATCCCTACACCAACACCCGCTCACTCAGATCTGCCGATCAGCACCTCCTGGTGGTCCCCAGGTCCAGGCTTAAAACAAGGGGTGATCGAGCCTTCCAGGTGACAGCACCAAGGCTCTGGAAGCTCTCCCCCTGGACCTGCGAATTGCCCCCTCTGAGAAATCTTTTAAAAAAACAATTAAAAACACATTTGTTCAGACAGGCTTTTGGTCATGCATAGGCACTTTTTCTTGTCCTCACTGTTCTATAGTTTTGTTTTAATTAGTGACTCATGATTTTATCCAAATTCTTTTATTCTACTTTTTCTATCTGGTTTCACAGTTTTTAACTGCTGTTTGTTGTTGTTGTCATTTATTTCTGATTTTGTTTTTATTGTGTTTTTATATTAAGCTGTAGTGTAAAGCAGTGGTTCTCAACTGGTCTAGCCTCGGGACCCAACATTTTCCTTAGTCATTAAGTCGCGACCCAAATTTTTTAACGACTATGATTTTAAAAAAAAATTTAAAAAAGATTGCAGTAATACACAATCTTTCATGCACTGTTAAAAACATGAAATAAAAACAAAAAAGTGCAACTAGGGCTAAAAACCCAATGAAATAAAATAATAATAAATAATTATGCTTCTTAGCAGATTTCTTAGCTTAACATAACAGACCTAAGTTTGGGGGAACTAATGGGATAACTGGGGTTGCAACAAAAGTGCAACTAGGGCTAAAAACCCAATGAAATAAAATAATAATAATAATAATAAATAATTATGCTTCTTAGCAGACTTCTTAGCTTAACATAACAGACCTACAGTAAATTTGGGGGAACTAATGGGATAACTGGGGTTGCAACAAATGTACAACTAGGGCTAAAAACACAATGAAATAAAATAATAATAATAATAAATAATATATCCTTCTTAGCAGACTTCTTAGCTTAAACATCCCAGGGAACTAATGGGATAACTGGGGATGTTGTTTGCTCCTGACAAGAGTCTCAAAGTCTGGGGTGATGGTAGACAAAGTAACTCTGAGGTCATGCTCAATGTCCAATCTGTTCCTCTGCTTTGTCTTCAGCTGGACCAGAGCTGAGAAGCCACTTTCACAAAGATAGCTAGTGCAAAAAAAAAGTATATAAAAAAAAAAAAAAAAAAATTACTTTTTTTTATTAATTTTTTTGTTGAGAAACACTGGTGTAAAGCACCCTGTGCATTCGTGCTGTGAAGGGTGCTATATAAATAAAGGTCATTCATTCATTCAGTACCCATATGCCTCCTCATTTGAAGACCAATCGTGAGCAAACATGAAACCAAAATAGTCAAAACAGTAGACATTGTACTAAAAAGCTAAACAGACAACAGCTGGGTTGTACAACCCACATATCAGACCAAAACAAAACATGTAAACAAAGCACAATACGAAGCTGGGCTCTTTTACCTGTTTGATGGCATTACACATTCTATCTTTAGATATTGGGACAAAATTACTTGTGAGGTGTTCAAATGGCTCAGCTGTTCAACATTGCTTAAAGGAACATGACAACTTTTTGGGAAATTAGCTTATTTGCCATCTACCCTGGAGTTAGACAAGCAGATACATACCATTTTCTTCTCTGTGCATGCATTAGGCATGCATTAGGCTTAGGGAACAGCCGCGTCGTTAGCCTATCTTAGCGTCATTCACTGGAAGTAGGTGTGCCAGTGTAGCCTAGTTCCCAACAGTCACGGAATACACTCCAAATACAACTCCTTACAGTTCCTGTAAACCTGTGTATTTACCACGTGGAGAAAAAAAATTTCATCACCTCAAATCCCTGTTGTGGAGAGAAGAAAAGGGTATCTGCTTGTCTAACTCCAGGGTAGATGGCAAATAAGTTAATTTCCCAAAAAGTTGGCGTTTATGTATCTCTGGACATTTTTAATCTGTTGATTGTATCTAGGGGTTTTGAATAATATCTTAAATTTTTTCCTGCTAACAAAGTGAAGACCAGCACACCTAAATACATTTGAATGGGATTTTAGGTGTACAGTCGACTCTCCATCAGAATACTCAAACACAGTATGATGTGTTGTTCAAATAACATATACAGTAAATCATCACCCCCCCCCCCCCCCCCCCCCATCACGGACAGTGAAAATACATGCAATTTCAGTGACTCATGTCCAATTTTACTATGGAAGTTAATGGAGAAACAAAAGTCAACTACATACCCTATAATATGTTTGAGTATCCACTGTACACCTAATATCCCACTAAGTCCCATTTTAATGTATTGAGAGGCAGGAAAGACTGGGCCATTTGAAATACCCCACAAGTCCTTTTGAGTTTAAATTCTTGAGTTTAAATTTCACTACACACATGAGTGCATGCTTACCAACTGTCCATCTGCAACACTACTATCACCAACATCTAAGAAGGGAGATCCCCCCTTGAATGGCCCTTCTAAGGTTTCTCTCCTCCACACTGCCTGTGAAGCATTTTTCCCTATTGTTAGGTTTTAGTGAGTTTTTCCTTACCTTCGCGTGGGGTATGTCTGGGAGTGCTTGCATTCTTTCATTTATTTGCATTTATCTTACATTTTTTGGACCTTTATGGTGTTCTTGTTCTGTTCTTGACTTATTGTTATGTTTTCTTCTTGACTTGTTTAAAGAAGACCTGTACGGCCCATGGGGACATTAACATGTGTTGTCGGGCCTTATAAATAAATTAGATTTGATTTGATTTGATTTCTTGAAATTGGGAAACTTGACACATTGAATGGCTGTTCTATTGTCTATCATCACATTTTGAAAAGACCCCCAGCAAGTGTACTCAAACATTTGACTGGCGGTGTGTGTGTGTGTGTATAATGTGTCAGTCAAATGTGTGAGTACACTCGCTAGAAGCCCTGTTATATACATTATATATATATAACTTTTCTGTTCCTTGTAAGTTAAAGCTACAGTAGATGCAGGGGCTAGGGAATTTGTAGAGGCGCAAAAGCCCTCTGCACAATTTTTTGTAAGATGAAGATCATTACAGTGCAGATAAATTATTACGTATTTTTTTCTACACATTCTTTCCAGAGAGGTTTTTAGTGTCAAATAAATTATATATTACATTCCCAACAAATATCAGGAGTGAAGACAGTGATGGCATGAAGCTCTTGAACAAGGAGGATATGCGTTGGTCCAGGTCAAGATATAATGTTATTGATTCATATGAGAAAGCGTAACGTAAGGTTATCCTATAACCCTAGTTATATGAATACTGGCTCAGCGTCTCGCTCTGCGTACTGAGATACATCACTATCTCCAGCACCAAGTGTGCTCTGGGAAACAAAAACAAATGCACCCACTTGCACGTGACCACGCCACTCCCATGCGTCCTCTATATTACACCGGAAGTGGTCACGCCTCACCCTTCCCAGTTCGATTTCCATAAGCGTAAAACATCCAAGGGACCTCAGGGCGCTAAAGAGCGAGACGCTCAGCCAGTATTCATATAACTAGGGTTATAGGATAACCTTACGTTATATATCATCTGGCTTCGCGTCTCGTTCTGCCTACTGAGATAAAGGGCAGAGCGGACGCGTGGCCCCGACAAATGCACCCCCTGAGGGCCCGTAAGCCCCAGCCAGGGAGGAGGGGAGTCCCATCCACCCGCCCGTCCTAACAAAGGGGGGGAGGCAGTCAACTCCACCAAAGTGCGAAAAAAAGGGGAACCAGGCACCCCCGAACGCACAGCGCAAGCGGGACCACGTGTGACACAGCCCCCCGCGGTCCACACCCACACACCCCTGCTAGCCCACCTGATGGCGGGATGCAGGAGAGGTCCCGGACCTCAGGACCGCCTGGGAGACAGAAACCCCAGTCATGTCCATGAGGCAAAACCTAACGAAAGGACTCGGGGAGGACCAGGAGGCCGCAGCACAGATGTCCTCCACGAGGCCCCCCTCTAACAGGGCAGCAGAGGCCGCCACATCACGAGTGGAGTGCGCCCTGACGCCCCCGGGGGGAACCTGTCCAGCCAACGTGTAGCAAAGGGCAATGCCCTCGCACAACCAATGTGACAGGCGCTGCTTGGACAGCGCCTTGCCCGCGCGAGGGCCACCGTAACAAACAGTTGATTGGAAGCCCTGAGATCCCGCGTGCGACTAAGGTAAACCTTCAGTGCATGGACAGGACACGACAGGTGAAGGCTCACCTCCAACCCACTATCGTGAGGAGGAGGGCGAAACGCCTGAAACACCATATCCCAGGAGCGACAAGAGCTCCGGACATTCTTTGGCACGAAGGCCGGATCAGGCCACAGAGTCGCCTGCTATCGGCCCGAATAGATAGGTACTCCGACCGCACCGAGAGAGCACATGGCTCACCCACGCATCTAGCGGAGGTGATGGCCCAAAAAAGGAACGCGGTCGTAAGACAGACGATCCAATGGCGCCTGCTCAAGAGGCTCAAACGGGGCCCCCAACAGCCTTTCCAGAACAGTTGAAGGTCCCGACTCGGAGACAGAGAACGTTCCACAGGCTTGAGACGCTGTGCACCAAGAAAGAACGTCCCATGAGAGGGTGGCTGAACAGTGTTCTGCCCCCCACTCTCGAACCATACGCCACTTCCCTGCGTGAGCCGCGGTAGTGGACGGAGCGTGCGCGTTCCGGATGGCGTTAACCACAGAAGAGACGCATCCCCACCAGATTCACCCTTTCAGCAGCCAAGCCTAGAGGCTGCTCCAGAACAGGAGGCAGAACAGAGTTCCGCGTGCCTGAGAGAGGGCCCGCGGTGACCACGGAACAGGCCACGGCGGGGCCACCAAGAGCTGAATCAGGGCCAGGAACCACACAGCCGAGCCCCGGCCCGATATACTGTACCAGCGGTCACTGTACCTGATGTTCAAAATACTGCTTCTCTCTGAATGAGTACTGGTTTGGTTTGTGTCTCCCTGTTTTCTAGAGTGTAAAAGTTTGTGTGCAGAAACAACATGGAATTCTGAATGAATGGTACAGTTATATACAGTGGCAGCTTTCTGTGTGGAGTTTGCATGTTCTCCCTGTGCTCACAAGGGTTTCCCCTCCCAATAAGATAAGCCCAATGGAAAAACATGCAGAACAGATCGCTAACGCTGTCGTGTGCCTGACAAAGACGGACAGGAGTACTTGGATTGGTCACCGGGCACAGCTCATGCCACAGCCCATGTCCGGCTGCCCCCCGAAGGACGACGGGATGGGTCAAGTGCAGAGAGACATTTCATCGGCGACAGTGCATGTGTGTGTGTGTGTGTTCCTGTGTGTCACCCATCTTGCATGTGTGTGTTCATCTGCATGGCAATTAAAGACTTCTTCTAATGTACTGTGGTTCAGTAAGGTTACAGAGTATGCACTTAAAGGTGATAGTAGGGAAGTAGGGATGGGATGCAACATGTAAACAACAACATTCATTTTGGATCCAACATTTTCAAAAAAATATGAATTCATTCATCAAAAGATTTTGGGGGTAAAAGCAATACTTTTACTTTGTTGCATTGGAATACAGCTACCATAGCATTATCTAAAATATAAAAGCAATGGTTCAACAACAAGTCCAACGTGCTCCAGCCAAGTTTCGAATTGGAGGGCTACTAAAACATAGCGTCTAAATCTACATCTTTAGACGGTATGAGTGGTCCAGTGCCTTACTTTGGGTAGTCTATTTTGAAGTGCCTTGGTGAAAAGTCTGCTAACATGTTGTTAACTTTGCTTAGCGTTCATGACAGATGCACTTAAAGTGTTGTGTTAATTACAGCTCACTGAAATGATAAGGTAGCGGTCCCTATAAGACAAGGCATTGCTATTTTTTTTCCATCTACATCATTTCATGGTGCTGTAAATAACACAACCATAGTTTGGCCATATTCAAGCTAATTTACTGTCTCAATAACTAAATGAATGTGCGTAAAACTGTTTTCTTGATAAAAGTGTTTGGTACAGCCAGGATGTCTTGGATGTTTGGGTCCGTGTAGCACAAGCTAGCCACAACTAAAAAAAAACAATTCTGATTTTTTTTGCACATAATCTCATACACATGCATCCAAAAACTCTAAACTCCAACAACTCTAAAAGTAAATCAGTAGATCAGCATTATTCTTTGGTGAAGTGCCCCTTTAAGTTGTGGATAGCTTGTGCTACATGGACCCAAACACTCAAGACATCCTGGCTGTACCAAAACACTTTTTTCTCAAGAAATCTGCCATTCCATGAGTGGAGAGAGCTACTGTATGTGCAGACAGAGTGGAGGCAATGTAATGTTAATTATTACAAATGGTAACTACTACTGTTTTGACAATAAGTATTAAGCATTGGGTATAATGTTATTGCACTAAGCTCAATAAACAGATAATATTTGACTGACCTTGAAATCTATCCAAAATGAAAAAACTAAAAACAACCTTCATGTCTGGTTACCTGGTAACCGCTTTGTTTGTGTGTTTTAATGAAGGCAGTGTAAAGACTGGTTATTATAAGAGTTCAGTGTAATGTTTGTTTTTCATGTGCTGTCCTTTGTATGTAGCAGGATACATATGTACATATTTACACAGCATATTGTGCCTTTTCCTGGACCATAAAGTTTAAATAGCAAGCTTCGGGTTGTGCTTACACATTTATGTCAACTGGGGAATTTATTTTTGATATATTGGTGGAGTTAGAAAAAAAGTGATTATTTGACATTAACAAACCTACGGTATGCCAACGTTTCCAACCATCAGTAGCTACTATGTCTATGACCCATACTAATGTTCTTCAGAATCGGGGTGTGGGACCAGTGCCGGTCCCTGGCGTTATCCAAGTGGTCCTTGGCTCCTTCACTAGTCCTAGTTTGTGTTGTTTACATGCTTACTACATGTATCTATTGCTCCTAGTCCTATGTCTGCCCACTGCAAACACGGGAACTCTCTAACCCATCTCCCTGTCTCTCGGAGTCATTGACTCGAGTGTTAGTATGTCATTATACAGACTGCAGTGACTGTTCTACCCCATATTGGTTATGAGCGTCACTGAGGTCATGGATCAGCTTCATACCATCTTCTGTCCAATCTACAACGTCTAAACCATGCCTGCTCTACTTCATTGCTGGGCTAAGTTATAATCTATTCTATTCAAAGGGCGGCTAGGTGGCGCAGTGGGCAAGGCGCTCGCCACCACAGCGCCACCAATGCCACCAACACGGCGTTGCTACCAGCTTGGCTGGTCGTTCATACTAATACAATTGGCAGTATTAGGGGGTGGGAAGCTGGTGGGTGGGGATCGGACGTTGTGGACAGCGACTCCTACAGGTCGGTTGGTGCGCCTGCGCAGTAGAATCAGGAAGCGACGAGGGCGGCGTGTCCCTCCCATGCAAACCCTCGCCGCTGAGAGATCGCGCTGTGCAGGTGAAAAGATGCGACTGCTGCTTCCTCGAGTACCGGAAGGGACACGTGATGCAAGGCTTCGTCCACATTGCAGCCGGCTTGTGGGAGGCATGGCCTAACAACGTTTGAGACAGGGGAGGGTAGAATTGGACAATACAAAATTGGGGATGGGAGAAAAATAGAAAAATGGGGAGAAAAAGTAGATAAAAAAAAAAATCTATTCTATTCATATATATGCTTATTACATGTATTTATTGCTCCTATGTCCACCCACTACAAACACGAGAACTCTCTAACCCCTGTCCCCGTCTCCCTGACTCTCTGTGAGTGGATGGCTCGTAGTGATGGCCAAGGTGGTGGATGTCTCAGGGTGATGGCCAAGGTTGCAGTGACTGTTCTACCCCATATTGTTTATGAGCACCATTGAGGTCATGGATCAGCTTCATACCGTCTTCTGTCCGACCTATAACGTCTAAACCATGCCTGTTGTACTTCATTGCTGGGCTAAGTACTTCTATTCTATTCACATATTATGCTTACTATATGTATCTATTGCTCCTATTATCCGCCCACCACAAACACGGGAACTGTCTAACCCCTATCCCCGCCTCCCTGTTTCTCTGCGAGTGGATGTCTCATGGTGATGGCCAAGGTGGTGGATGTCTCGTGGTGATGGTTCTCTACGTCGCCCCCATACTTCAAATGGATCCGAGCGGAATACATACACGTGTGCAAACGGAATATGAGCCTTGACATTTAGCCTTCATCCTATTTACATACTAGCGCTTGTTTCCCTATGCTTTTTCTTTTGTTGTTGTTGTTCTTAGCTCTATTCTATTTAAATCTGTAAAAAAAAATCTTATGTACCCCAGTTGCTATTGCATGTACATATATGTGTTTTATTACACGTATATGTACATACATACCAACTATCCGCCTATTTTATTCTCCACCCATTGATCATCCATAGCAACACTATATTATCCCCGACATTCAAGTTGGGGGATCCCCCTTTGAACGGCCCTTCTAAGGTTTCTCTCCTCCACATCGACTGTGGTGCTTTTTTCCTATTGCTAGCTTTTTAGTGAGTTTTTCCTTACCTTCGCTGGGGTATGTCTGGGAGTGTTGCATTTATTTATGATTTTATGGTGGTTTTTGTTCTTGATTTATTGTGATGTTTCTTCTTGACTTGTTTAAAGAAGACTTGTCCAGCCCATGGGGACATTACCTTGTGATTTCAGGCTTTACAAATACATTTGATTTTATTTGATTTTGATTCCCTGAAGTTGGCAATACTAATTAGTTACAGGTCTTTCACAAAAATAAAAGACAAGCGTTTGCCAGTCCCTTAGTGTGTGAAGTCTGAGAAGATCTCACACCATAAGGCTCATATTCACTATTGAAATGTTATTGTAATGTTATAATGATGGTAGCCTGTAAATCTTTCACTGGACTACATTTCAGTAGCCTACCAAGCTCCAGGTTGTTCTGGGGAAACTGGGGATTAGACATGACTTCTTTACTTTAGGCTTTGTGAGTCATTAGAGTCTTATGATGACACTGAATCATACACTAAGCTAATGTTGATCAAAGGCAAGATTGCCAACATTAGTGTCTACAACGAGGACACTGTATTGTTTAGTGAGACAGTTTCTTTGTTTGAAATTCATTCATCACTTTATTTCAACTCGAACATTTATTTCCAATGACGTTGAGCATATAGACACGATAAATACATGATAAATACAATAAATATACAATTGATGCACTCATAATCGAGTTTGTACAATCAGTTAAAACAACTGCAGATTATGGTGGAATGCTTGTTGATTAAGGATTTCGACTGACCAAAGGATACCAAAGTATTGAGCTTTAGAGTTTGTTGTATGATGTTACACATGTCAGGAGCACAGAAGCTAAAAGCAGATTTCCCAAAGTGCTTTGAGTGTGAGCCAATCATTGGATTGTGTGCCGTAGGGTCACATTGGGGGATGTTTTAAAAATATTATTTAATATATAATATAATATAATCAGGTGATATAGCCGGGGAAGATGGGGTATTAACATTTGAGGATATTAGAAGGGACTTTGGCATAGATAATAAAAACTTCTATAGATTCCTGCAGATTAGACATTGTATATCGTCATCAGTGGTTGGGGCAAAATGTGGCCCGATTACTGCAATTCAAGAAATATTTGATAAAGGATGGCGTAGGAAAGGCGGTGCGTGAAGGTTCTATGATGTTATAAGGGAACACAATGCACCCAAATTGGCGGGTCTGAGGTTGAGCTGGGAGAACGATGTACGTGAGGATATTACTGAGGAAATGTGGGAGAAGCTGGTGTCCAAATGGGGTAAATTCTCTCGGGAGGCACAGTCACAACTTATCTTTTACAAAGTCTTAAACAGAAGCTATTGGACGCATAGTAAACTAGCCAGACTAAAATTGAGAAACAGTGACATCTGCTGGAGATGTGAGAAGGAGACAGGTACTCTACTACATCAATTATGTTATACGAATGTGAGAAAGTTCGGAAAATGACAGACAAAATGTTTGATAAAAACGCTAAAACTGGGTCAATTTCAATACTTTTTTTTCCCCTTCTTCATGAAAGCCACTGTTGGCCTAGTCCACATTGTTTATTGAACAAAAATACAACGTGGAGGTTGACCTTTAAAGGGACTGTGCCGCTTTTTGTTATGTAAGAAATAAATGCCCTGTTTTGGCTTACTCTCATACCTGTCTTGTGTTGTGCTATTGGGGTCGGTTACAAACCACAACAGTACGACCCGACCAGTCGACGACCCCAGCCAGCACAGACAGTGTATGTGAGTTAGCCCCTGTTAGCTCCCTCTAGTTCCCTCTAGCTCCCTCTGGTTCCCCTGTTAGTTCCCCTGTTGACTCCCCTGTTAGCCTCGTTAGCTCCCCTGTTGGCTACCCTGTTCCCCACAGCTAGGACTGTCCTTCCAGCTAGCTTGTTCTCCTTTGCTAGTCCAGCCCTGTCTGCTAGCCTAGCTCCGGCAGCTAGCGCAGCCTCTATGCTAATGTAGCAGTACAGCTAGCATAGGCCCTGTAGCTAGCAATGCTCTGGCAGCTACCCAGTCCCTCTGCTAGCCCCACTTTAGGTGTAGCTTCCCCTGCTAGCATGGCCCAGTTTTTTTTGTTTGTTGCTTTGTCATGTCCCCTGCCCCGCTGTCTGATTTTTGGGTCGCCCGGTGGCTCCCGTGGAGGGGGAGGTACTGTGAGGATTCGCCTGTCCCTGGCGCGTGTTGCTTTCTAACAGCGGAGGAGTGCAAGAATGTGACAATTTGACCATGTGACCGCGGCAGCGCGAGAGAGCGGCAGTGTGGAAATAGGCTGTCTATTGCCATTCTCTAAGACAAACGCTAACCTTAACCAGCTCCTTAACAGCGCCTAAACTTAACCGTTCTAACCTTAACCAACTCCGAAACAATGCCTAACCTTAACCTTAACCTTAACCATGCCTAACCTTAACCTTAACCATAGAAAGAATATTGCCATTCTCTAAGACAAACTCTAACCTTAACCAGCTCCTTAACAGCGCCTAAACTTAACCGTTCTAACCATAACCAACTCCGAAACAATGCCTAACCTTAACCTTAACCTTAACCATGCCTAACCTTAACCGGCGAAAGAATACATGTTAAAAAAAAATTTATGGGATTCGAACTTGTCAACAACGGACCGCAGGACCGCAGGACCGCTGCGCTGCCAGGTGAGCTGAGCTTCGAATGAAAATCATGGCGGATTAGGGCTACATAATGCCGCAAGCTCTGCCGCTCCGCTCCGCTCTGCGGTTGCCGCGCCTGCCGCGGGGCGTGTCGCAGCCAATCAGGGAAAACGCGGAAGCAACGGCAGCACTGCTCCGCTGTTAATAAGCAATAGGCGTCCCTGGCTGTGTTTTCCCTGTCTACTCTCCTCAACAGCCCCCACCCTTGTGATGATTTACTCTCCTCTACTCTTCACCAGCCCCCACCCTTGGACTACCTTTCGCAGCTGTCATAGTTTATGATTAGCGCCCCAGAGGGCTTTAAATACCTGGACCTCCCCTCCAGTCCTGGTCGGGTCGTTCTGTGTTCTGGACTCTGTATCTGTGTCTGTGTTCATGGAGTTCTGTACGTTACCATCCTGTACGTTACCATCACCTGCCGCGTCTCCGGCGTGAGACAACGTGCCAGCCATCACCACCTGTCGCCGTTTGCCTGGAGTGGGACACCGTCTTCGCTCTCTAATTCTCTATGGGAGGTTTTCCAGTGTTCCCACTCCAGACGTCAAGCCGGCTCGTCATCGCTCCCGATTCCACGGGAGGAAGGCGTCTCTTCGTGATCCTCGTTCCTGGGGTGAGGCTCGTCGTCGCTCCCTAGTATTCCACGGGAGGACGGCGTGTGCCCATCCCGTTCCCCTTGGACCCAGGCTCGTCGTCGCTCCCTAGTATTCCACGGGAGGATGGCTTGTGCCCATCCCGTTCCCCTTGGACCCAGGCTCGTCGTCGCTCCCTAGTATTCCACGGGAGGACGGCGTGTTCCCATCCCGGTCCCCTGGGACCCCCTTTGTTCTGCGCTGCCCGTCTGCAGCATCCGAGTAGGGACGAAGAGGATCTCCGTGCCAGGCCTCCGCCGTCGGGCCCCTGTCCCCGTGCCAGGCCTCCGCCGTCGGAACCCTGTCCTTTTCCCTGTAAGCAGCTCTGGCCCTCGCCCTGTCCAAGTCCTTAACCCTGTTCTCTGTCCCCGTCTCCAGCCCGCCTCTCCGGGCCTCTGTCCCTGTCCTCCTCTCCAGTGCCCCTGGTCCTGGCCCTGACACTTAGCCCTGGTCCTTAGCCCTGGCCCTTAGCCTTAGTCCATTAGCCTGTTCGCCTCTTAAAGGCACAGTGCCGCATTTTCCATATTTCCCTTACTCTAGTGTTTTTGTGTTCTCCCTTAAAGGGACTGTGCCGCTTTTTGTTATGTAAGAAATAAAAGCCCTGTTTTGGCTTACTCTCATACCTGTCTTGTGTTGTGCGATTGGGGTCGGTTACAAACCATAACAAGAAAGATGGCATCCCAATAGAGATGCAGCACATACTTGCATTGCAGGTAGAATCGGACTACATGTAACGTATATGCATCTTGGATATATATGCACAATATATAGTAATGTTTTTTGTTAAGTACTTTTTTAATTTCCATGTCTGTTTTTGGTATGTCTGTATAAGTATTTTGTATGTTTTATATGTCAATACGAAAAAGAAAAAGACAAATATTGGATTTTGCATATTATGCTGTTGAAAGATGTCTCTTGAATATTTGTAAGATTTGTGCAAAAATATCAATAAAAAAATAAATAATAATATAATATAATCATTTGTGCTTCACAAAAAAAATTGTCAGCAGCCGCCACTAGGGTCCAGATATGCACTCCAATGGCAGAAGTGAGATCATTTGCACAATCTCCAATCATGGTTTTATATAGAAACAGGTGCCAATGCAACTCTCACCTCTCTATACAGAGGACCATCCAAACCTATTACAGTATACAGGACACGATGGTGAGTACCATAACTATCACCAGTGGTAGTTTGAAATGCTTGCTATAGAGAGGAGCAAATGTGTATCACAATTCCTCAGACAACGACCTCAGACATCATTCTGAAACACACAGGAGAGAGTTTATGTTCACAAAAAAAACCAATGATCAGATGTGGAACATACCAGTGTTGCTTCTGGGTCCTCTCCTCTTTATGATTTAAATATGAGAAAAATAAAAGTAGAAGCACACAATGAATCAAAGTAGATTATATCTTAAATATATATATATATATTTTTTAATCAGACACCTGAAGAAATGTGTCTGGGCTGTTTTGGAAGGTAAAACATTACAAATGAGATACCGGTAGACATGGTTTCTTGACTAGAGGGATTTTTACGCTCTTACTTACTTGGTATCTCACTGTAATCCTCCACAAGGGGGGGTAGATGGACACATTAGAGGGAGATGCATTGCACACCAGTAGAGGTGCTTAAATTGATGGTTGTCTTCCTCCAGTTCTTCACCTCTTCACAGTGGTGCTCCCTCCCGAGGACATCAACTTCTGGATGCCAAAGAATGAGAGAATTGTGCAGTAAATTCTCACCTTGCACAATCCACATTCAAATCCATGGACTCCAACCAAGAAAATATATAATTTAACAACCAAAGTATGCCCTATCAAAGTAGTGTTGAATCCCTGCTCTCCCATGGATTTCTGTGTTGATTGATGCCAGTTACTTACAACTGCACCAAGCCTTTACACCAGCAGCCTAGATAAATTCCAGACTCCTCTAATTAAACTCTTTCTCCACGCACAGACTGTTGCCCACCTTGTTGCTCTGAAAAGGAAGGTAGACCTGCAGAATGTGTAGCAGATAGTTGAAGGACTATACCAGTGCTTTGGCTTTTATTCATTACCGTTTGTGTTCATATGTGTACAGTATATGGTGTATGTTTTAGTAGATCTTACAAAACACCATTCACACTGCCATTAATGTTGAAATGGGGGGGGGGGGGGGGGTTCTAAATGCTCATCTTCCATGAGTTTTGAGAGGGGAATATAGAGAAGTTTTCAAGGAGAAATACTTTTTCACAGGAAATGGTTGTGGTTGTGGGGGGTATGTGACCTCATTGTTATTTTTTTTTTTATTCCCTGAATGGTGACATTTGTGCAATTGGTTTTCTATCGCTCAATGCACGTAATGTAATGTAAGGTCAATTAACCTTGTCAGAGTGGGCACCCTGTTTGTGACTGTGAGGCAGGCAACTGCCTGGGAAGGTCCCACTCACTCAGTATGACGTGGGGAGGGGGGTGGGAATCTATTCTATCAAAATAGCATACTGTACCTCTATAATGCCATTCGTAAAATGAAATCAGTCAATTTGAAATGCTACCAAATAAACAATTGCAATTGTTTAATACAAGTATTTGTTTGATACAGGATTTTTCCAATGTAGTGTTAATTATGTGATAGTTTAAGGGTGAAACTTGTTGGTGAACATTTTTTATAATAAACGGGAGGCATATAACTAGGTGTGGCATGTAAGCTATAGGAACACCACTGTTCCTCTTCTCAGGTAGCGCCCGCCCCTTCCTATAGTCTTCTGAACACCTGGTTGACTAACCTTTTTTAGTTAATCTGCTTTCCAGTTGAGGTGGGTTGTGTTGGTGACTCTGTTGGTTTTGTGTTGCGTTGCCTTGTTTAGTTTTCTCTTGGTTTTCATTTATTTAGTTGAGTGGATAGTTGATTCATCTTGTCTTGCCTTGTTTAGTTTCCCCTTGGGGGGGGGGGGTAACTGTACATTCGATTATTGACGAAACCTTACTTGGTTCCAAGAAGAGGGTCTCGTCGTGTATTATTGGGTTAGGACATTTACATTGGAGGGGGTTGAGTTAGGACATTTACAGGGGCCAGTTTCCGAATTGCAGTCTCCCGTAGGTGCTCCTTGAGAGTGGTTTTGAAAGTGGGTAGTGATTCACATTCCTTTACAGCTGTGGGTAGGGCATTCCACATTGATTTGGCATAATTGCGAAACGTGTTTAGTCCCTTGTTTGAGCCGAATCTGGGTTGAACATGATTTGTGGAGCTCCCTCTGGTGTTGTGATCGTGGTATTCACTGACCTTTGGGAAGTATTTTGACATGTACATGGGTACCTTGGTCGCGTAGTGTATCTTGTAGACCAGGCCCATTGCAAGTTGCTGTACTCTGTTGTCTACTCTAAGCCATCCTAGGTTGTCAAAGTGGGCAGGGGTGAGGTGGGTTCTAGGATTCAGGTCAAGCAGTAGTCTGACCAGTTTGTTTTGTGATGTTTGTAATTTTGTTTTTAGCGCCTTTGAGGTGCTTTGGTACCATGAGGTGCAAGCATAGCCGTAGTACCCTTGAATGAGTGCTCCTGTCAGAGTCTTCAGGGTATTCTTGTTTACCAGAGAGGAGATCCGGTACAAGAATCTAGTTCGTTGGTTGACTTTTTTTTTATTACATTGGATGCCATTTTGTCACAGGAAAGATTAGCCTCTAGGATGGAACCTAGGTATGTAATTTCATCTTTCCTTGTGACAATATTTGTGACTTACTTGTGACTCCGAGCAAGCATCCCATGAGATCATACAGGTGATCGTTCTGAAGGCTAGACAGGTGAACTCCCAGCACCAAGCATCACGTGATCATCACAGACAGGCTAGTAGTCCCGAGATATGTTCAACAGGTGCTCGGTGCAACTATGGAGGCTGTCGTAGGTAAAACGTAGGTCTAATTAAACCGTAATAAAGCAACAGGGTATATTGACAAGCTACGTTGTTAGGCTATAATAAATACTATCAAAACCGCGTAACACAGTCTTCCCCTCGGGATAAGGAGAAGAAGGCTTGATCATGACTGCGAAATTAGTCGTTTTCATAGTGGCATGCACCGGCTTGTGGAACGGGATCTTCCCCGTAATCGTTGATGGTAAGACTGAGATTAAACTAAAGTACTAGTAGAATACCCTTTATTTACATGTTGTTGAGAAATGGCGCGTTGCGATTTTAAATTCAATTGCACTATCCACCTTTACACCTTACCTTATCATTCCATCACCGTATAGGCTTATTTTCAGACGTGAGTGTGTGAACACTGAACAGTAGAGATATTGAGGGGAAAATATATACGTCCCACAGTACAGAGTTTCCTCGAATGAAGGCTTATGTTATCAATAACTCCACACCAATCAATACACTGATTTGATCATTGTAGGAGGGCGCAACTTGTCCCCTTTCTTTTGGCAACAGTGGCTCCAATCTGGATTTTGCACCCGGATGTAGCCCAGCGCAGTGAGAGCAGGGGAGTAGAAAAGTCAAGTGACGCAGGCAGGGGGAGAGGATCCAGACTGGGCAGTTTAGCTAGTTCCTCTTCTAGGTTCTCTGTGGTGAATAGTGATAATACAGCGCATGGACTGAATAATGTTGAAGGACTGGTATTTAGTCGGACAATGGGGCTAATATAATGGGCCATTGTATTTTCAATTTTCATACAAAGATGCTCACCACTTGATTGATTGAAAAGTTTATTAACAGATTGCAGAATGGGTACAATACTGTACGGCTCAATACACACAATTGTTAAGGGGATGCAGACCAGAGAAAGACTTTCGTCTTGTTTACATCAGGGCCCCCCATTGCTGTGTTCACTGTTTATAGCTGTGTAAATCATACACTCATCTACCTCTGATGTTTCAGTAGCGAATATGAACATTTCCCCAGTTTCCACAGAACAACCTGGAGCTTGGTAGGCTATACTGAAACGTTCTAGTCCATTGAAAGATTCACAGGCTACCATCGCTGTGTAACATACTCATCTTCCTCTGACGTTTCAATAGTCATCATAGTTATGATATGAGATTGTCTCAGACTTCATGCACTAAGGGACTGGCAAACGCTTGTCCTTTTTTGTGGGAGACCTGCAACTAATTAGTATCGCCAACTTCAGGGAACGCAAACTAGGACTAGTGAAGGACCCAAGGACCACTTGGATACCCTAGGCCCTGCTATCCATACTGTACGAACTTTGAACTCTGTTGCCATACTCAGTTTATACTGAGTATACTGCTCTCATGGTCTACACTGCCTTACACTGTATTCATAACTACCTACCTCAAACTATAGTCTATCCATATAACTATGTATGATAGCATGTACAATAATGTTGTATACTAATTTACATTTACTGCATATATCCATATCTGTCTGAATATACCTGCATATAATCCTTTTTATATACCTATTTTATACACCTGCATAATTCTGTATGATTGCATGTACAATAATACTGTATATACCACTTACCGTATATATTTTTATATCCATATCTGTCTGATACCTGCATATAATCCTTTTTACATATGTCTGTAGATACGTACAATCCCTTATACTCTTACTAGTTATACCGCTGGCCAGTATGATTTACAACCATAGTGTCTTTATACCTTTATCACTGTACATAATAATACTATAACACTGTACATCTGATTAGCACTATTACTCAGTACTAATTTATATAATTAGCATTGCCAACTTCAGGGAACAAAAACTAGGACTAATGAAGGAGACAAGGACCACTTGGATAACGGCAGGGACCGGCACTGGTCCCATGGCCAGATTCTGAAGAGCATTATTTATGATTAGTATGGGTCATAGCTACTGATGGTTGGAAACGTTGGCCTACTGTAGGTTTGTTAATAATGTCAAATAATCACTTTTTTTCTAACTCAAGGTATCAAAAAAATAAACCCCAGTTGCCATAAATGTGTAGGCACAAGGGGTGGGAATCACCAGAGGCCTCACGATACGATATTATCACGATACTTAAGTCACAATACGATAGTATTGCGATAAAAAAAATATTGCGATATGATGAGTATTGCGATATTAATATTGCGATATATTGCGATTTATTACCTTTTTTCAACTGCAAAGTAAAACTTTGTCAACATGTTTTATCTAATGTTCATCTCACTTCAATAATTTTTATTGCAGCAAATGGGATTTTCTCAAGCAGACAGATGTCAACACTGTAATCTGTGTTGCATGTACCTGACAAACTGAACTGTTTGTATTACAGTCATATTCCAACTTAACTGAATGCACACATGTGCGTGTGTGTGTGTGTGTGTGTGTGTGTGTGTGGACTACTGTACTATTACAGGTATTGAAATGAACAATGCAACTTCCTTATACCAAAAAAAAATATATAAATAAATAATAATAATGAATTTGCATAATAAAATATCGATACTTGGCCACGCAAAGTATCGCGATACTATACTGTATTGATATTTCCCCAACCACTAGGCACAACCCTTGCTAATTAAACATTATAAGCTTGCTAATTAAACTGTATGGGCCAGGAAAAGGCACACTACAACATCAGATAGACCCTCCACAAATAGATTTCCCAAAACTGACACAATAACATATCAACAGTGCTTCCTGTGGGGTATGTACAGTATTTTCTGCTGCTGACTATTATCCTATTATTTCATGAACACTGACCAGCCGGCACCATCAGATAACCTCAGGGGAAACGCTGGCTCCATATTTACACCATGAACAAGGCCTAAAAAGAATACTTTTTCTCCTAACTCAGGAAAGCACCCAATTCGCTCTGTGAAAGGTCAAACAGGTTCACCTTCACGCACCTTTAGGTTTGCGAGCACCAACAATAACACGCTCAGTGTAGCTAACGATAACATACTCAATACAGAAGAGCATCTCCATGCAAAACATCACACGTAGCTCCTAACTCCTCTTTGCTAATGAAAATCCTTTTACAGTCATAAATCACCACAATATCACCACGTCATTAGGCATAATATGTTAAACGTTGACAATTTCATACTCATCAGGCTGTGGTTTTTAAGATAACTCACAATGCTGCCCCTTCACCCCTTATGGGCTTTTGTTCAACTCTGAGCATAATGACCAGGGCTACAAGGTGACCTCTAGGGGGCAGTGTAGCATTCCAAAACGAGGTACAGCATTTGCACAATGTGCTTTTTTGCAATGCATCTCCTCATTAATTGAGATGAACAGGGACGTGCACAGGACTTTAGAGCGGCAGGTGCTCAAAGGCTGAAAAGGGCACTATATCTGTGTGTGTTTTAACCGAGCGCGCATAGCGCGCAAGCCCGATATTTAAGGGCCCTTTTCGGGCGGGGGGGGGGGGGGGGGGGGCCCTTTTTATGCATTTTGGGGGGTTTTGGTGATCAAATATTGAATATTGAACTATAATAATAATCAGTGCAGGAGCTCACTTATCCTTGAAAGACACTTTTATCACTGACTTAAAAGGCCCATACATCTCCATAAATGTTCAGGGGGGAGGGAATAAGTGCTTACCCTACAGACCCCAAGAAGTGCTGTATATTCTGTATTGTTTAATATAAATGCATTTTTTATTCCAATCCCGATTTGTATTTGAGATTCCCAAATCCCATCGGACGTGACTTCTTCGTGTCCCTCAATGAGTGTAATACCAGCATTCAACTGTATGCGCCACAGCGGTTTCTATCATCATCATCATCACCACCCACGCTATGCATAAAATATATAGGTCCGCGGAGAGGCACGCGGAGGAGGCAGTGCAAACTGCAATGGAATATGGGGCATCTCTCTCTCTTTACCTAATATTTTGATTCTATCCTGACATTTTTCAGTTGGAAGGGCAGTCTATATGCGTAACGGTTATTTATTATTATTATTATTATTCTTTTTTCAAAAAGGGCACTTTTAGGGGGGCAGGTGGCGCACAGAGATTACGTTCGTCACCAACACCGGGAGACACTAGGATTCGCCTGTTCGAATCCAGCTCCCGGCGTTGCTATCAGCTTGGCTGTCCTCTCACGCTGATACAATTGGCTGTATCAGGGGGTGGGAAGCTGAAGGGTGGGTCCTGGGCGTTGTGTACAGCGACCCCTACAGTTCGGTCGGGGCGCCTGCTCAGCGAGGGTTGGATCTGAGGAGAGATAGTGTGGCCTCCCACACGCTACACTCTCCCCGGTGAGAACCTGCGCGGCCAGGTTGGCCTGCCCCAGGCTGCACATGCGTCGGAGGAAAGCATGTGACAGTCTCCGGTCTCCCGGACCAACAGTAGGGGAAAGTACGCAACAACCAGGAAGGGTGGGATGGGAGAAAAATCGGGAAAAAGGAGGGGAAGAAAGATATATAAAAAAAAAGGGGGCCCTTTTTTATGAGGCTCAAAAAGGCAGGTGCTCAAGCACCCCTTGGGCTCTATGTGTGCACGTGCCTGGAGATGAACGTATGTTGTACATGGTCCCTGACAAAAAAAACAATAAACTAAAACTAAAAACAAACCTGTGGACACGGTACCTTCATCCTGTCCCCCGTACCCACCCATCAGCAAATCCATCAACCAAACATTTCTGGAAAGTTACACTACAAATATGTTGAGAATGGCCCATAAGATCATAGAAGATCCCTCACGTGTCCCTCATGTATTTACACACAGTATACGAGTCGCTACCCTCACATAGGCACTTCAGATCCCCCAAGTGGAAACTGAAAAGATTCAAAAAAGAATTTGTGACACATTCAATAAGCTTAGTAGGATAGACACAGGACAGTGCAATAGAAAAGGGCTGTGCAATATGAAATAACCTTTGACTTATGGGACTGTGCCACATCAAAATGAATAACTTTGGTTGGGAGGGAAGGAAGGGGTTAATTGTAGGGGCCTGTATGTCTGTCTATGCTGTAACATGGTTGTCTTATGTTTTCTTTTTTGTAACGCAGTATTGTGTGTTCTGACAATTCATTCTGTACCAACAGACAATAAAGAATTATCTTATCTTATCTTATCTTATCTTATCTTATCTTATCTGATCCGATCTGATCTGATCTGTTTCCAGCTCAGAGTTGTGTGGATGAGCTGGTATCTATGGGGCGGGTGTTCTACATGGGCCAGGCGGCTCCATACCAGCTGGAATGCCCTCTAGAACCTGCCCTGTTACCGGTAACCTGGCTGAAAGACTGCCACCCGATGCCCGGGGAGCAGGGAGCCGTCCTGACGTTCCCCAGCCTGAGCCTCGAGGACATGGGGAACTACACCTGTAGAGTCGGGGGCAACGGCAACGGCACCGCCTCCTTCACCGTGAGCCTCACTGTTAAGGGTCAGTGTTCTCAGTCTGGAGTCGCTTACACCCGATAAGACAGCTGTCTCCAAACAAATACAGTCACGTGAAACTGATGCTTTGAGTCTCTATTGCCTTAAAGGAACACGGCAACATTTTGGGAAATTGTCTAGTTTAGCACAATGAATGAAAGCAGACATGTATGGGTAGCCTACGCATTGTCCAACTAACACCTCTCCCGAATAATTTGTATTATATATGTAATTGTTTTTATATGTGTAAATAAACAAACAAACAAACAAACAAACAAACAAACAAACAAACACCTCTCCCGAAGGCTACCCGTACATGTCCGCTTTCATTCATTGTGCTAAGCTAGGCTAACGTGCAGTCAGATAGCTTTCTACTGAGCGCACAGAGAGGAAACTGGTATCCATCTTCTTGTCTCTCTCTGGAGAAGACGATAAGCTAATTTCCCAAAAGGTAGCGTGTTCTTTTAACGGTTATCTATTTTCTGATTGCTAATGTTTTTTCTGTAAATGTTTATCCTAATAAATAGAATTTCCAACAAACATCATTACACTCTGAGAGCACTAGACTATAACATTTAAAAGAGAGCACAGCGCTTCTAATAGGTTTTCAATAGTCACCTGGCAACAACAGAGGCCCATGACCAGCACTTTAGCGCTGCCACAAGAAGAGAGAAAACTAATTTACAGTGTCATCGAGATGTTACATTCACAAGTGTCACAGTGCATTAATAAATACAAAATCATCAGACAATCATAACAATTAAGAGCATATTTATATCTAACAAAAAAAAAAAAAAAAAAAGAAAACAGGTAAGAATGTTAAAACAATTACATATTCTGGTGACCTGATTGGTCACCAAGGTTCTAAACCGACCCATAAACATTCCATGAGGTAGGGGCAGAGAAGCCAAAAGCCAAAATATATCTCCTGTCCCAGTAAAGTTATTGTTGGTAGGCTATAAAAGTAAATAGTATAGTATATTATTCAAATTCGTTTTTGCGGTAGTAGTAGTAGTAGTAGTCAATTCATTGCAATTCAAAAAGGTTATTACCGGTAATACCTTATATAAGATCCATATAAGATGCAATATACAAAAGTATATTGTATATTGTACCAACCTTTGAAGGGACAGGAGATAGTCACAGTTACTGCTGTTTGCCTTTGTAGGGTGGAATATACCATATTACTACTGTAGCATCTCCTCAAGGTGTCTCAGGGAGCTATTGTTTTGTGTTGACTTCCTATGGGGTGAGGAAGGGAGGGGGGCGGGGGTTGACAGGGTACTCGCTACACCTGCAAGGAGGGCTTCGGTTTCAGTATTCCTTCCAGCAGCACGGCGCCTGTATCATGCTTACGACGTCCACATGAAGGCTTCTATTGTCTCTACCCCCTACAGTCAGTGAGCGTAGCAGTGGCTTGTCTTTCCACAGAATCCCAGTGTTCCAGAGCCCCAGAGTACAAGCCTAGAGGAGGTCAGACTGAGCTGTGGGAGACCCTGGGGTCCACCGCCAGACTCAACTGCACTGTTCTCCTGGCCTGGGACCCGAGGGAGAAGCCGTGCGATACTACCTTGCGCTGGGACAAAGACGGCAGCCCTCTCATCAACCAAACCCTGTACCCCCGCAATACCTCCTCCTGGTGCGCAGATGCTTTCAAAATAATGTTCCTTTTATGTTGTTGTTTCCTTGTCAACAATGCAGATAAAGTTGGTATTTCCTGTGTGCCAGGTCGCCCGGTGTAGATCTGCTGGTGGTGAGTAGCGTGTTGGAGGTCAACCTCGGCGAGCGGGTGGACTTTGGCCTCTACAGCTGTGAAGTGAGGAACACCTCTGCTCACTTCAGCCTGCAGGATATAAGTAAGACCTGTGCTGTCATGTTGTGAACGCCCTGGCGTTGAGGCTGTAGCCTGAGAGTGTATCTGAGTTTCCCCACACGTCCTGGAAAACCTGGAAAACAGGGACATTTAAACACAAAACTTCCCGGACATGGAAATCATGTGGGGAAATGTGAAAATCTATAAAATAGCATGGAAAACTCAATTTCATGGTCCCGGAAAACCAAAAGATTCTCAAAAGTCTAGAGATATGCTCTTTTAAGCCTCGAGAATAGGCGACTTCTCTTTGATGACCCTCCCGGAGCTCGGATAGGACAACATGTCTCCTCTGTCAGTTTGGGGAGGGTGTAGACTACCACATGTCCCCTCTGATGGTCTGGGGAGGATGTAGACTACCACATGTCTCCTCTGTTGGTCTGGGAAGGGTGTAGACTACCACATGTCTCCTCTGTCAGTCTGGGGAGGGTGTAGACTACCACATGCCTCCTCCGATATATGTGGAGTTTCACATATATTCTCCCTGCTGAACAGGTGCTACAATGACCAGGACTCATACCCTACCGGCTACTACCAATTGTGTTTGTAGGGACAACTGACCAAGTTGGAGGTACCACTGGCAGCGGGAATTGAACCCTGAGTCTCTGCGGTGGTAGGCGAGTGCTTAGACCTCTACACTACCCAGCCGCCCCAAAAACAAACCATTCTGTCCAATATCTTTGGACGTACGTATCCTACATAAAGAAGCCACCTGCGGGCGGCTATGTGGTGCAGTGGGAAAGGCGCTCACCACGAATACTGGAGACGCTGGGTTCGCCTGTTCGAGCCCAGCACTCCACATTGCTTTCAGTTTAGCTGGTCGTCCGTACTAATACACATTGGCAGTATTAGGGGGTGGGAAACTGATGGGTGGGGATCGGGCGTTGTGGACAGCGACTCCTACAGGTCGGTTGGTGCGCCTGCGCAGTAGAATCAGGAAGCGATGGGGGCGGCGCCCCTCCAAAGCGCAGACCCCTGACGCTGAAAGATCGAGCCGCGCAGGTGAAAAGATGCGACTGCTGTTACCTCGAGTATCGGAGGGGACTCGTGCTATGTATGCCTTAGTCCACATTGCAGCCGGCTTGTGGGAGGCAAGAAACAGCGTTCGAGACAGGGGAGGGTTGAATTGGATGATACGAAATTGGGATGGGAGAAAAATAGAAAATGTGAGAAAAAGTGGATAAAAAAAAAGAAGCCACCTGCAACCAATGTGTGATTACTAATGCTTGTTTGTTTACATTTAGTTTGTGTGTGTCTTTTCCAGACAAGCCCAGCCACACAGCTGCTGTCATTGCAGCCATCGTCCTCCTCCTTGTCTTGGCCATAGCTGCTGTTGTGTTTTCCAAATGTCACCTGAACTTTAAACTCTGGTACAGGAACTCATATGGAGACTATGAACTGAACGGTGAGAATTCTTCTTAAGTAAACATCTGCAACTCAATATACTCAAATGTTAAAAAGTCCTATCTTTTACTATTACTGTATGCACTTTGCTACTATCCACTGTGCCTATATTACTACCTACTGTGCTATTATGTCTATACTACTATGCACTCAAGAGTGTAGCACTCAAGTTCGACACTGTTTGACGAACAAAATCGCTGACCCTTAGCTGTCAGAGTTGTACCCTTCCTGCTGACTTGTTGCACAGAACTTGTAAGTCGCTTTGGATAAAAGCATCAGCTAAATGACTAAATGTAATGTGAATGTATTCTACAGCTGCAACAGCAATGTATGCTATGCTACCCTAGCTAAATAAAGGTACAAAAAAAAATTGGTAAATAAGATGATTCTGATTTTCATTGCGGTGTCTAAACCACTGTCTAAGGAATGATAACAACATCCAAGGATGTAAGGTAGCACTTACCAACTTAGAGAGAAAGGACAAGGACAAACAAACAAAACATGCTAACGTTTTTAGGCCATGAATGATAATGTTTCTTCTCCGTGTCTCCAGATGGCAAAATGTATGATGCCTACATCTCTTATGTGAATAATGAGTATGACAGGAAGTTTGTCAACTTCATCCTCAAACCTCACTTAGAGAATAAGAATGGATACAAGTTACACCTCAACAATAACGACATCCTACCTGGCTCAGGTAACAAAAACACACCTATTTTGAAATTGTTTTATTTGAATGATATTCAAAAATACTGTATTGTTATTACCTGCATTGCTTTTACCTTTTTCTTACTCTCTGCATTGCTTTTATTTTGTAAATGTTATGCAAATGTTATGCCTATGTCTATTTGATGTCTATTTGATGTCTATGTTATGTCTATTTTTATTTACTGCTGTGAAGCACTTTGGGCTGCAATTCTTGTTGAACGGTGCTATACAAACAACGTTTATTATTATTATTATTATTATTATTATTATTATTATTATTATTATTATTATTATTATTATTATTATTATTATCATTATCATTATCATTATTATTATTATTATTATTATTATTATTATTATTATTATTATTAATTATTATTATTATTATTATTATTATTATTATTATTATTATTATTATTATTATTATTATTATTATTATTATTATTATTATTATTATTATTATTATTATTATTATTATTATTATTATTATTATTATTATTATTATTATTAATAATAATCAATACATGTATTGTTACGCACCTCAAATTAACACAATGACCCTGTTATATGGTGGTTTCTCAAGGGGGTACAGGAGGTTTCAGGAAGTGATTCCGTTCTCTCTGGTTTTCACTTGTTGGCCAAGCTGCGAAGCCAGAACTCTAATCATGTTCATCCTAACTTTGACCTCACTGGAGACCTTCCTTCTGACCCTGACTTAACATAGAGATCCAGGTCCGGACTGGCGATCGGGAGCACAGGGAGTGGCCTGACCTGCTAAATGGCCTGCAGATAAAAACGTTTCTTCCCCTGCTTAAAGAGTGGCCTGACTGGAGCTATATTTTGCGCCATATTTCCTGGCCTGAATGACTTTCCCGGTCTGGCCCTGTAGAGATCACCTCCTGACATCAACGTCTAGCAACCACCCTGTCTTCTTCCACCACCACCTCGTACTGTACGTCTCATTGTGAGGGCTGCGGGTGTTTGGGTCACTAGCAAATAATAGGGACTCTTTAAGTTATTCGTATAACGAATAACCACTAAACTGACATTAAAACTTTGAGTGCCGGCCTCCGTGTCCTATTTACCCCGCTGAGTGCCGACGCTCTATTCAATGACAGAGCACTCGCATTTGTGAACGCATAAATGGAGAACCCCTACCACCCCCTCTATGACGAGCTAGTCAAGATGTAAAGCACGTTCAGCCACAGACTCATACCCTCCCCGACACTCAACTAACCAGCGGCCATCAGGCTCCACAACAGTGGGCAGCGACTAGCGGCCTCCAGGCTCCACAACAGGGGGCAGCGACTGCTGCCAGACATTGACTAATAGGAACCCAAGGAGGACAATAACACTACCTTAGGCATACTGCACCTTATGTGGATACTGTGATAGTGTGAATAATGTATATTTCAGTTAGTTAGATAGTAAATTATAACACTACCTGATGCATACTGCACCTTATGTGACACTGTGAATACTGTGAATATATATTTCAGTTAGTTAGATAGTAAATTATATTGACCTATTTGTTTACACTGCTTGTGTTGTTTTTACTACCTGTACCCCCCCCCCCCCCCTTCCCCCATGCTGCTATGATGCCTGAATTTCCCCAAGGGGATCAATAAAGGAATATCTTATCTTATTTTTATCTTATAAACTATATCTTAAATTATGGCTATGTGTCTAATACGGCCGTCGCTTATCAATGACTTGTTTGCAGTCAACATTGTCGAAACGGATTGTTTTTTAATCGGTTCATTTCCGTTTTATACCATTTTGAAAAACGCTAGTTTTTTTAAACTTTTACAAAAAAAATTATTCTGCAGGAATCGCGCTTTACTGTATGTAATACACAAACACGTTGTAATTTTTCGGCCTATTTATGAATAGTTTTCAAATAAACGCTAGATTATCGATAGTATATGTGTACTTATGCACGCTATAGAAGCGGGCTGAAAAATCGATTCTCTTATTTCCTGATCAGCTACACACACTCACAGCCATGCACACAGATATGGGACACGTTGATATATAGGTGAAAAAAGCTCTGATTATCCCAATACTGGTAAAATAGATTCCTTACCTCAGATCAGATGTTCTCCAAAAAGATTATTCCAATTCCTGATCGCCATTCGAAATATCGATCGCGTTTATTGATCCAACGCTGGGTACTGGAAACATATATTCCATGCTGTTCTCGTGGTGGGCAATGAATGGGATCGGCTCGTATTACATGCCTGACAAGTAAAATGTGGAATCCGGAAAAAAAATTTCCCCATCCATTTCATTCAGTCTAATCCAACGGGGTGCAGTACCATCCGTAGAGACGATAGGGGGCGGTATTTTCCCAATTCGAGCTCAGAGAGAGTGCCAGTGGTAACGTGAGGCTAGATTGATGAAATATGAATGGAAATCGCTAATAAAAAAAATAACGGTTAAAAAACGGCATATCTCGTTTCTGGCACTCAATGGTTGGCATGAAATAACGAATTATGTCGTGGCTGGCACTCAAAGTGTTAAGGAGAAGGGGGGAAATAAACAACAAAAAAACAACCTTTACAGGTGGAAGCCTCAAAGTGAGTATTTAAGAAAACAAATCAAGTCCAAAAAACAGGACAACACTCAATAAAGAGGTATTGTAGAAAAAACGAAATAAGCCACAAAGGCACCTCCTAATAATAGAGTTTATATAAAAAACATAAATAACAGTAAACCTCCACTAAGGGAGTTTATGTGCAGTAGTGGACTAATGACTAAGAGCCTAAAACAAGAATGGCTACAAAGAAAGGTTAAATTCTGAATAGGGGGGGCAGCACTACAGTTTAATATAACAAGTCTGACCGGAAGGATAGCCAACACAAAAGGAAATGAGAAAGCAGCTAACCCTGCGAGACTCAAACTTAAATAGACTCAGCTATAGGCACAGCTGCACTGAATCAGGTGCAATCAAGCCCACACCTGCCCTACCATTAACCACAGAGGCCAGTGATTGACAGCTGTCCCTCACAGAAAGACGAAATAGACAGCTGTCCCTCACAAAGACGAAATACACCAAAAACCATGACACTCATGACCTGAGCGTGTGTGTCCAGAGCCGTCCGCGGAGCTGCTGATGAACGGGAGCCGCAGCCGGCGTCTCGTCGTGGTGCTGTCCCACGCCTACCTGGAACAGGACTGGTGCTGCACCGGCTTCAGGTGAGACCAGCTAGACCCACGCCTACCTGGAACAGGACTGGTGCTGCAGTGGCTTCAGGTGAGACCAGCTGGTCCCACGCCTACCTGGAACAGGACTGGTGCTTCAGGTGAGACCAGCTGGTCCCAGGCCTACCTGGAACAGGACTGGTGCTTCAGGTGAGACCAGCTGGTCCCAGGCCTACCTGGAACAGGACTGGTGCTTCAGGTGAGACCAGCTGATCCCACGCCTACCTGGAACAGGACTGGTGCTTCAGGTGAGACCAGCTGGTCCCACGCCTACCTGGAACAGGACTGGTGCTTCAGGTGAGACCAGCTGGTCCCAGGCCTACCTGGAACAGGACTGGTGCTTCAGGTGAGACCAGCTGGTCCCACGCCTACCTGGAACAGGACTGGTGCTTCAGGTGAGACCAGCTGGACCCACGCCTACCTGGAACAGGACTGGTGCTTCAGGTGAGACCAGCTGGTCCCACGCCTACCTGGAACAGGACTGGTGCTTCAGGTGAGACCAGCTGGTCCCAGGCCTACCTGGAACCAGGACTGGTGCTTCATGTAGGACCAGCTGGTCCCACGCCTACCTGGAACAGGACTGGTGCTTCAGGTGAGACCAGCTGGTCCCAGGCCTACCTGGAACAGGACTGGTGCTTCAGGTGAGACCAGCTGGTCCCACGCCTACCTGGAACAGGACTGGTGCTTCAGGTGAGACCAGCTGGTCCCACGCCTACCTGGAACAGGACTGGTGCTTCAGGTGAGACCAGCTGGTCCCAGGCCTACCTGGAACCAGGACTGGTGCTTCATGTAGGACCAGCTGGTCCCACGCCTACCTGGAACAGGACTGGTGCTTCAGGTGAGACCAGCTGGTCCCAGGCCTACCTGGAACAGGACTGGTGCTTCAGGTGAGACCAGCTGGTCCCACGCCTACCTGGAACAGGACTGGTGCTTCAGGTGAGACCAGCTGGTCCCAGGCCTACCTGGAACAGGACTGGTGCTTCATGTAGGACCAGCTGGTCCCACGCCTACCTGGAACAGGACTGGTGCTTCAGGTGAGACCAGCTGGTCCCACGCCTACCTGGAACAGGACTGGTGCTTCATGTGAGACCAGCTGGACCCACGCCTACCTGGAACATGACTGGTGCTTCAGGTGAGTCCAGCTAGACCCGCTACATTAGAAGAACCACTCTTGTGTTTCTTGTCACAGAGACACGACAGTGGTTATGAATTCGGTCGTTAAAGAACCCAGGGTATTGCAAAGAGTAGGGGGTTCCCCGACATTTCTGGCCAAATTCCCAATCAGGTCTCTGACATCAAGGCCACCTAATCATCCCTTCCCCTTAATTGGCTGGTATCAATCCTTGTCTCCTGAGCCGTTCAGCAATTGTCTAGTGTGATGTATGCCTGGTGCTAGTGTATGGCAGCCATTGAGCCTGCGTAGCCCAAGGTTGGGTGCTACCAGTGGTGGTGAAGGAGGCAATTTCCACCCTACATTGTCGGGAGCGCTTTGAGTGTCTAGAAAAGCGCTATATAAATGTAATGATCATTCATTCATTCATTCATCAAGCGGCACGATGGAAGCAGCACCAGTAAGGATGTGAAACATAATAGATGCATTGATACAAACGCAGGAATCTGACTGCATCGATCTGTAAACTTGATCATCGGTAATGTTGGGAGTTAATCATTATCAATGTGTGTATTATTTATTTATAAATGTAATGTTGTGGGAAATAATACCTTGGTGTAATGTTTTAATTTAATATATTAGCTGACATCATATTTGTATGTCTATTACACTTTGAAAGGGGACATAATAGAAAGGGGTTTTGCCTGGACCTTGTACAGTATGTGTAACTGAGGGGTACAATTCCCTGACTGTATTACTAGATATGATACTTACTACCACTACCTTTGTACTTAATATTCGGCCACCCAGTACACGGCATAAATATATTATCATGAACACTCTCACGTAGATGAAACGGATCCAACACAAATGTACGAATTAGAAACAGGTCTTTATTTCCTACACAGCGATGGTGTGTAGAATAAGCACTTAATCACTTAATTACATTTATGAATTGAAATAGTATGCACTTTTATGGCAAGGAGTATTCGTCGGTATATCAATAGATAATGTCCAATCTCTGAAGGCGCAGGTGGTAAATATACGACCTGGAATAGTTAAGGAATAACAGCAATGATACTTTAATGATTATAGGCTGGATACACTAGAGGGGGTTAATCCGGTCGCTTGTAAGCCGACAGGAGTAGGAGGGGGGGGGGGGGTAGAATCCAGCTGCCTCGTCCGGCCAAGGGTATCCCAGGTGAACCCACTGTAGTGCCGTTCAATGCGCCGGCGATCCTTGGACCACAGATGAAAGCAGGTGGACTCTTTGTGGGCCGGCTCTCTCCGGTCCACGGGGGAGAGATGTGGAGAGACCTCGTCTTGCAGAGCGTCTCCTCACCTTGCGTCCTCTCCAGGGGGGGGGGTTCCAACACACGGTAGTGTCGGGGGTCTTTATCCATAGAATAATCAAAGTATCCAAAGCATAATCCGTGCCTGGGAAGGCGGGCTGTCGTCGGTAGAATAATCCGGTATACAGGTCCACTCGCTCGTCGGCTCTGGGGCTCCTCGGGTGCAGCTTCACATAGGGTCAACCACCCTGGGTAAGCAGCCAGTTCTCTGCCCGAAACGATGGGGTACTGACTACGGTAGTATTCTCACCGCACGAAGCACTATATATTAACAGACTATTATTAGCTTAATAGACTACGTCCAACTCGACGATATAGTGCCAAATATGACTATTCAAATATTAATATACACGATGTCTCAATACCGATGGTAGGCCGAACTTGGCCTTACTCCCACACGTGGCATCGCGGGGAGGCTTCACGTCTGTGACTCTATTGGAGGGTAAGAAACTGGACTGAAAGGAAAGTCCTACTTTAGTAGCGCAGTATATATACGCACTATGAACAAATAGTCCCATTAGTGGTGCGGTAGCCAAATTCCTACGCGGAACTAGGACTTGTTCGTACATGTCGAGCGGTACGTTTGAACTGGGTCTGAGGGGTATGGCAGCCTGGCACCAAGGTCTCGACCAATAGTAGAATGGAGACTATTATGGGATGTTCAGTAGGCTAGAATGGATATTCAATGCATATTGTACAAGGAATATACAAGGGATATCAGGGAATATTAGAGAATATACAAATACAATTAAATATATATAAATAAATATATATATTCGGTTTAATCTGGCCCTTCACAACAGCCACCCCCTGAATAGGTCCCAGACCTAATCAGTTAAACGGAGACAGATTAATCGCGTTGTCTATTTACACATAAGGGTTTGCTGTAGGGGTCAGTCAACTTCACAAAGTTATAGGGTTGTAGGGTCATGGTCATCATCGATTGTGTCTGGGAGTCGAGGCAGTTCTATGAGCCTTGCCACGGGACGGGTGTAAGTGCGACCCTGGACGAGCACTTCAGCTGCTCGGACCTTGCCGTCGGCACCGGTGATCACTTTGCTTACGCGGCCGGCCGGCCACATAGCTCTGGGCAGTGATTGATCAATAATCATGATGACTGTTCCTTCTGTCAAATTGTCTCTCTCCTTTACCCACTTCTGGCGGGTCTGTAGAGACGGTAGGTAGTGCAGTAGGAAACTGTTCCAAAACTTGTCGGCTAATACTTGGCTGTACCTCCACATTCGTCGGCCGTTCGCTTCTTCAGGCCGGTACATTGTCTGGGGTAATGTGGGATCTAGCCGCCCCATCAGGAGTGTGTTGGGGGTAACTGGGTCGATATCCGCCACATCACTGGAGACATATCCGAGGGGCTTCGAGTTAAGTACTCCCTCAATCTCCGTGAGGACTGTCATTAGGACTTCTTCCGCCACAGTCTGGGCCCCAAGTACTGCGTACAGGGCTGTCTTTATGGAGCGCACTTCTCGTTCCCAAGTGCCACCGAAGTGGGGTGCGTTTGGGGGGTTGAATTGGAAATCAACCTGTGCTGGAGCGAGGTGGGTCTTAAGTTCTGGGCCCATAGCTTGGAAGCTCTCTCTCAGCTCTCTTTCGCCGCCTTTAAAGTTTGTCCCATGATCGGACAATAGGGTAGACGGTCTTCCTTTCCGTGATATGAATCTACGGAAGGCCATAAGGAATGAGTCTGTGCTCATGGTCGGGAGAAGCTCGATGTGTATCGCTCTGGTGGTCATGCATTTGAATACAATACCCCACCGCTTCTCGGTTCCTCTTCCTTTCTTTATGTGCAGCGGGCCAAAGCAGTCCATACCCGTTGAGTGGAATGGCTTGTCACCGATTCGGAGGCGACATGGAGGAAGGTCAGCCATCCTTGGTATGCTGGGCTGCGCGCGCCACTTGCGGCAGTCTAGACATGTTCGTTGGAAGCGTCGTACCGCCTCTCTTCCTTGTAGGATCCAGTAACGACGTCTGATTTCCGCGAAGACTCTTTCTGCTCCTGCGTGATGTACATCCTCATCGTATTTCTTTATAATCAGCTCTGTGACCTTGTGTCGGCTGTTCAATACGATCGGGTATTTAATGTCATCCGGTAGATTGGGGGCTCTGCGTAGGCGACCACCCACTCTGATGAGGGTGTGAGCGTCGCTCTCGGGGGCCAGGTGAATCAATCTGCTGTCGGATGGGACGGGCTTTCCTCCCTGTAGACAGGCCAATTCATCGGGGAACGAGTCTCTCTGGGCTCGCTGCAGTAGAAGCAATTCTGCTTCCTCGTAGTTAGCTGCTGACATATCAGCGGGGGACTTGCACTCCGGGTGGTACCGCAGGAATGTTCTTTGTTGTGCACTCTCTATGGACGTGCAATCGTTTATGTTAGGGTCGGTGGAGGCTACGGTGCTCAATCCACAGAACACAGACTTCTTAATTTCCACCTCCTCTGGACTTGCTTCCCTCGGGATAGGCATGGGCCACTGTCCTTCCGGGAGTCTTAGGAATGCGGGGCCGTCACTGTAGACATTGCGACGGGTGAGGTCATCCAGGGGCATCCCCCGGGTGATGACGTCAGCTGGGTTCTGTTTTGTATCAACGTAGCGCCACTCTGTTTCTCCGGTTAACTCTTCGGTTAAGTCTTGAATCTCGGTGACTCTGACTCCCACGAAGACTTTGTACTTGCATGAGTCCGATTTGATCCAGGCGAGTACCGTCGTGGAATCTGACCACAGGATTGTTCTAGACACCGGTATGGTGAGCTCACGTTGGATGAGCGTGGCTAGGTGCGCTCCGGCTAGGGCTGCGCAGAGCTCTAGACGTGGGATAGATTGTTGCTTGCGTGGGGCTATTCTCGAGCGGGCGAGGACAAATGCTGTGTAGATCTCTCCCCCCTGGTCTTGGGCCCGCAAGTAGGCTACTGATCCGTATGCGACCTCTGAGGCGTCACTGAAGACGTGTAAGTCCATTTTACATGTCTCTGGCCTCACCGTGGGTGGGAAGTAGCTTCGGCGCATATTAACGCCTGGGAGTGAGTGGAGCTCCATCTCCCACTCTCTCCAGGTGGATGCAAGATGTGCGGGAATGGGGTCGTCCCAGCCCTGGTCCTTGTCCCACAATGCTCGTACAATCATTTTTGCCCTGGTGGTGTACGGTAGAATACATCCTAGCGGGTCATATTGTCGGGCGAGTGTTGTGTACACACTCCGTCTGGTGGTCGGCGCCGCCGCCGGCCTTCCCTGCTCCGTAGTCAGGGGCTTGTGTCTGTAGTGAAGCGAATCTGTTTTGAATCGCCACACCAATCCCAGGGTCATCTCCTGGGCTTCTCCCGGGATTGTAGCCATCCAGGTCTCGCTGCTGGCTGCCTTGTCCTCGGAGGAGAGGCTGCGCAGTACTTGCGGATCGCTGCTGGCCCACTGCCTGAGATCAAAGCCGCCTTTGATCAATGAGGCGCGGAGTTTAATCAGGAGAGCCTCGGCTTCTTCCTGGGTTGAAAGGCTTTGTAGACAGTTGTCTACGTAGAAGCTGTTCTTTACGCTGTGTCGGACCTCTTCGTCCGCTGCTGGGTCCTCTGCTACATGTTTCTGTAGTGCAAATGTCGCACAGCAGGGGCTGCACGTCGTTCCGAAGGGGAGGACTTCCCATTGGTAGATGGCTGGGTGCTCATCTCCTGGCTTCTCTCTCCATAGGAACCGTAACAGGGGCTTGTCCGCCTCTACTAATCTCACCTGCAGGAACATTCCTTTAATGTCCCCGCTGATGGCCACCTTTTCCTGGCGGAAGCGGAGTAGAACGCCGAGTAGGGAGGGGCCGAGTGTGCGACCGGGCAGTAACTCTTTATTCAGATTTTGGGATCCGATCTGGTAGCTGCAGTTAAATACTATGCGGTCTTTACCGTTGTGATGGACCTTGTGGTGGGGCACGTACCACGATTCAGTGGTCTGGTCAGCCTCTTTAATGTCCATCTTTGTGACGTGTCCCGCTGTGATGAGCTTCTCAATCTCAGCGCGGTATACACTCTCTTGGGCGGGGTTCTTGGCTAAGCGCCGCTCCGTGTTCAGCAGGTACCGTTCTATGGCGTCTGTCTTGGCGTGGAAAGTAGGCATTCCTTCTCGCCGCAGGAGTGGCGTGGCGTATCTCAACACGCCGTTGACCGGGACTCTCTTGGTCCCTGTCTCGAGGAGGTGAATGGCGTAAATGTCATCTTTAGAGCGAATGTCTTTCTTTCCATTCTTAAAGGGCATTTGTTCCAAGCTCCATAGCCGCTCTACGTGTTGCAGGAGTGCGGTTTCTCCCTCTGTGACTCGGGAGTGGAGACATCTAGTGGCTGTACTTCGGTTGAGAGATTTGGCGAGCGGGCCTTGGAGAGTCCATCCCAAACGGGTCTCGACTGCTGCAGGACAGCCTCGGGGTCCGGTATGAACCCGGTCTATCGGGACAATGAGGTCTGCATGGTCGGAGCCTATCAACAGGGTCGGCATAGCATTGTCTATGAGCCAGGGGTGCTCCGTCCGAATGTATCTAGCCGTAGGCTGCTGACTTCTCTCGCCAGGAAGTCTGCTAGATCGAGGAGGTTCGGTTCGGGGCCATTCGGGTCTCTGTGGTCCCTCTGCCGCCTAAAGCGCTCCTGACGAGCGGGCGGCAGCTTCTCCAGGATCCTTTCCACATTTGAGTTGGCGTAAAGTTCATACTTCCCCTTCTCTCTTTGCGCTCCCAACATCCCTACCAGGGACTGCACTCTGATGGACAGGTCGTCCAGTGCTCGATTGTCTATTGCTGGGGGTAAGCGGTCGATGTGTCGGATCTCCTGGATCACGTAATCCCATATGCGCCCATACCTCTGGTCCAATGCTACCAGCGCTGCTGTGTATGGGGTGGTGGAAGTCGCGTAGGCGAGCGCTATATTATGTGCGCGGGGCACCTTTAAGTGCTGCAGTAGGATGGCGTATTTGTGGCGTTCATCCAATACATTCACCAACATGGTCTCCAGACACATGTGGAGTTCTGTATACTGGGCCCGGTTCTCTTGGGTGAAGTCGGGTACCATAGGCGTGCCAATGTATGACGCTGACTGTGGATACATCGGCGAGCGTTGGGGGAGAGGCCTCCTAGGCGAACTTGGCCTTACTCCCACACGTGGCATCGCGGGGAGGCTTCACGTCTGTGACTCTATTGGAGGGTAAGAAACTGGACTGAAAGGAAAGTCCTACTTTAGTAGCGCAGTATATATACGCACTATGAACAAATAGTCCCATTAGTGGTGCGGTAGCCAAATTCCTACGCGGAACTAGGACTTGTTCGTACATGTCGAGCGACGAGCGGTACGTTTGAACTGGGTCTGAGGGGTATGGCAGCCTGGCACCAAGGTCTCGACCAATAGTAGAATGGAGACTATTATGGGATGTTCAGTAGGCTAGAATGGATATTCAATGCATATTGTACAAGGAATATACAAGGGATATCAGGGAATATTAGAGAATATACAAATACAATTAAATATATATATATAAATAAATATATATATTCGGTTTAATCTGGCCCTTCACAACAGTATGTCTGA